>NW_028270148.1:112714680-113018401 GCF_037043375.1 Chiloscyllium plagiosum
CCAGGACACCCGCACCAACCAACCCCGCCATCCTGTGACTGAACACTTCAACTCCCCCTACCACTCCGCCGAGGACGTGCAGGTCCTGGGCCTCCTCCATCGCCACTCCCTTATCACCTGACACCTGGAGGAAGAATGCCTCATCTTCCGCCTCGGAACACTTCAACCACAGGGCATCAATGTGGACTTCACCAGTTTCCTCATTTCCCCTCTGGGATAAGGTGGAGACCTTATCCCAATTCCAACCTTCTAGCTCAGCATCACCCTCATGACTTGTCCCACCTGTCCATCTTCCTGCCCACCTATCCGCTCGACCCTCCCCTCCGACCTATCACCTTTACCCCCACCTCAATCCACCTACTGCTCTCTCAGCTACCTTTCCCCCAACCCCACCCTCCTCCCATTTATCTCTCCACCAAAGGAGACTCCCAGCCTCATTCCTGATGAAGGGATTTGCCCGAAATGTCGATTCTCCTGCTCCTCTGATGCTGCCTGGCCTGCTGTGCTTTTGCTGCACCACACTCCACCATTTCCTCGGGCAGTTCATTCCATACACGCATCACCCTTTGCGTGAAAAAGTTGCCCTTTAGGTCTCTTTTATATCTTTCCCCTCTCACCCTAAACTTATGCCCTCTAGTTCTGGACTCCTCTACCCCAGGGAAAAGACTTTGTCCATTTATCCTATCCATGCCCCTATGATTTTATAAACCTCTATGAAATCACCCCTCAGCCTTCGGTGCTCCATGGAAAAACAGCCCCAGCCTGTTCAGCCTCTCCCTGTAGCTCAAATCCTCCAACCCTGGTAACATCCTTGTAAATCTTTTCTGAACTCTTTCAAGTTTCATCCATCCTTTCAATAGGAAGGAGACCAGAATTGCATGCAATATTCCAAAAGTGGCCTAACCAATGCCCTATACAGCTGTAACATGACCTCCCAAATCCTGTACTCAATACTCTGACCAATAAAGGAAAGCATACCAAATGCCTTCTTCACTATCCTATCTACCTGTGACTCCACTTTCAAGGTGCTATGAACCTGCACTCCAAGGTCTCTTTGTTCAGTAACACTCCTCAGGACCTTACCATTAAGTGTATAAGTCCCGCTAAGATTTGCTTTCCCAAAATGCAGCACCTCGCATTTATCTAAATTAAACTCCATCTGTCACTCCTCAGCCCATTGGCCCACCTGATCAAGATCCTCTTGTAATCTGAGGTAACCTTCTTCACTGTCCACTACACCTCCAATTTTGGTGTCATCTCCAAACTTACTAAATATACCTTTTATGCTCGCATCCAAATCATTTATGTAAATGACAAAAGGTAGTGGACCCAGCACCGATCCTTGTGGCACTCCACTGGTCACAGGCCTCCAGTCTGAAAAACAACCCTCCACCACCACCCTCTGTCTTCTACCTTTGAGCCAGTTCTGTATCCAATGGCGAGTTCTCCCTGTATTCCATGAGATCTAACCTTGCTAACCAGTCTCCCATGGGGAACCTTGTTGAATGCCTTACTGAAGTCCATATAGATCATGTCCACCATTCTGCCCTCATCAATCCTCTTTGTTACTTTTTCAAAAAACTCAATCAAGTTTGTGAGACCCTGATTTCCCACGCACAAAGCTATGCTGAATATCACTAATCAGTACTTGCCTTTCCAAATACGTGTAAATCCTGTTCCTTAGGATTCCCTCCATCAACATGCCCACTACTGACGTCAGGCTCATCGGTCTATAGTTCCCTGGCTTGTCCTTACCACCTTTTTTCAATACTGGATTAGTGGTGCTGGAAAATCACAGCAGTTCAGGCAGCATCTGAGGAGCAGTAAAATCGACATTTCGGGCAAAAGCCCTTCATCAGGAATACAGGCAGAGAGCCTGAAGGGTGGAGAGATAAATGAGAGGAGGGTGGGGGTGGGGAAAAGTATCTGCATCTGCATCTGCATCTGCAGTCATTGTTTTTACCTCTCCAGTCTTCCAGCACCTCACCTGTGACTATCGATGATACAAATATCTCAGCAAGAGGCCCAGCAATCACTTCCCTAGCTTCCCACAGAGTTCTAGGGTACACCTGATCAGGCCCTGGGGATTTATCCACTTTTTATGCATTTCAAGACATTAAGCACTTTCTCCTCTGTAATATTGACTTTTTTTCAAGATGTCACCATCTGTTTCCCTCCATTCTGTATATTCTATGTCCTTTTTCACAGTAAACACTGATGCAAAATACTCGTTTAGTATCTCCCCCATCTACTGTGACTCCACACAAAGACTGCCTGAGTTTATGAGCTGATAAGTTTGACTGAATAGGTTTACCTTGCCTGGGATGGTAAAGATAGTAGTAACATTTTGAAAAAAATTATTTAATTAGCACGGCAGTTTGCTTTCTCACTTGCACTGTCGTGGGCTGGTCCCAATTTTGTTTTTACCATCTTCACTTAGACACACACAGGACTTAAATTAGTACAAAGCTCATTTCAGATAAGCACTAGTGGTTGACCCTTGGAATATAGTTAACTGACTGGATTTCTCCACAGAGAGAAATGGACTCTATAAACTAAATGGCCTCTATAAACTAAATGGCCTTCTTCTGTGCCATTATAATTTCTATACCTTTCCGAAGTGCCTGAAGTAATTTTTAGTTAAAAGAGGAAAAGCTAAAGTAGATCCTTCACACCGCTGTAAGAAAAGATTGTGAAATAGTGGATGCAGCAAAATCACTAAATAATTTATTCACTGACTTATTATGCAGTTCACGAATCTGTGTATTCATTATGCTAAGTGGAAGGTCAGATTTGTGTGCAGAAGTGTTGGGAAGATTATGAATGCAGTATATGCTTCTTCCCTTGTTAGAATTGCCAAGAACAATTGAAGAAAATTGTTCTATGTCTTGAATTTCCCTGACCTTACTAGGATGGGTTATTGGTCTGCTTTTGTAAGCTAAGAGTTTAATGACATTTATTATTTTTTGACCACAGTCATCAATAAAATTGGTCTCATCGATTTGAAATAATCTGATGAGAAACATCATTTGCTGTTCTGGGAGGTTGATAACTTATATGTAAGATTTCGGTGTCAAACTGTGCCCCAGGTAATCAGGAAGGCTCATGGAATATTGGCCTTTATTTCAAGGAGGTTGGATATAAGAGTCAGGAAGTCTTACTGCAACTGTACAAGGTGCTGGTGAGACCACATCTGGAGCACTGAGAGCAATTTAGGGCTCCTGATTTAAAAAAAAAACATTATCGTTGGAGGCAGATCAAAGAAAGTTTACAAGGATGATCTCCAAGTGGAGGGATTGTCTTATGAGCAAAGGTTAAATGGGTTGGGACTCAACTCACTGGAGTTGAGAAGAGCAAGAGATGACCTCATTGAAACATATCGGATTCCAACGTTTAATAGGCACCTGGATGGGTATATGAATATGTAGGGTTTACCTGTGGCCAGGAACGTGTCAAGATTGGATTCATTTCTGGCTGATTTAGTGATTCGCGCCAGAATGGATCTAGTTTATGACACATTTAAAGAATTTTTCTTGCAGTTTCTCCACAGAAAAGATATAGGAGTCCACTATTGATCGATAATAGGCACTGTCACCCTGACCCAGACAGTTTCAGTCTTTCATAGTCTATTACTTTTCAGATGCATTCAGCTAGATTCCTCACTCTGTGAAATTCACCTTTTGTTTTCCTTCCTCAATAAGATTTTGGTTGTTATGTTGTACTCTCCAACTCACTGGGTCAATGCTAAGAGAATGCTTCCTATCATGGGAGAGTCTAGGACCAGAGGGCGTGGACTTAGAATAAAGGGGAGGAGGAATTTATTCTCTGAGGGTTGTGAGTCTTTGGAACTCCTTGCCATAGAGAGCTGTGGGGGCAGAGTCCTTGTGTATATTTAAGGGGTACAGGGAAAGGCCAGGACTGTGGACATGAGGAATGTTGCATCTGCTACAATTCTATTCAATAGTGGAGCAGTTCGAGGGGCCGAATGGCCTACTACTGTTCCTATTGCTTATGGTTTTATTGCAAATAACTGAATGGAAACAATTGTTTAAGACAGTTTCTGAGCAGAACTGACAGAACAGAAACATTTCCTTGAGCCTATATGGACTTTTGTTGGTATTATGCTCCACATGAGGCTCCTTCAACTTTCAAGTGAAACCCATCATTTGCCCATTGAAGCTTTCTGTTTTATTTCCAATAAACTGCCTCAAAATAGAAAGACTCTGCTATACTCAAAATGTCTACATGGAATATTGAGGGGTTTTACCACTTGATAAACATTTTTGTACCACACGCTCTCAAGATAGGATGGTTTTGATTAAATTTGCCAACTCTACCCTGGTAAAGAACATTGAACTTTTTGTGAAATATGCCACAAATATTTCACAGAGTAATTAGCCTGTCCAATTGAAATATCTTTGTTCCCACACAGTGGTGTTTACCTGTGGCCAGGAATGTGTCAAGACTGGATTAATTTCTGGCTGATTTAGTGATTTTAGCCTGAAAGGATCTAGTTTATAACACATTTACAGAATCCTTCTTGCAATTTCTCCCCAGAAAAGATTAGATTGTGATATTGAAGCCGACTATTGATCGGTAATAGTCACTGTCACCCTGACCCAGATAGTTTCGGGCTTTCATAGTCTATTATTTTTCAGACACATTCAGCAGATTCCTCACTCTGTGAAATTCACCTTTTGATTTCCTAAGGTTTTGATTGTTATATTGTACACTCCATTTTAGTTCCTGCTCGCTCATTGTCCTTTTACTTCTTGACGTGCACCTTGACCGAAAGTCTGAAACCAGGAGATAGTGAGGGGTGCAGATGCTGGAGATCAGCATCGAGAGTGTGGTGCTGGAAAAGCACAGCAGGTCAGGCAGCATCCGAGGAGCAGGAGAATCGATGTTTCGGGCAAAAGTCTTTAATCAGGAATGAGGCTTGTGGGTCAAGGGGGGCTGAGAGTTAATGGGAGAGGTGTGGGGCTTGAGGGGAAGGTAGCTGAGAGTGGGATAGGTGGATGAAGGTGGGGGCAAAGGTGATAGGTCAGAGAGGAGGGTGGAATGGATAGCTGGGAAAAGTGATGGACAGGTCAAGGGAGTGGTGCCGAGTTGGAGGCTTGGGACTGGAATAAGGTGGGGGAAAGAGGAAATGAGGAAACTGCTGGAATCTACATTGATCCCGTGTGGTTGCAGGGTCCCAAGGTAGAATATGAAGCGTTCTTCCTCTAGGCGTCGGGTCATAAGGGGTTGACGATGGAGGAGGCCCAGGACCTGCATGTCCTTGGTGGAGTGGGAGGGGGAGTTGAAAGTTTCAGCCACGGGGCAATGGGGTTTGTTGGTGTGGGTGTCCTAGAGATGTTATCTGAAATGATCTGCAAGTTTACGTCCTGTCTCCCCAATGTAGAGGAGGCCACATCGGGTGCAATGGATACAGTAGATGACATTTGTGGAAGTACAGGTATATTTCTGTCGGGCCTTGGATGGAGGTGAGGACAGAGGTGTGGGCTCAGGTTTTGTACTTCCTATGGTGGCAGGGGAAAGTGCCAGGAGTGGGGTGTGGGCTGGTGGGGGGTGGGCATGGATCTGATGAGGGAGTTGCAGAGGGAATGGTCTCTCCTGAACATTGATAGCAGTGGGAAGGGAAGGGTGGTGGCGGAAGTGGTGGAGGATGATGTGATGCATACAGAGGTTGATGGGGTGGAAGGTGAGGACCTGGGGGTTCTATCCTTGTTGCATTGGGAGAGGTGGGATTCAAGGGCGGATGTGTGTGAAGTGGATGAGATGAGCTGGAGGGCATCGTCGACACATGGGAGGGGAAATTGCGATATTGGAAGAAGGAAGCCATCTGGGATTTACTAAGGTGGAATTGGTCCTCCTAGGAACAGATGCAGCAGAGTCGGAGGAATTGGGAATAAGAGATGGCATTTTTACAGAAGGCAGGGTAGGAGGAAGTGTAGTCCAGGTAGCTGTGGGAGCCGGGTTTGAGTTATATATCCCTCCCCACCCCTATTAGCGTTCTGGCGAGACCATTCCCCCTGCAACTCCCTCGTCAGATGCACGCCTCTCCAGCAGCCCAAACCCCACTCTCGACACCTTCCCCTGCCATTGCAGGAAGTGCAAAACCTGACCTCACATCTCCCCCCTCACTTCCATCCAAGGCCCTAAAAGATCCTTGCACATCCGACAGAAATTTACCTGACTTCCACCAATATCATTTACTGTATCCATTGCACCTGGTGTGGTCTCCTCTCCATCAGGGAGACAGGACGCCTTCTTGCTGATCAATTCAGAGAACATCTCTGAAACACTCGCACTAACCAACCCCACCGCCCCACACTTCAACTCCGCCTCCCATTCCGTCAAGGACATGCAGATCTTGAGGCTTCTCCATCGCCAAACCCTTACCACCTGACGCCTGGAGGAAGAATGCCTCATATCCCATCTTGGGATCCTACAACCACATGGGATTAATGTGGATTTCACCAGTTTCCTCATTTCCCTTCCAACTACCTTATCCAAGTCCGAAGCCTCCAACTCAACATCACCCTCTTGATCTGTACATTATCCTTTTCATTTATCCACTCCACCCTCCTATCTTACCTATCACCTTTTCCCCAGCCTTTATCTATCTATTGCGTTCTCAGTTACCTTCCCCCCCCAGCCCCACCCCTCCTCCCATTTATCTCTCTGCCCCCGGCCACAAACTTCATTACTGAAGAAGGGCTTATGCCCAAAATGTCAAATCTCCTGCTCCTCGGATGCTGCCTGACCTGCTGTGCTTTTCCAGCACCACACTCTAAAGCCTAAAACCAACTTGCTTTTAAAAATTCCTGCTTTTTGTTGCAGCTCCCCCCAGCAGACTCGATTGCTCCTTTTTCCTTTCATCTCTTCCACATCCCTCAGCTTTTCCTATTCTGGCCTCTCGCGGAGAGTTTGATCTACAGGGAGAGGCTGAATAGGCTGGGGTTATTTTCTCTGGAGCATTGGAGTCCAAGGGGGTGACCTTATAGAGCTTTATAAAATCATGAGCGGCATGGATAGGGTAAATAGACAAGGTCTTTTCCTCAGGGTGGAGGAGTCCAAAACCAGAGGACATAGGTTTATGGTGAGAGGGGCAAAATCTAAAAGGGACCTAAGGGGCAACTTTTTCACACAGAGTGTGGTGTACGTATGGAATGAGCTGTCAGAGGAAGTGGTGGAGGCTGGTAAAATTCCAACATTTAAAAGGCATCTGGATGGGGACATGAACAGAAATGGTTTGTAGAGATATGGGCCAAAGACTGGCAAATGGGACATTTTAATTTTGGATATCTGGTCAGCATGGACAAGTTGGATCAAAAGGTCTGTTTCCGGCTGTACAGCTTTATGACAATGACTCTAAAACCCAATTGGCCGTTTAACTGAACATCTCCATATGTAACAGTGACAAATTTTGTTTGATAATACCTCCTGTGATGTACCTTGGGGCATCACTCTGTTGAAGGTGCTATATGAATGTAAGTTGTTGGCACCAATACACTCCTGGTATGATGCAAAGTGGGATTAACAGCAGCTAAGACCCCTGTTATGTTTCCTGCTTATGAGTCACACTCTTGTCGCCCGAAGACCAAACACAGAGCTCTATTCCTGCGTGGTAAATTTTTAATGTTTTGCAAGTGCAGTCAAGACCATCTGTTTTCTCAAAGCGTTGGAAGTGGCTGTACTGGAAAGGTTCAACAATGCTCCGAGCAATTTCTCAACCTGTTTGACGCCACACGGCATCTCAGCTCCAGCCAGCATGAAGTCAAAGGTGCATCTCATTGAGGATCTCTCTTATCCCTTTGCAATTCAAAGCCAGTTGTGGACCTTGCTAAGGAATTATACTGTCACTGCTCTGTCAGTGCCAGGCAGGAACATAGTGATGCAAATGGCAGCTGTGGAAATGCACTGTTCTCCAGGCGATAATATCACCAGGTTCAGTCTTTTCAGAAGCATCTTGCACAGCAGTCTGCTTTGAACTTAGAAACATAAAAACAAGAGTAGACCATTCAGCCCTTCAAACCTGTTCTACCATTCAATGAGATCATGGCTGATATGTGAAACATATGGAAACTGCATGTTAACCATTGGGACATGAACAGAAATGGTTTGTAGAGATATGGGCCAAAGACTGGCAAATGGACATTTTAATTTAGGATATCTGGTTGGCATGGACAAGTTAGATCAAAAGGTCTGTTTCCGTGCTGTACAGCTTTATGACAATGACTCTAAAGCCCAATTGGCCATTTAACTGAACACCTCCATATGTGACAGTGACTGGCTTTGTAACTCGGTTATTTTACAAAGGCATCTGTTTGTCCAAAGTATTCATGTTTGTTTTAAATATCTTCATTGTTTGGAATTTCAGGATGGCAACTTTTCTAATCCTTCTGTATGTTGCTTATCCAGCTCCTCAATGGAGAAAAATTCTACCTTTTAAAAAATATTTCAAATGGAATAATAAATCCAGTTTCTGACTTCATAGGTACCACCAATTCTGCTGAAGGTGTCCAGTATTTTCTGTTTTTATTTCAGATCTCTAACATCCACAGTATTTTGCTCCCCATGCTCAGTGACTTACTCCACCAACACCTTGCTTTTAAAATATTCCCTCTCCAGCAAACTCCTTCTCTGTCTGTGTAACTTCCTCCAGCCCTACAACCTTCTGAAATCGCTGCATTTCTTCAATTCTGACTTCTTGTATCCTGATTTCTCTGAGCTACCTTGATCTAAAGTTCTGGAATTCCCTGTCCTTATTCAAGAAGTTCCAGACATCAACTTTCTCTCCTCAAACACCTCCCACCGTACCTGGATCGTAGCTGTGTCACCTCCCCCTCCTGCTCCGCTAAGGACATGCAAGTCCTGGGCCTCCTCAACCGACAAATCCTAGCCACCCAACACTTGGAGGAAGAATGCCTCATCTTCCGCCTTGGGATCCTCCAACCACACGGCATCAATGTAGACTTCACCAGTCTCCTCATCTCCTCCACCCCCCCCGCCTCATTCCAGATGCAACCCTCCAAATCGGCACCACCCTCTTGAACTGTCCTACCTGTCCATCTTCCTTCCTGCTCCATCCTCCCCTCTGACCTATCACCATCATCCTCCTCCTGCATTGATCTATCGCCTTCTGAACCACCTTCACCCCCACTCCAACCCCCTCCTATTTATCTCTCAGCTCCCCCCCCCCATTCCTGATGAAGGGCTGATGCCTGAAACATCAACTCTCCTGCTCCTTCGATGCTGCCTGACTCTCCTGGCTATGTCGGTCTTTTTTGAAGAACGCGTTGGACGTTCCTTGTCCTGAACATACTCAGCCCAGAAGCATTTTCAGTTTTTATTTCAGATCTCGAACATCCACAGTATTTGGCTCCCCACATTCAGTGACTCTTGCTTCCAAATTTTCACCCTTTCCTTACTGTCCCATGGTCCGTATCTGACTCTTCCCTCCCTACTTTGACCTCTTTGTTGGAGTTAGACTATCTATTAATATTCATTACGAGATGCCAACTCCCAAAGCTGCTTCGACTGTACTTCCACACACCCTGCTTTCGATGAGAAATCTAAATCCCTTCTCCCAGCTACTCCGTCAGTTCTGTCCTGATGACGCAACCTTCTACAACGGCCGTGTCTGATATCTCTTCCATGTTCTTCAACCAAAGCCCATCAACTATGTCTGACCCATTTCCTGGATGTCTGCTGTCTCCCCTTCCCCTCCTTCCCAGAACCACAGTAGAATTTCCTTGGCCTCCCTTTGTAGCCTCCATGTTCACAGGATAAATGCAAGTCATTGTGGTGAAAAACTACTTTTGGTCATCTATCATAACAGCTCCAAACGTGGCTTGGTGTCATATTTTGTTTGGTAACTCTAATATAAAGTGCTTCCAAATGATTTACTGTATTAATCCTAGTGTATAAAATAAAGTTGTTCTTTGTCTAATATTTCTTCCACTTTGCATCGGAGTTGGCTGTTTTCTTCGACCAATCCAATAAAATGACAATAGTATTGATGACAGCCTTACATTTTGAGCCCTTGTGTTACTGAAAAGCCAATATCACTGTTTATTGCCCACTTTAAGAATTCAATAGGACAAGGTTGTATAAAGTGGGAATTGGACATTGCCGGTGAGACCAGCATTTATTGCCCATCCCTAACTGCCCTTGAGAAGGTGACAGTGAGCTCAAACAAGGGATATGCAAACAGATACTTCATTCCTTTTGTTTTAAAGCCAGATAAAGCTCATTCGTTCAGAGTTGATAAAGGATTATTTTTCAATGGGAGTGATGGGAATAGTGGAAAAGCTGTTTTTCAACCCAGCATTGTTGGTGTGCTCCGTTATGTTTGTAATCATTCTCAAACTTATTGATGGGTGTTTTGTGAACGTGAGTAGATGTGAAAGTTTGTAATTGTTTCAAAAACTCAATGGTTAAAAGTTGACAATTCACTCCCTTGCACAAGACTTTGTTCATTGACTGTGGGGTTTTTATGGGGAGGCTGTATTATTATAGAACATAGAACATGGAACATTACAGCGCAGTACAGGCCCTTCGGTCCTCAATGTTGCGCCGACCAGTCACACCAATCTAACCTACACTATTCAATGTCCGTCCATATGCTTGTCCAATGACGACTTAAATGCACTTAAAGTTGGTGAATCTACAACCGTTGCAGGCAAAGCATTCCATACCCTTACTACTCACTCAGTAAAGAAACTATCTCTGACATCTGTCCTATATCTATTACCCCTCAATTTAAAGCTATGCCTCCTCGTGCTTGCCGTCACCATACTTGGAAAAAGGCTCTCCCTGTCCACCCTGTCTAACCCTCTGATTATCTTATATGTCTCTATTAAGTCACCTCTCAACCTTCTTCTCTCCAACGAAAACAGCCTCAAGTCCCTCAGCCTTTCCTCATAAGACCTTCCCTCCATCCCAGGCAACATCCTAGTAAATCTCCTCTGCACCCTTTCCAAAGCTTCCATATCCTTCTTATAATGCGGTGACCAGAACTGTACACAATACTCCAAGTGCGGCTGCACCAGAGTTTTGTACAGCTGTAGCATAACCTCATGGTTCTGGAACTTGATCCCTCTATAAATAAAAGCTAAAACACTGTATGTCTTCTAAACAACCCTGTCAACCTGGGTGGCAACTTTCAAGGATCTGTGTACCTGGACACCGAGATCTCGCTGCTCATCTACACTACCAAGAACCTTACCATTAGCCCAGTACTTTGCATTCCGGTTACTCCGACCAAAGTGAATTACCCCACACTTGTCCGCATTAAACTCCATTTGCCACCTCTCAGCCCAACTCTGCAGCTTATCTATGTCTCTCTGTAACCTATAACATCCTTCGTCACTATCAACAACTCCACTGATCTTAGTGTCGTCTGCAAATTTACTAACCCACCCTTCTACGCCCTCATCCAGGTCGTTTATAAAAATGCCGAACAGCAGTGGACCCAACACCGACCCTTGTGGTACACCACTAGTAACTGGTCTCCAGGACTACCACCCTCTGTCTTCTTTCAGCAAGCCAATTACTGATCCAAACTGCTATATCTCCCACAATCCCATTCCTCTGCATTTTGTACAATAGCCTACTGTGGGGAACCTTATCAAATGCCTTGGTGAAATCCTCATACACCACATCAACCGGTTTACTCTCATCTACCTGTCTGGTCACCTTCTCAAAGAACTCAATAAGGTTTGTGAGGCACGACCTACCTTCACAAAACCGTGCTGACTATCCCTAATCAAATTATTCTTTTCTAGATGATTATAAATTCGATCTCTTATAACCTTTTCCAACACCTTACCAACAACTGAAGTAAGGCTCACTGGTCTATAATTACCAGGGTTGACTCTACTCCCCTCCTTGAACAAGGGAACCACATTTGCTATCCTCCAGTCTTCTGGCACTATTCCTGTAGACAATGACGATTTAAAGATCAATGCCTAAGGTTCGGCAATCTCCTCCTTGGCTTCCCAGAGGATCCTAGGAAAATTCCCATCCGGCCCAGGGGACTTATGTATTTTCATACCCCGCAGGATTTCTAATACCTCTTCCTTGAGAACCTCAATCCCACCCAGTCTAGTAGCCTGTATCTCAGTATTCTCCTCGACAACATTGTCGTTTTCTAGAGTGAATACTGTCGAAAAATATTCATTTAGTGCTTCCCCTATCTCCTCTGACTCCACACATGACTTCCCACTACTGTCTTTGATTGGCCCTAATCTTACTCTCGTCATTCTTTTATTCCTTAAATACCTATAGAAAGCCTTAGGGTTTACCCTGATCCTATCCGCCAACAACTTCTCATGTCTCCTCCTGGCTCTGGTGAGCTCTCTCTTTAGATCTTTCCTGGCTACCTTGTAACCCTCAAGCACCCTAACTGAGTTTTTATATCTCATCCGAACATAAGCCTTCTTCTTCCTCTTGACCAGAGATTCCACTTCCTTTGTAAACCATGGCTCCCGCACTCTACAGCTTCCTCCCTGCCTGACAGGTACATACTTATCTAGGTCACACAGGAGCTTTTCCTTGAATAAGCTCCACATTTCTAATGTGCCCATCCCCTGCAGTTTCCTTCCCCATTCTATGCTTCCTAAATCTTGCCTAATCGCATCGTAATTGCCTTTCCCCCAGCTGTAACTCTTGCCCAATGGAATACACCTATCCCTTTCTATCGCTACATAACAGAATTGTGATCACTATCACCAAAGTGCTCACCAACTTCCAAGTCTAACACCTGGCCGGGCTCATTACCCAGTAGAAAATCTAATGTGGCTTTGCCCCTTGTTGGCCTGTCTACATACTGTGTCAGAAAGCCCTCCTGCACACACTGGACAAAAACTGACCCATCTATAGTACTCGTACTATAGTGTTCCCAGTCAATATTTGGAGAGTTGAAGTCCGCCATGACAACTACCCTGTCTCTCTCACTCCTATCGAGGATCATCTTTGTTATCCTTTCCTCTACATCTCTGGAACTGTTTGGAGGCCTATAGAAAACTCCCAACAGAGTGACCTCTCCTTTCCTGTTTCTAACCTTAGCCCATGCTACCTCAGTTGACGAGTCCCCAAACATCCTTTCTGCAACTGCAATACTGTCCTTGACCAACAATGCCATACCCCCCCCCCCCCCCCCCCCCCTCTTTTACCATCTTCTCTGTTCTTACTGAAACATCTAAATCCTGGAACCTGCAACAACCATTCCTGTCCCTGCTCTATTCTAGATTCTTAATCCAGAGACCCAGATAATGTTGTGGGGACCTGGATTCAAATCCTATCATGGCAGATGGTGGAATTAAGAGTCTAATGAAGACCATGAAACCATTGTCAATAATCAAGAAAACCCCATCTGGTTCATTAATGTACTTTAGGGAAGCAAACTGCCTTCCTTCCCTGCTTTGGCGTACATGTGACTTCAGGCCTACAACCAATGTAGTTGACTCTTATCTTCCCTCTCAGGAATTAAGGAAACCCAATAAATGTTGGACTAGCCAGTGACACCCACATCCCATGAATGAATAAAAAATAAATGTAGGATCCATTTCATCAGACACATCAATACATGAGGAAGATTGAAGTTCATTGGATTCCATGATCAATATTTTGCTTTAGTTCAATCAGTAATGAACAAGCCATTGTTACATGGCTATTGGTAATATTTTGGGGTACTCTCTCTATTTCATGCCTTCTGAAAGCCAGATAAAGGAATTGATTGTGGTCTGGGAGCCAGCGGTCTGCCAACCTTTTCTGTTGGCAGTTCACCTGATCCATTTGGCTCCATAAGACAAAAAGAAGGGAGCCAGTTTGGTTAGACTGTGGTATA
Source organism: Chiloscyllium plagiosum (assembly GCF_037043375.1). Lineage (NCBI taxonomy): Eukaryota > Metazoa > Chordata > Chondrichthyes > Orectolobiformes > Hemiscylliidae > Chiloscyllium > Chiloscyllium plagiosum. The sequence goes on from NW_028270148.1 coordinate 112,728,539, forward strand.
AATAGCTCCAGGAAGGAGAGAATAAAAATCCAGAGCATTGAAGATAGTTTAGAGAAGTTTGTACTGTATCTGTAAAGAGAGGAGATTTGATGGAGATGTTCAAAATTGCAAGTGACCTGGACAGAGACGTTAAGGAGGAAGTTTTCTCATCCGCGAAAGGATTTCAAGTAATTAGCCAAAGACATCAAAGTGACATGAGTATAAAAAAGGTGTTTTCACACAGTGACTGCTTAACGTCTGTAATGCACTGCCATATAGTGTGGTGGAGGCAAGTTTAGTAGAATCATTCAAAAGGGAATTTGACTGCACAGTTACAGGAGAATGGCACTTAATGAGATGTTCACAAAAAATTCAAGTTGGAAATGAAAAGCAGCAAACGTATTCCTTCAGTCAAGTGCAGCAAATAGCACCGATGATTATGGGTAGTATTACAGGTGAAGAAATACCTATATTTATGGAATTTTGCGAAACCAAGCTGAATGACACTTGGAATTTGTTCTTCTGTATTTGGAGTCTGAATGAAGAGTTCAATCCTTCACTGTTCATGTTGCCTTGTAAATATTTGAGTACTCAATCTAGTGTGTCTTCAAAGTGTGAGAGGAGGATGGGTTGCGTGGGAAGGGGAGGTGGAGGAGTGGGGTAAAACAATGTAAACTTTTCATAAAGTTAAATTGTGCACGATTGTTTGGTGAGCTTGGTTTATTAGTGTGTATATTCTGGTTAAAGATAGACAGGTTGAATTCAAGGTTTTTTGCAGATTGTTCTTCAAAAAATGGGAAATTAAGTTCAGCTGCTTGATTCACATGGCCTGTTCCATATTCTTTATCGTATTAAAAAGTGCAAACAAGTTCTGTGAAGCTGCAGCCAGTCGTTACTTTGTGGAATTTGATCGCTGACATAAAAAGAGAGGAATTTAAACACAACTTTATCCACCGTTTGACACCATGAAGAGAAAGAAAACATTGAAGTGTTTGATGGCGACTTATTTCCTGCATTATTTTGTTATGTTAGCAGCGGATTAGCTCTGACTTGCTGGGCGCAGGGTGGCAAGTCCTTTGATGAGGATTCGTCTGAAATGTGGAAACTGTAAATAACCCTTGTCAATGTTTTTGTCCCTGACAAAAATGGAAAACCTTAAGATGAGGGTAGTTTATCTTCATGTGACGGAGCAGGTTGAAAGGACTGCAAAGACTTTACCTTGTTACAGGGGGGGATAAAAAAAAGTGTTGAAAAGATTTGAGTCAAATGATTACACCTGGCTGCAGTTCAGGACTGAAACAATCAATAATGATATTTGTATAGTGTCTCGCGTTTTAAGAAAATCCATGTGAAGTGACTTTATGTTGAAAACCCTCACATCAATATGTAGTGACAACTTCTGAAAGGACAACATTGCTTAGTCAGGCAGAGTAGTTATTTAATCTTTGAGGGGAAAGTGAGGTCTGCAGATGCTGGAGATCAGAGATGGAAATGTGTTGCTGGAAAAGCGCAGCAGGTCAGGCAGCATCTAGGGAACAGGAGAATCGACGTTTCGGGCATTAGCCCTTCTTCAGGAAGGGAGATTCCTGAAGAAGGGCTAATGCCCGAAACGTCGATTCTCCTGTTCCCTAGATGCTGCCTGACCTGCTGCGCTTTTCCAGCAACACATTTCCATCATAGTTATTTAATCTCTTTGCTTTAGCTTTAAAAATCCCGTAACATTTTCCATTCTGTCGGTGTGTTTTTTTGTATCTCCCTTTAAGAAAGAATGCAAGATCACACCTTTGCAGCACTACAAAATGAGTTTGAGTTTGATTTATTGCTGTCACATGTACCGAGATACAGTGAAAAGTGTTGTTTTGCGTGCTCTACAGGCAGATCATACTATACAAAGGGCATCAGGGTAGCAGAGCATAGTACAGTGTTCCAGCCACAGAGAAGGTGCAGAGAGAGAGAGAGATCAGCATTAACAATGTTGAAGCAAGGGTGATGAAATACGCTTAGACACAGTGAGTAGTTAGGTTCTGGAATGTGCTGCCTGGAAATGTGCTGGAGGCAACTCAGGTTTCAACTGAGTCATTCAAGAGGAGCTTTGGATGATTATTTGGAGAGTCATGCTGAGTAGGGATGTAGAGTCAGAGATGTACAGCATGGAAACAGACCCCTTCAGTCCAACTCGTCCATGCCGATCAGATATCCTAAATTAATCTCGTCCCATTTGCCAGCACTTGGCCCAAATCTGTTGAAATCCTTTCTATTCATGTACCCACCCAGGTGCCTTTTAAATGTTGTAATGGGTGGAAAGGCAGGAGATTGGAACTCGGTTGTGGAGCCAGTGCAGGAATGATAGGCTGAGTGGCCTCCTTCTGAACCATAATAAATCATATGGAGTTATACAGCATAGAAATAGACACATCAGTTCAACTCAAACCTACCGATCAGACATCCCAATCTGACCTAGTCCTATTTGCCAGCATTTGGCCCATTTCCCTTATACCCTTCCTATTCATGTATCCCTCCAGATTCCATTTAAACAGTGTAATTTTACCAGCCTCCACCACTTGCCCTGGCAGCTCATTCCATACATGCACCACCCTCTGCATGACTCTGTGACTACTTATGTCTGACAGTGCGTTACAGGCTAGTGAAGACCATTTTAAAATGTAGTCACCATTGTAAGTAATATAACAAACACAGCTGTTGCTTAGTGCAGAGCAACCTCCCAGAAACAACAATGTGATAGTTCCCAGATTGTTAGGATGTTAAGTGAGGCATAAATCATGTCGAGGGCATTGGGGGAAATCTCCCCTCCTCTTCTTTGTAATAGGGGATCGTTCATACCCACCCGAGATAGCCGCTGGGCCATGGATTTGCTCCTCAGCTCAGCACTGAATGCCCGTCAGCTCAGGGTTTACCCTGAAGTGCTGAGAGTGGCAGTGGAATCCAGATCCTTGCCGTTCAGATACAAGAGTGCTATACACTCATCCACAGCTGATGCAACCCCTGACTTTTCATCCTCAAGTTTTAATTTGTCTGATTTAATTTTCCTGGAATCATAGTATCCCTACAATCTCAAAGCAGGCCATTCAGCCCATCAAGTCCACACCGACTCTCCAAAGAGCATCCCGCCCAGATCCATCCCCTGTCCCTGTAACCTTGCATTTCCCATGGCTAACCCACCTACCCTGCACATCTCTGAATACTGTGATCATTTTAGCATGGCCCATCGACACCGACCTGCACATCTTTGGACTGTGGGAAGAAACCGGAGCACCTGGAGGAAACCCACGCAGAAGAATATGCAAACTCCACACAGTCGCCAAGGGTAGAATTGAACCTGGGTCCCTATCGCCATGAGGCAGCAGTGCTAACCACGGAGCTACTGTGCCACACCTAAATATTGTTCAAGTTAATATTATCCTGTACTCAATTGCAGAAGGGTTATGGCGCAGAAGGAGTCCATTCGGCCCATCAGTTTGATAAGTGAGCATCGTTACCTGGTGCCAGTCTCCCTCCCCCATCCCACCCCAATACCCTAACACATTATATCTATCTAAATAACTATCCATGCCCCTCTTATTTGTCTCAATTGAACCCACCTCCACCACATTTACAGTCAGTGCCTTACAGGCCCTAACCACTCCTTTAAAACCTCCCGAGTTTTAATCTCTCTCACTAAAGAATTCTATTTTATTGATCTTTTTTCCTTTCGCTGTCCCCAGTTTATTCCTGTTATTACTCTACTCATCTCATTACAACAAGATTTCCCTCAACTAATTTTGCGAATCATCTGCTCATTTAACTTGGAGCAGCACTCATCGTAACTCAATGAGCTTTGCTTGTTTTTGATCTAGTATCCTTAGATTTCTTTCTGTCGTCTAACATTAAACACTTGTCACAGGAAAGTGAAGTAACAATTGGAAAATGGGTGATTATCAGTTATTTGTTCAATTAATTTTCCAAAACGGTATCAAACAATGGGCAGAGGCCTGTACACTCCCATCTGGTGAGTGTGGAGGGGGATAAGGATGAAAGCATCAAAGAACCTTGTCTCATTTCTGTTGGTATTAACCCACGGGTGGGTTGCGGGATGCGGTGGGCAGGTGGAGGGTGTAACATGTATCCATGCATTGTGGATTGGGAATTGGGAAGGCAAGAGTTGGAGTAGCATTAGATCTCACGTTTGTAAGGTCTGGGGGTCCTGGCACCAGAAAGGAGGTAATCCACTGAGAGCCACCAACTGTAGAGCTGACCCCTTTCCCGGCCATGTCCCCCCCCCCCCACCTCTTGATCCAAGGCATCAGATGGGTGTTAGAATGGCAGCAGGCACTGGGAGCCTCCCTGTGTCATTGCTGAGCGTAGAGAGGCTCCGCTGATCGGCATCTCTCTGCCAGGGGGATTTCTGCATGCCATCCCGAGCGATATCATTAAGTATATTCCAGGCTGAGTCGGACAGATTTTCCATCAGGAAGGGAATAAAGGTCATGGGGAGAAAGACAGGAAAGTGGAGTTATGAATTATCAGATTGGCCCCAATCTCATTGAATGGCGAGCAGGCTCGAAGGGCTGAATGGCCTACTTGTGCAGCTGCTTCTTATGGTCTTCCTGTTTTTATTCCTTGCCTTCTAGTGCTGTCATAGAATTTCTTATGAGCTCCAGCCACTGCTTTTCCCCTTCTCAGTCCCTGGGGAAAATGGTGTGTTTGTGTGTGTGTTGGGGGTGGGGGGGATGGGTGTCTGTCTGTGAGTGTGTGTGATGATTTTCTAAATGTTTTTGAAGTGGAGTACCCTGTGTCAGCTTTTAGTCATTGTGAGAAACACCATGAGAGATCTGATGCATTTACAGTTGCCATCATCAAAATAGAAGCATTTTGAGATATTTTCTACCTGAGACTCATACGAGTGGCATGTTTGCTGGTAGCTATTGCGTGAAGATGGTGTTGGAAGGGTTTCCTCACTTGTGAAACCTTTGCTACATGCCCTGGCACCCCATTCTTTATCATCCCCTCATCTAAATTCCATCTGTGTATTCAGCCACTTTCCTCCTTTTGATTTCTACCTTATCGTGGGATGCTGTTCATAACCACGGACTGATCTCTCTGCATCAGCAGCAGGATGTCTGACTGATTTAACTTTGCTTCTATTCTTGCTCACTGTTTTTAACTCGTTCATTTGATGTGGGTGTTGCTGGCTAGGCCTGCATTTATTCCCCATCTGGTAACTGGTAATGAGTGATCCACTGCACTTCATTTGATGTAGGGATGTTCACAGTGTGTGAGGGATGAAATTCCATCATCTCAATCCAGCGACAGCAATGTAATGGCAGCGATACCTTTCCAAGTCAGGATGCTGTGTGGCTGGGAGGGCAACTTGCAAGTGATGGTGTCATTGGATGAATATATCCACAATGATGGACTGTTGGAGAGCTGGAGGTTATTGAACAGTTTAGCCTGTTTCTAGAAGCAAAAGTTTTAATTGCCCTTAATTGCTAGTCAGAAGTCACACAACACCAGGTTATAGTCCAACAGGTTTATTTGAAATCACAAGCTTTTGAAACGCTGCTCCTTCATCAGGTGAACGTGTCAAAGGGGCAGCGCTCCGAAAGCTTGTGATTTCAAATAAACCTGTTGGACTATAACGTGGTGTCATGTGACTTCTGACTTTGTCCACTCCAGGCCATCACCAGCACCTTCACATCTTAATAGTTAGAACATCTTCCTCCGTACGGGGAGTGGAAACCTCATGGGATTAGACAAAGCCAGCATAAGTTCATGAAAGACAAGTCATGCTCAACAAATCAACCTGGGTTTTTGAGGGTGTAACCAGTAGACTAGGTAAGGGGGTTGACCAGTGCATGTGGGGAACCTCGGTTAACTAAAGGGCACGGGCGGGGAGTATATTGTTCGGCTTATCGAATTCCGGATAATTGAATGCCGGATAACATAGTTTAGCCAAGCATCGGGACCTTGCGATCTTGCCGGATAATCCAAAATTCAGATAATCGAATGCTGGATAATTGAGGTTCCTCTATACTTGGATTTTAGGATGATTTTTGATATGGTCCCTCATTTATGTCATGGGACAAATTTAAAGCACACGGGAATATGTTGGCACATGGATCATGAATTGGTTGACAGAGAGGAGGAATGAATGTTTCTTTTTTTCTGAGTGGCAGGCAGTGATCTGACCAGTTACTGTCAATGTCAATGTATAGAAATGAGCTGGACCAGGGGAATCAAATGTAACGCTTCCAGGTTTGGGAGCGACACAAAACTGGGTGAAGCTGAGAGTTGTGAGGAGAGTGTAAGGAGGCTTCAAGATGACTTAGACAATTTGACTGAGTGGGCAAATGCTTCGCAGATATACATAATTTTATATACATTGGTATGAAAAACTGAAAGGAAGAGTGTTACGGTGATATACTGGGAACTGTGGATGGACAAAGGGATCTGGATGTCCTTGTGCACCATTCAATGTAAGTAGCCAGGCAGGTGCAACAAGCAGTTAGGATGACAAATGATATCTTGGTCTTCATTGCAGGAGGGTTTGAGTTCAGAAGTAGGGATGGCTGACTGCAATTATCCATAGTCTTGCTGAGCATTGCATGCAGTTTTGGTCTCCCTGTCTAAGAATGGATATACGGAGTGCATCGGAGGTTCACTAGGCAGGACGGCAGGACTGGGTCATGCCAGGAGAGATTGGTTCAACTGAGGCTGTATTCATTGGAGTTTAGAAGGATGACAGGGGATCTGACAACAGGGCTTGTCTGAATGGATGCAAGGAGGGTGTTTCCCCTGCATGACGAGTCTAGAACCAGGTGTCACTGTCTCTGGATGTGGAATATAGGAATGAGATTTTGTCAACAAGAAGCTCAGTGGCCTATGAGAAGTAAACAACCTCTGTCTTTATGAGCAAAAGCTCAACAGGTTGGGACTCTACTCCCTGTAGTTTAGAAGATTGGGAGGTGATCTCATCGAGACATACAGGATTCTGAAGGGGCTTGACAGGGTCAATGCTGAGAGGATGTTTCCCCTCATGGAAGAGTCTGGGACCAGAGGATAGAGTCTCAGAATAAAGGGGCACCAATTTCAGACTGAGATGAGGAAGAATTTCTTCTCTCAGAGGGTTGTGAGTCTTTGGAACTACTTGCCGTAGAAATCTGTGGTCTTTGTGTATATTTAAGGCTGAGATAGATAGATTCTTGATTAGTCGGGGAATCGAGATTTACAGGGAAAGGGCAGGGAAATAGCTGTGAGGAGTATTGAATCAGCCGCCATCCTTTTGAGTGGCATAGAAGGTTCAAGGTGCCAAAAGGCCTGTTCCTGCTCCTATTTTTGATGGTCTTATGCTCTTGACATCTATAGTCTATCCTCTGTCTTACAAACCATTGGTGAATGAGGGTGTTTTTCCCATTTTTGTGAAACATCATGTCTGCAGGGTCATTGTTATCCTCTGCATGTGTTAGTTTGTTTGGGATTAAAATGAAATAGAGATGGGTGGTGACAAAGAAGGTTTTGTGAGTTGCTGTAGTGCTTTCTGTACGTGGTACATACTGTTGCCCCTGTGTGTTGAGAGGGATTGGGTCTTGGTCAAGCAGACTGCTTTGTCATAGAGCATAGGGGTGTAAAACACTGAAACAGACCCTTTGATCCAACCCGTCCATGCCGACCAGATATCCCAACCCAATCTCGTCCCATTTGCCGGCATTTGGCCCATATCCATCTATACCCTTCCTATTCATGCACCCATCCAGATGTCTTTTAAATGTTGTAATTGTACCAGCCTTCACCACTTCCTCTGGCAGCTCATTCCAGATGCACACCACCCTCTGTGTGAAAAAACTCCTCCTCAGGTCCGTTTTAAATCTTTCCCCTCTCACCTTAAACTTATGCCCTATAGTTTTGGATTCTCCTACCCAGGGGAAAAGACCCTGTCTATTTACCCTATCCATGCCCCTCATGATTTTATAAGCCTCTATAACTCTGGAGCTTCGTGAGTGTTGTTGAGGCTGCCTTTATTCAGACAAGTGGGGAATATTCCATCACACTCCTGACTTGCACCTTGTAGATGGTGGATAGGTTTCTGGGAGTCAGTAGCTAAGCTTGAATAATGTCGGATCCTCCTGTTTTTATGGAAGTAGCAGTATTTTCACTGATTAGATTCTCCTGCTGGTCCTATTTACAGGAGCAGCTTGCATTTTCACACAGCACCTTCAACATCATGAGTATCCCATATCACTTCACAGGAATGTTTTAACACTGTATTTGACACTGAGCCACATTACGAGATATTAATACAGATGACCAAAGATTTGGTGTAAAGAGGAAGAGAGAGAGAGAGAGAGAGAAATTATTCCAGAACCTGGGCCCTTAGCATCTGAATGCATGGAGGAGCAATTTAAAGTCAAGGATGTGCAAGAGGTCTGAAGTAGAGGAGAGCAGATAGTTTGTACGGTTGTGGCATAATCATGGAGGGAGTTGAAAAGAACTATAAAAATGAGGAATTGCTCAGGTTAGAGCCAGCGTAGGCCAGCGAGCACAAGGGGCTTGATGGTTGGTGCCTGTAGGATATGACTAACAGAAGTTTGGATGATCTTAACTTAAGAAAGGCCAAGCAGTAGCGAGTTGGAGCAGTCAGCTCGAAATTCAACAATCATAGGCATGAGGGTTTTAGTTGCCAATGAGCTGAGGCAGGGGCAGGTGGTTTTACATCAGTGGAAATCAGTTCTTTTAATGAGAGTTTTGTATATGTGGTTGGAGACACATTTCAGAGACTAAACCTGCACCCAAGTTGGAAACAGTCTGTTTCAGTTGCTTTGAAGATGGTCCAAGTGTGTAAGGAACAAAGAATGCCAATATTGACTTCATCTTGTCCCTTTATAGTAGGTTAAGTAGATCATTCCTGCACCCAGCCATCCTGTTTATTTTTTCTGTTGTCATAGAATCAGATCCTATTTCAATGTTTCATGACCAAAGGAAACGATATTGCTTGTCTTTGTTTAAAAAAGATTGGAAGTGTTCAGATCTTTGCGTATACAAGTTGGGACGTCATATTGAGGTTGTACAGGATGTTGGTGAGGCCTCTTCTGGAACACTGTGTGCAGTTCTGGTCACCCCGTTATAGGAAGGGTATTATTAAACTGGAGGGGGTTCAGAAAAGATTTACTAGTAAGTTGCTGGGGACGGAGGGCTTGAGTTATAAGGAAAGGCTGGATAAGCTGAGCTTTCATTCGCTGGAGCATAGGAGATTGGAGGGTGACCTTAATGAGATTCATACAATCACGAGGGGTATAGATAAGGTAAGTGGTAGGTGTCTTTTCCCTAGGGTGGGAGGAATTCAAGACTAGGGGCCATATTTTTAAGGTGAGAGGAGAGATATTTAAAAACACAGAGTGGTTTGTGTGTGGAATGAATTTCCAGAGGATGCGGCACAGTTACATTTGAAATACATCTGGATAAGTTTGTGAATAAGAAACGTTTGGAGGGATATGGGTGCAGGCAGTGGGACTAGTTTAGTTTGGGATTCTGGTCGGCATGGACTGGTTGGACCGAAGGGTCTGTTTCCGTGCTGTATGACTCTATCACATCGAACAGAAAGTTGAGATGCCTATCAGAAGTGGGTCGGCAGCGCCTTGCAGATGTTGTTGCACAAATGTTATCCCAATAAAGTATCTGTTTTAATTGAGAGCTTGGGACTGCCTTTTTTCTCTCTCTGCTGAATGTGGGAAGTGTTAACAGCTGCTACCTCTTGGGTTACTGACACTTCTGAAGTCTTACTTTGAACGCAACCTCTCACTCTCCACTCCCTGAGTCGGGTGCTCTGTCTGCTGTCACATTCTTTGTAAGAACTCTTCTTCTGACAAAAAATACTCCTGGGTTAAAATAAATGAAAGGCCAGCGCGACAGCGAATTTGAGCTGGGGGAATATGATCGGAAATGCATCAAATGGCTATGTGGACCGTCTGCCTTGGAATGAAAGTATTGGGTAACATTGCATGGGACCAGGAAACCATCCCGTGTAATTGCGAAGACCTCACTCCTAATGTTACCGATTGTGTTGGATATCTGGCGGTGTCCCTGTTTGTTCATCTGGACAGAGTGGTGGGGGGTTAAGGGGAGACATTAGCTGCAGGGAGCAAAAGGTTAATGCAGAAAACAGTTTGTTTGCCATTACCACATTAAGGCAGACAGCTCCGAAGCTGAGACAATCTGAAATCCATCTGGCACTTTTTTAAAGTGTGGCTACATCTGACCTAACCCACAAATGCAAATGTATGACAGAGTGAGTGTGATTATCTGCAAATGAGATCCGGGTTGGCCATTTATTTAAACAAAACCTACATTATTTCCAAAAGATAAAGGATGATCAGACTCTGGTATTATTTCTCAAAGGTGTTGGTACAAGGCTGTTGTTCTTTCTAAGATGTACGCACAGAGCATCAATCTTCCGCATAGTTCCCATTAAATTCAACCCAGATTAAAGCACGGGCCTACAGGGCTCAGAGCTGTGAAGCCTCTGGAAAGATATAGGTGATCCCTATCGGATCCTGTACGAATATAGTAACCTCGCCAAAATCAAACAGGCATTTCATCGGGACATATCACAGCACTATTATTAATGCAGTGCTTACACTTTCTGTGGACCAACCTCTCAGGGCATATTAATGGAGCAGTGGGAGCTATTTGGAAGGGTTCCTAGGGCTGATACTGCCCAGGCTACTGAGACTTGCTGAAGCTGATGTACTGAGTTCAGATGCTGCCTGTGGAACCCTTTGGTTCTTCTGATCAGGAAGGACATGTCCAGGGCTGGCTTCGAAATAGGCACTGTGATATGTTTCACTGGACTCTGAAACTCTGGATTCAAGATGGCGGCAGAGTAGCAGCGCACTGGACAGGTTCCTTAGCCCGGAGCTCGTCCACTCCATTCGCTGCTTTTTTTCTTTCTTTGCCTTTTTTAATGTCTCCAGTGATCATCAAAATTAATCTTTTCACGGCTTCAGCAGAAGGCTTCTCCTGCCCCAGCGACCAGGTGGCTTCCAGTGGCCCAGTGCGGTAGTCTTGTACTGGTGTGGTGGTCTTGTCCCGGTGTGGTGCTCTTGTCCCGGTGCGGTGCTCTTGTCCTGGTGTGGTGGTCTTGTCCCGGTGTGGTGCTCTTGTCCCGGTGCGGTGCTCTTGTCCTGGTGTGGTGCTCTTGTCCCGGTGTGGTGCTCTTGTCCCGGTGCGGTGGTCTTGTCCCGGTGCGGTGGTCTTGTCCCGGTGTGGTGCTCTTGTCCCGGTGCGGTAGTCTTGTCCCGGTGCGGTGCTCTTGTCCCGGTGCGGTGCTCTTGTCCCGGTGTGGTGGTCTTGTCCCGGTGTGGTGGCCTTGTCCCGGTGCGGTGCTCTTGTCCCGGTGCGGTGCTCTTGTCCCGGTGCGGTGCTCTTGTCCCGGTGCGGTGCTCTTGTCCCGGTGTGGTGGTCTTGTCCCGGTGTGGTGCTCTTGTCCCGGTGCGGTGGTCTTGTCCCGGTGTGGTGGTCTTCTCCCGGTGTGGTGCTCTTGTCCCGGTGTGGTGGCCTTGTCCCGGTGCGGTGGTCTTGTCCCGGTGCGGTGGTCTTGTCCCGGTGCGGTGGTCTTGTCCCGGTGTGGTGCTCTTGTCCCGGTGTGGTGGTCTTGTCCCGGTGTGGTGGTCTTGTCCCGGTGTGGTGGTCTTGTCCCGGTGCGGTAGTCTTGTCCCGGTGTGGAGGCCTTGTCCCGGTGTGGTGCTCTTGTCCCGGTGTGGTGCGCTTGTCCCGGTGTGGTGGTCTTGTCCCGGTGCGGTGGTCTTGTCCCGGTGTGGTGGTCTTGTCCCGGTGTGGAGGTCTTGAACCGGTGTGGTGGTCTTGTCCCGGTGTGGTGCTCTTGTCCCGGTGTGGTGGTCTTGTCCCGGTGTGGTGCTCTTGTCCCGGTGCGGTGGTCTTGTCCCGGTGCGGTGGTCTTGTCCCGGTGCGGTGGTCTTGTCCCGGTGCGGTGGTCTTGTCCCGGTGTGGTGCTCTTGTCCCGGTGCGGTGGTCTTGTCCCGGTGCGGTGCTCTTGTCCCGGTGCGGTGGTCTTGTCCCGGTGCGGTGGTCTTGTCCCGGTGTGGTGGCCTTGTCCCGGTGCGGTGGCCTTGTCCCGGTGCGGTGCTCTTGTCCCGGTGTGGTGTGCTTGTCCCGGTGTGGTGGTCTTGTCCCGGTGTGGTGGTCTTGTCCCGGTGTGGTGTGCTTGTCCCGGTGTGGTGGTCTTGTCCCGGTGTGGTGGTCTTGTCCCGGTGTGGAGGTCTTGAACCGGTGTGGTGGTCTTGTCCCGGTGTGGTGGTCTTGTCCCGGTGTGGTGGTCTTGTCCCGGTGTGGTGCTCTTGTCCCGGTGCGGTGCTCTTGTCCCGGTGCGGTGGTCTTGTCCCGGTGCGGTAGTCTTGTCCCGGTGCGGTAGTCTTGTCCCGGTGCGGTGGTCTTGTCCCGGTGCGGTGGTCTTGTCCCGGTGCGGTGCGCTTGTCCCGGTGTGGTGGTCTTGTCCCGGTGTGGTGGCCTTGTCCCGGTGCGGTGCTCTTGTCCCGGTGCGGTGCTCTTGTCCCGGTGCGGTGCTCTTGTCCCGGTGCGGTGGTCTTGTCCCGGTGTGGTGCTCTTGTCCCGGTGCGGTGGTCTTGTCCCGGTGCGGTGGTCTTGTCCCGGTGTGGTGCTCTTGTCCCGGTGTGGTGCTCTTGTCCCGGTGTGGTGGCCTTGTCCCGGTGCGGTGGTCTTGTCCCGGTGCGGTGGTCTTGTCCCGGTGCGGTGCTCTTGTCCCGGTGCGGTGCTCTTGTCCCGGTGCGGTGGTCTTGTCCCGGTGTGGTGGTCTTGTCCCGGTGTGGTGGTCTTGTCCTGGTGTGGTGGTCTTGTCCCGGTGCGGTAGTCTTGTCCCGGTGTGGAGGCCTTGTCCCGGTGTGGTGCTCTTGTCCCGGTGTGGTGCGCTTGTCCCGGTGTGGTGGTCTTGTCCCGGTGCGGTGGTCTTGTCCCGGTGTGGTGGTCTTGTCCCGGTGTGGAGGTCTTGAACCGGTGTGGTGGTCTTGTCCCGGTGTGGTGCTCTTGTCCCGGTGCGGTGGTCTTGTCCCGGTGTGGTGCTCTTGTCCCGGTGCGGTGGTCTTGTCCCGGTGTGGTGCTCTTGTCCCGGTGCGGTGGTCTTGTCCCGGTGTGGTGGTCTTGTCCCGGTGTGGTGGTCTTGTCCCGGTGTGGTGCTCTTGTCCCGGTGCGGTGGTCTTGTCCCGGTGTGGTGCTCTTGTCCCGGTGCGGTGGTCTTGTCCCGGTGTGGTGCTCTTGTCCCGGTGCGGTGGTCTTGTCCCGGTGCGGTGGTCTTGTCCCGGTGTGGTGGTCTTGTCCCGGTGTGGTGCTCTTGTCCCGGTGCGGTGGTCTTGTCCCGGTGCGGTGGTCTTGTCCCGGTGTGGTGGTCTTGTCCCGGTGTGGTGCTCTTGTCCCGGTGCGGTGGTCTTGTCCCGGTGTGGTGGTCTTGTCCCGGTGCGGTGGTCTTGTCCCGGTGCGGTGCTCTTGTCCTGGTGCGGTGCTCTTGTCCCGGTGTGGTGCTCTTGTCCCGGTGCGGTGGTCTTGTCCCGGTGCGGTGGCCTTGTCCCGGTGTGGTGGCCTTGTCCCGGTGCGGTGGTCTTGTCCCGGTGTGGTGTGCTTGTCCCGGTGTGGTGTGCTTGTCCCTGTGTGGTGGTCTTGTCCCGGTGTGGTGGTCTTGTCCCGGTGTGGATTTCTTGAACCGGTGTGGTGGTCTTGTCCCGGTGTGGTGCGCTTGTCCCGGTGTGGTGGTCTTGTCCCGGTGCGGTGCGCTTGTCCCGGTGCGGTGGTCTTGTCCCGGTGTGGTGGTCTTGTCCCGGTGTGGTGGTCTTGTCCCGGTGTGGAGGTCTTGTCCCGGTGTGGTGGTCTTGTCCCGGTGTGGTGGTCTTGTCCCGGTGTGGTGGTCTTGTCCCGGTGTGGAGGTCTTGAACTGGTGTGGTGGTCTTGTCCCGGTGTGGTGGTCTTGTCCCGGTGCGGTGGTCTTGTCCCGGTGCGGTGGTCTTGTCCCGGTGCGGTGCTCTTGTCCTGGTGCGGTGCTCTTGTCCCGGTGTGGTGCTCTTGTCCCGGTGCGGTGGTCTTGTCCCGGTGCGGTGGCCTTGTCCCGGTGTGGTGGCCTTGTCCCGGTGCGGTGGTCTTGTCCCGGTGTGGTGTGCTTGTCCCGGTGTGGTGTGCTTGTCCCTGTGTGGTGGTCTTGTCCCGGTGTGGTGGTCTTGTCCCGGTGTGGATTTCTTGAACCGGTGTGGTGGTCTTGTCCCGGTGTGGTGCGCTTGTCCCGGTGTGGTGGTCTTGTCCCGGTGCGGTGCGCTTGTCCCGGTGCGGTGGTCTTGTCCCGGTGTGGTGGTCTTGTCCCGGTGTGGTGGTCTTGTCCCGGTGTGGAGGTCTTGTCCCGGTGTGGTGGTCTTGTCCCGGTGTGGTGGTCTTGTCCCGGTGTGGTGGTCTTGTCCCGGTGTGGAGGTCTTGAACTGGTGTGGTGGTCTTGTCCCGGTGTGGTGGTCTTGTCCCGGTGTGGTGGTCTTGTCCCGGTGCGGTGGTCTTGTCCCGGTGTGGTGGTCTTGTCCCGGTGCGGTGGTCTTGTCCCGGTGCGGTGGTCTTGTCCCGGTGCGGTAGTCTTGTCCCGGTGCGGTGCTCTTGTCCCGGTGTGGTGGTCTTGTCCCGGTGTGGTGGCCTTGTCCCGGTGCGGTGCTCTTGTCCCGGTGCGGTGCTCTTGTCCCGGTGCGGTGGTCTTGTCCCGGTGCGGTGGTCTTGTCCCGGTGCGGTGCTCTTGTCCCGGTGCGGTGGTCTTGTCCCGGTGTGGTGGTCTTGTCCCGGTGTGGTGGTCTTGTCCCGGTGTGGTGGTCTTGTCCCGGTGCGGTAGTCTTGTCCCGGTGTGGAGGCCTTGTCCCGGTGTGGTGCTCTTGTCCCGGTGTGGTGCGCTTGTCCCGGTGTGGTGGTCTTGTCCCGGTGCGGTGGTCTTGTCCCGGTGTGGTGGTCTTGTCCCGGTGTGGATGTCTTGAACCGGTGTGGTGGTCTTGTCCCGGTGTGGTGCTCTTGTCCAGGTGTGGTGGTCTTGTCCCGGTGTGGTGGTCTTGTCCCGGTGTGGTGCTCTTGTCCCGGTGTGGTGCTCTTGTCCCGGTGCGGTGGTCTTGTCCCGGTGTGGTGGTCTTGTCCCGGTGTGGTGCTCTTGTCCCGGTGCGGTGGTCTTGTCCCGGTGTGGTGGTCTTGTCCCGGTGCGGTGGTCTTGTCCCGGTGTGGTGGTCTTGTCCCGGTGTGGTGGTCTTGTCCCGGTGCGGTGCTCTTGTCCCGGTGTGGTGCTCTTGTCCCGGTGCGGTGGTCTTGTCCCGGTGCGGTGGCCTTGTCCCGGTGCGGTGGTCTTGTCCCGGTGTGGTGGTCTTGTCCCGGTGTGGTGGTCTTGTCCCGGTGTGGTGGTCTTGTCCCGGTGTGGAGGTCTTGAACCGGTGTGGTGGTCTTGTCCCGGTGTGGTGGTCTTGTCCCGGTGTGGTGCGCTTGTCCCGGTGCGGTGGTCTTGTCCCGGTGCGGTGGTCTTGTCCCGGTGCGGTGGTCTTGTCCCGGTGTGGTGTGCTTGTCCCGGTGTGGTGGTCTTGTCCCGGTGTGGTGGTCTTGTCCCGGTGTGGAGGTCTTGTCCCGGTGCGGTGGTCTTGTCCCGGTGCGGTGGTCTTGTCCCGGTGTGGTGGTCTTGTCCCGGTGTGGAGGTCTTGAACTGGTGTGGTGGTCTTGTCCCGGTGTGGTGGTCTTGTCCCGGTGTGGTGGTCTTGTCCCGGTGTGGTGGTCTTGTCCCGGTGCGGTGGTCTTGTCCCGGTGTGGTGGTCTTGTCCCGGTGCGGTGGTCTTGTCCCGGTGTGGTGGTCTTGTCCCGGTGTGGTGCTCTTGTCCCGGTGTGGTGGTCTTGAACCGGTGTGGTGGTCTTGTCCCGGTGCGGTGGTCTTGTCCCGGTGCGGTGGTCTTGTCCCGGTGCGGTGGTCTTGTCCCGGTGTGGTGGTCTTGTCCCGGTGTGGAGGTCTTGAACCGGTGTGGTGGTCTTGTCCCGGTGCGGTGGTCTTGTCCCGGTGCGGTGGTCTTGTCCCGGTGCGGTGGTCTTGTCCCGGTGCGGTGCGCTTGTCCCGGTGTGGTGGTCTTGTCCCGGTGCGGTGGTCTTGTCCCGGTGCGGTGCTCTTGTCCCGGTGCGGTGCTCTTGTCCCGGTGCGGTGGTCTTGAACCGGTGTGGTGGTCTTGTCCCGGTGCGGTTGTCTTGTCCCGGTGCGGTGGTCTTGTCCCGGTGCGGTGGTCTTGTCCCGGTGTGGTGGTCTTGTCCCGGTGTGGTGGTCTTGTCCCGGTGTGGAGGTCTTGAACCGGTGCGGTGGTCTTGTCCCGGTGTGGTGGTCTTGTCCCGGTGTGGTGGTCTTGTCCCGGTGCGGTGGTCTTGTCCCGGTGTGGTGGTCTTGTCCCGGTGTGGTGGTCTTGTCCCGGTGTGGAGGTCTTGAACCGGTGTGGTGGTCTTGTCCCGGTGCGGTGGTCTTGTCCCGGTGTGGTGGTCTTGTCCCGGTGCGGTGGTCTTGTCCCGGTGTGGTGGTCTTGTCCCGGTGTGGTGGTCTTGTCCCGGTGTGGAGGTCTTGAACCGGTGTGGTGGTCTTGTCCCGGTGCGGTGGTCTTGTCCCGGTGTGGTGGTCTTGTCCCGGTGTGGTGGTCTTGTCCCGGTGTGGAGGTCTTGAACCGGTGTGGTGGTCTTGTCCCGGTGTGGTGGTCTTGTCCCGGTGCGGTGGTCTTGTCCCGGTGCGGTGGTCTTGTCCCGGTGCGGTGGTCTTGTCCCGGTGTGGTGGTCTTGTCCCGGTGCGGTGGTCTTGTCCCGGTGTGGTGGTCTTGTCCCGGTGTGGTGGTCTTGTCCCGGTGTGGAGGTCTTGAACCGGTGTGGTGGTCTTGTCCCGGTGTGGTGGTCTTGTCCCGGTGCGGTGCTCTTGTCCCGGTGCGGTGGTCTTGTCCCGGTGCGGTGGTCTTGTCCCGGTGCGGTGGTCTTGTCCCGGTGTGGTGGTCTTGTCCTGGTGCGGTGCTCTTGTCCCGGTGCGGTGCTCTTGTCCCGGTGCGGTGGTCTTGTCCCGGTGCGGTGGTCTTGTCCCGGTGCGGTGGTCTTGTCCCGGTGTGGTGGTCTTGTCCCGGTGTGGTGGTCTTGTCCCGGTGTGGTGGTCTTGAACCGGTGTGGTGGCCTTGTCCTGGTGCGGTGGTCTTGTCCCGGTGCGGTGCTCTTGTCCCGGTGTGGTGGTCTTGAACCGGTGTGGTTGTTTTGTTCCGGTGTGGTGCTTTTATCCCTATTGTGGTGGTCTCGTCCTGATGTGGAGGTCTCAACCCTTTGTGGAGGTCTTCTTCGCTTTTGGCTTCCAGTTATTCCAGCAGCCCAGCAGGTGATCTCGACCAGGAGTGGCGGTCTCAGCCTGGCATGGCTGCCTACTTCAGTGGAGGCTTCTGGCCTAGGATTCCGGCAATCCGTCTTGTCCTGGCTGCATTTTCCAGGTATTGCGTTGTTCCTTAAAGTGCTTTCCCCAAGCCCAGGGGCCAATGACTGATCTGTGATGAACTTTGTCTTAATTTTACTTTTTTTAGTTATCATGTATGACTTCTGTCATTAATATAGGCGCTGTGGTGTGGCGATTTAAAACTTTTCAGTATTTTTCATGGAGGAATACACATGATAATAAATCTCTATTCTGTTTCTATTCTATTCTAAATATTAGCTGGGCAGTAACAAAGCGGTTTACTGGATGGGAGCCATGACTGCATGTTTCTCCACTTGAACCACTAATCCTAGTTTCTTGCTTGCTCCCATCTTCTTACATTACCATTTGAAAATTCACAGCGTTGCAAAATCCTTCTCCCGACCTGTGGAATCTCCTTCAGCCTCACATCCCTTTGGTTTCCCTGCCCTTCCTAATCTGGCCTCATGCATATTCCAGACTTTAATTACTCCAGCAGTGATGGCCATGCCCTCAATTACCCCATCGCTCTGAATTCCCTTCTTAAACCACGTTGTCTTTATCATCCTTCTCTTAGACCCTCCTTATAATCTGACTTCTTAACCAAGCTGTTGGTCATCAGTCCTTGTATCTCCTTATATGACTTAGTGTCAAGTTGTGTTGCTTAATACTCCAGTGAAGCTCTTTTCGACTTTATATATTGTTAAAGAAGCTATATATATATGCAAGTTGTTATTTTTCCAAGAATTTGCCAAATGCGCTTTTTAAAATGAGTCATGGACTGGATTTGAACAATTGTTTATCTTCAATAATGTCAGACTGTAGCCCATCGTTATGCAAAACCAATCTCTCCACCCTCCTGTTTATTTCAAATCCATCTTGTTCTTGAGCTGTATTAAGACTTTCGATAATTGTGAAGGCCTCAATCGTGTTGTACCTCAAACCTTCCTGTGGAAGAGTCACACCAGACTCAAAATGTTAAGGCTGTTTCTCTCTCCACTGATACAGCCAGAACTGCTGTGTTTCTCCAGTATTCTCAGTGTTTATTTCAGATTTCCAGCATCCACAGTATTTTGCTTTTATCCATGTGACCGCATTCCTCGTCTCCTACTGAAATACCCGGTGTTAAGCTTTATCAAACCACCGTCCCAGCCAGCCTTCCAGTTGCCTCTTGTTTCCTCAGTAGCACATGCTGAGCTTCCAATTAAAACAAAAGTGGTGACTCCAGCACAAAATGATGGCACTGTTTCCCATTGTAAGTTGGAGTTAAGGTGATGTGGCATCGCGTGCTTGGAACGATCCTATTATCGTGACGTTTGAGCACAGATTTTAAACTAACAGTACACAAGCAGGAATGTAAATATCATGCGTCGGTGGTGTCAGTTTGAGGCACAAAATTGTCCCTACTACACCACACCGGAACAAACTTTCTGGTTGTGAGTACGGCAGATCACTGTGATTTCATCCTGATTGTCTGGATGTAGCAATGAAGATCCTGAAACCTGTGCTCCGATCTGAGAAAACGATGGGGATTTTAGAGAGAAAAACTTCCATTGTCTTGGCATGTGACTTGTGAATATTGTCAAATGTGAGATTTGGGCTTTTCAGTTTTTTTCTGTTGCTGAGTGAGTTCAGGCTGTGCACCAAATGAGATGGTTGTAATTGATAGTCAAGATGTGTCGAGTGATTATACTGCTTTGTTTTGAAGCAGTGGTGATTCTGTTTGATTCACCAAAGCTTTAAATCCCTATAAGGAGTGAAATCTCATGGATGTCATCTGTGCCGCTGTTGTTTTTCACTGCATTGACTATGTGTGGAAATTGATCTATCAATGATTATCTCTTTTTGTGTAAAAGTGCCAAGTATTAAGATGCCAAATCTAAAATAAATGGCCTTCATCACAGTAACAGCGCTTCCCTCCCACCTTGACATGACAGATTGTACTGGATGCTTTTGTTGGCGCATGTGTTCCAGGGATTTGACAGCTCAGACCCTTCTGGAAACGGGGATTCACTGCTTCAGGACTTACAGTGAGCAGTGCTTGACCATAAAAACATGAGTATAAATAATAGGAACAGGAGTTAGGCACCTCAACCTCTTCCACCCTTCAATAGGATCATGGTTGATCCAACATTCTTAGAACGATAGAAACCCTACAGTGTGGAAGCAGGCCATTTGGCCTATCAAGTCCATACTGACCCTCCAAAGAGCATCCCAACCAGATCTGCCCCAACCTTGCATTTCTCATGGCCAATCCACCTAACCTGCACATCTTCAGACTGTGGGAGGAAACTGGAGCACCTGGAGGAAACCCAAGCAGACACAGGGAGAATGTGCAAACTCCACATAGACAATTGCCCGAGGCTGGAATCGAACCCGGGTCCCTGGCGCTGTGAGACAGCAGTGCTAACCACTGAGCCATTGTGCTGCCATTCCTCATGTCCACTTTCCTGCCCCTTCTTCATAACCCCCCGACTGATCAAGAATCTATCTCAGCCTTAAATATACACAAGGACTCTGTCCCCATGTCTCTCTGTGCACAAAGGGTTGCAAAGATGTACAACCCTCTCAGAGAAGTAATTTCTCCCCATCTCAGTCTTAAATTGCCCTTTTATTCTGAGATTATCCCCTCTGGTCCTGGACTGTCCCATGAGGGGAAACATTCTCTCAGCGTTTACCCTGTCAAGCCCCTCTAAGTTTCAATGACATCATCTCTCATTCTTCTAAACGCCATTGAGATCATGGCGCTACTGCTTCTAGTCTTCGAAGCAATAAACATTGTGTGGTCACGTCCTTGGATCAGGCAGCTTTTGTTTTGGTAACTATCTTTGCACTGTTGGTGCTAATTAATCTGGTAAAATGTCTGTCAAAGGACTTTTCCCACTAATTGTGCAATTGTCATGCTGGATTTTCAAATTCTAATCGCCACCTAGTAATTCTGGGTGCCAACAGTTGACAAACTGGCTCTATTTGTGGTATTTAAATGGGTCGTCGATGGATTTCAGGTCTGGTTCGACCTTATTCCAACTGAGTTAGGAGAGGTGAACTGATTCTTGCCCTTGTCCCATTCCACTAGTCAAACCAAAGTTTAGGTTTAAAAAGAGAGGTGCCATCAGCAATTCTCAGAATGCTCAGTGTCAGGAAAAAAGTTGTCCAGGTTCCTTAAGTAACAGCTAAAGAACAATTTATTGCAAACAATACTTACTCAAGCAACTCTGTACAAATTAGTAATGAAAGGTCTGAACAGTGTAAATATATTCAACTAGCCTTCTTGTAAACTAAAGTGTTCAGACACACACACACACACACACCTCTTCAAATCTTCCTCTTCAAGATTTAAATAAAAGAAAACTCTGCAGTGTTATCTTAGAAGTTCTTTGCCAAGTGATCATTAAAATCAGAAAAAATGAAGCTTCCCAGATAATCCAATGTCAGTCTGTTGCCAATGTCACTTTACATATAAGGTAACGACACCAGGATATCTTCTTGGATTGGTTCTGTTTTGCTTATCTCTTTATCTGAAGACAGATCTATTTTCAGCATTGCTTCGCCTGAGGTCCACTGAAGATGTTACCAGGTAAGGTAACGAAACGTCTGGAAATGACCCTTTTAGCTCAGCGAGCAAACCTACATCCATGGATCTGTCAATTGGGGATTCTTGGGCTGTTGCAATGTAGCCTTCTCCATTTCCGATCCTCCTTTTAGGATGGTGAGTTTTATGCAGAAAGTCTCTGAATCTCAAATAGCTACTTTTCCTTTTGCTATAAATTCTGAGAGTTACAATTGTATCCCCCACAACCACCTGATGAAGGAGGGGCGCTCCGAAAGCTAGTGCTTCCAATTAAACCTGTTGGACTATAACCTGGTGTTGTGTGATTTTTAACTTTTCTAAGGCAGGTTATCTAGTCTGCTACTGCTCTTGTTTGCCATATCCTTATGTTCCTCTCTCATACAAATCCAAAATCTTTTATATGTACAAATTGGGTCGTGTGGCCTTTCCCTGAATGTGTTGCTGGCTTGGTGTCTCCAGTAAAGCAACTTACGTTCTTTGCATTGTCCCCTACTGTAGGCATTCTCCTTTCTTTGCAATGCAGTCCATCCAAAATGGTCAACATATAAACGTTTGGCCAGTCAATAATTAATATTTTGGATAACATTGTTGTAAGACTTTTTTTTGGGTTGCAAGTGGTCCTGTAGAACCCTTGGCAATTGCAGCTGCTCTGTCAGTGTTGCCAAAGCCAAGAGATTTTCAACTGTGTCTTCTGTGCAGGATATTTAGTTGGGAGTGAGTAAAAGTGGACTATTTCCTAGCACTGCCCTTGGGAAGGGGAAGGAACCAGCAGCAGCTGGTTGCAAAGGACAAAAGAGGTGAGGGTGTAGGATGCCTTATTGTGGGTCTTCCACAAGGGAAGGTCCAGCCACAGTCTGTGGTTACTGGCCCTCTGCCACCAGGGAGTCTCTGCACCAAATGCTGCTGTTGTACTGTCAGCATCAGGTCCAACACACCATCACTGCCTGTGGTATAAAGGTCCGTGTGGCCCTCTATTTCTTGGTCTCCAGGTCATCCAGGCTTCACCGAGTGACAGTCAGTTTTGTCTGTACTGCTGCTGTCCAACAAGCCCATTTCCAGCTGCGTTACCAGTTCGTCACCTTTCTGACGGATGTGACTGACAAGGAGAGCACTCTGAGCTTTGACCACAGTCACAGCCCGTCTTTGTAACCTCATACGGTACAAAGTGCATCACAATAGAGTGCACAGTGGAAGCAAATCACTGCAGCTGCTGGTGGAAACAGCACTGAAAACAAAAAGTGCTGGAGGTCACACCAGGCCAGGCAGCATCAGAATCATCTAGACTCGAAAACGGATGCTGCCTCATCCACTGTGATCTCCAGGTTTTTTTGTTTTCAGAGTGCAGAATACAGTGTTACAGCCGTAGAGAAGGTGCAGAGAGAGAGCAACATTGATGTTTGAGAGTCCGTTCAAAAGTCTGATAACAGCACATGGGATGATTAGTGCTTAAAAATGTGTTGCTGGAAAAGCGCAGCAGGTCAGGCAGCATCCAAGGAGAAGGAGAATCGACGTTTCGGGCATATTAGTGGCCACTAGTTCAGTATGTACAGCTGCCAACTAAAGTACAGGAAGATCCCACACACAATCAACAGACTGATGTGCTTTCGGTTTCCCTGATGCACTTTGTAGGGTACGATCTACCTGTAGAGCACACAAAACAATACTTCTCACTGTGTCTCGGTACAATAGTAAATCAAGAAGTGTATCTGAGAATGCAAAGTGTGAAACATGTCTTAAGGTACGATAAATCCAAGTCTTCATTTGTTGTTGAACATTTTACTAGAACTCAGTTCATAAGCTTAATAATTTTAAAAGTGTCCAATGTTTTGCCTTCTGCTATCCAGGTTAAACATTTATACTCAGCTTATCTGCCCCTCCGAGCTCAGGTTGCTATTTTGTGGTGTCAGTGAAGGTCACAATACACTAGAATCTGATATCACAAACAGTGCAGTGATCGCTGGTTTTGACGTTGCTGTTGTAGAAAGCCAGGTGTCTTTGGAACCTCCATTTCCACAGTCTCTGCCTTAATATAACACAGTCGCCCATTGTGTAAGGATTGCACTTTAATTAAATCATTGTTTGAACGGCCACAAATTTAGAAAAAGGAAACAGTGTTTTCAGAAGGTATTTACAAAGTGTGACTGCAGTATATGGCACCACATAGAGAAATTTTGAAATCAGTTCTTTCTCGCTCTGTAAAATAACCACACAGAGGTCGGTAAGTCACCCTTTATTTCATTGTGCACAATACACTGGCTGTGACCAATCATTTTGGAGTCAGTTCCTAAAGTCAGGAGCCTCCTGTTTTTTATTCTTTTTTTTTTCTTGTCTTTTCAAAAATTTTCCTCCACACTACCGCCTGACAGCGGTAGTGCTTATTTTTCCCTCGCACCCATATTGTGTGTGCAGATGTCGGACACAGTGAAAAACAGCAAGTGTGTAGATTCTCCTGTTTATTTTTCTTTTACAGATGCCAGTATATTCTCCTGTTTATTTTATTTTTTTTATTTTATTAAACAAATTACAAAAACAGTTTACAACAAACAGTTACATTTACAGCTACATACAAGAGACAGCAATTTTACAAGGGAGAGGAGCAGCAAAGCCAGGCCCCAAACCCTACCATTCAAACAGTTTACAGGGACATGAGGACAAACCTCAAATCCCAGTTTCACAAAGATATAAGGAGACAACAGCAGTGAGAGTTGTACATTAGACAGTACTGTTACATACAAAAGTGCAGACAATACATTCTCCTGTTTATATGTGTCAGCCAGGGCTCCTTGATTGGCTGAGATGAACAACCCCGATCAACGGTCAATAAGGACCACCTGGTTCCAATCACTATTCACTGCTTTTCAGATTCTTTTTGGACTGCCTTTTGATGTTTGCAGGAATTGCAGTAATGGCTGCTGCATGTATATAATGCCACAGAATGTCTTGAGGCACTTAACAGGAGTAAAAACTCAATCCCAGTTCAACATCAGAGCACATATAAAGGAGGTGACCAAAAGCCTTTTGTTACAGAGGTACGTTCTAAGGGTCATCCTCGAGGAGGAAAGAGAGGTTTAGGGAGGAGAATTCTCGAAATTGGGACCTCGACAGCTGAAGGCACGTCTGTCTTTGGTGAAGCGAGGAACAATCAAAGTTGACGAGCAAGCTAAAATTGGAGGAGTTCACAGATCTCCGGAGGGCTGGTAACGAATGCCCACCCCTAGTTGCCCTTGAGAAGGTGTTGATGAGCTACCTTCTTAAATCACTACAGTCCATGGGGAGGGAAGAGCTTGGAGGAGATCTGGAATTGATAATAAGGAGTTCATCATTTGTTGAAGCATTTTGTGAAAAAAAAATCAGCTTCTGGAATCCTTACAGTATGGAAGCAGGTCATTCAGCCCATACTGACCCTGCAAAGATCATCCCACCCAGACCCATACTTTCCCTGCATTTCCCATGGCCAATTCACCTAACCTGCACATCCCTGAACCCTGTGAGTAATTCAGCATGGCCACCCACCTAACCTGCACATTTTTGGATTGTGGGAGGAAACCCACCTAGACACAGGGAGAATGTGCAAACTCTACACAGACAGTTGCCTAAGGGTGGGATCGAACCCGAGTCCCTGCCGCTGTGAGGCAGCAGTGCTAACCACTGGGCCATCATCTCACCTGTTCCATGGTCATACTCCTCCTGTAAGTCAAGAACATTCTTGGTTTGGGCTGATATTCTGGTGTAATATGATAGGATCGTTTCTTTATGGAAGGTCCTGTCTTTTGGAAGGTGCATTAAACTCAGGCCCTTTTTGTGGTTATGAGGGTTGCACGCACTATCAGAAGAGCAGCAGCAAGTTCTCCTGCTCATTTTTCCAAATGTTTCCTCGTTAACCAAGTTCATAGAAAATAGATTAAACTTAACATTCATTTGTGGGATTAGTCTGAACATTAGGTGGGAGTAGATTGATTTAAAAATTATAGCCTGCTGTATATTTACCTGATCCTACAACATATATACTACAGTGTATAATTTTCAATTATCAAAAGCATTTACTCTTAAAATGGCCTCAAATGGAGGTTAAGACAATTGTATATTTCAAAACCTTTTTGTTTTCTTAATTGCATCATCAAATTTGGTAAATAAAAATTGCCAGCTTTTGTAAGCAAATTAGAAATGTTGGACTGGACATAGAAGAGTTATAGCACAAGTCTGAAGTCTTAAGATTCTAAGGTGTACAAATAATCTGAATTCATGTAAAAGCATTGAACAGAAAATGAAGATTTGAACTTATCCTCAGACAGCTTTCTCAAACATTTCACAGTTTGTCACAGCAAGATATTTTGGGGAAAATAAAGAACAGCGATAGCCTCTTTTAGTTTAGAAAAAGTGTATAAACTGCAAATGAAAGCTAACAGGACTTTCAGACAGTGTTTTTAACATTTCTTCATTAA
This sequence comes from Chiloscyllium plagiosum, assembly GCF_037043375.1. Taxonomy (NCBI): domain Eukaryota; kingdom Metazoa; phylum Chordata; class Chondrichthyes; order Orectolobiformes; family Hemiscylliidae; genus Chiloscyllium; species Chiloscyllium plagiosum. The sequence goes on from NW_028270148.1 coordinate 112,753,986, forward strand.
ATACCATGACCTTTCCTTGTTCTTCTCTTGCGACAGGTTTATTGCTTTTGGGTCAAGTTATGTTTTACTGCTTAGAATGGCTCAGGAAATTTTCCCATCCTACCAGACTCTCAAAGATTTTTTGCAATGCTGTAGGTTGAATGAAAGGGTAATAAAAAAATATTGTGCTAGTGCATGCGAGGAAAGAAAGAAATATTAGGTGAGCCAAAAACAACAAGTTCTGTTTAAAAACAGAATATATTATGTTCAGACCATGTTGGTACCTTGGCATCACATCACTTTATGCCAAAATGACACGGATGGCTTTGATTTGATTTGATTTACACGTGCAGTCACACGTACCTAAGTACAGAGAAAAGATTTGTTTTGCAAACAGTACAGGCAGATTATAGCAAACAAGGGCAAACAAATCATAGAGTGCTCAGAGGCATCTAAGTTACTCCACAGCAAGTGCACAAAGCAAGATCAATACGATTTGAAGTTTGATTAGATTCCTTATTGTGCGAAAATAGGCCCTGTGGCCCAACAAGTCCACACCGACCCTCCGAAGAGTAACCCATCCAGACCCATTTCCCTCTGACTAATGCACCTAACATTGTGGGCAATTTAGCATGGCCAATTCACCTGCACATCTTTGGACTGTGGGAGGAAACTGGAGCACCCGGAGGAAAGCCACGCAGACACAGGGAGAATGTGCAAACTCCACATAGACAATTGCCTGAGGCTGGGATTGAACCTGGGACTCTGGTGCTGTGAGGCAGCAGTGCTAACTACTGAGCCACCGTGCCGCCTGGTGTTAGAGAGGTTCATTCAGCAGCCTAATAATGGCAGGGAAAAAACTGTTCTTGAATCTGTTGGTGTGTGTGTTCAAGCCTCTGTATCTTCTGTTATCGGAAGTGGTTGTAGGAGAGTATTACTGGGGTGGGTACAAATTGTTGCGAATTCCAAGGCCAAAATACATGCCAAATGCCGAGAATGAACAATCAGGGTCAGCATGACTGCATAAAGGAGAAATCATGCTGGATAAATTTGCTAGAATTCTTTGAGGAGGTAACAAGCAGGATAGATAATGGGGCTGCAGTGGATGTGATATATTTGGATTTTCAGAAGGCAGGAGTTTTCAGCTGATGTGTCTGTTGAAATTTTGTACAAAGATAATGAAAATCAATTTAAAACAAACATTGTTTCATCAGTGTTCTATTCAAGCAAAATTATAACCCTTAAAAAGTTGCAAAAATGAATCATCAAAAATTAAAAGCAAGTCTTTTGATTCTAGAACGGGAACATTCTAAATGCAGGTGGCCAAAGGGCAAAATTGAGATGACATGATACTTCTTACTGCTATGCACCAGCAGGCAAATCTGCAAAAGACCCATCTCTGCATCCTCTCTGATTTCCGCCAGACAGCCAATCCTCAATCAATGCTAATACCTTACCCCCTACACTATGAGCTCCGACTTTGCACAATAACCTTTGATGTGAAACCTTGTCAAATGCTTTCTGGAAATACAAGTATCTGAACTCAAGACCTGAGATGCAGAGTAGTCAGTAAACAATTCAATTGGGAATTCATGACAAACCACATTACTTTGTGATCCTTGAGAATGTGAAGTCACAACCACTAGAAATGTTTAACGTGAATAATGTAGGTGCCTTTTGAGGAGTGCTGGTTAATTACATCAGAGAGAAAGAGTGAAACTGAGAGGGTGAGACAAGTAAAAAATCAGGGAGTCCTGCATCAACCATAAGATTTAGTACAAAACTGTTGGCCAACTTTCATATTGTAATAATTTGGAGATGCCGGTGTTGGACTGGGGTGTACAAAGTTAAAAATCACACAACACCAGGTTATAGTCCAACAGGCTTAATTGGAAGCACACTAGCTTTTGGAGCCATTTTTGTGTGATTTTTAACTTCATATTGTAAAGTCACCATAATCCCATTGTACTATGCTCTCATTAGAGGGAGATGACTGGTGGTGGTTGAACCTGAAGGTCACCACACCTCAGGCAAGGTTGAGAAGGACAGACTTTCATTCCTTCAGCCAGCATGGGAATCGATCCCACTCTGTTGGTGTCACAAACAAGCCATCCAGTCCACTGAACTAACTAACCCCACTGAATGTAGTTCTGAGCTGCACTGTGCATTTCAATGTCTATCCCAGTCCGCTTGAAAGAGAGCTTTCACAGTGTGTTAGGGTAGAGTCAGGTTTTGGAAGAGACAAATGGTTTGGTGTTTTGGAATCTCCTTTCATTGTGATTCAGGAAGAAGCTGGCCTCTTCTGTGGCAGCAGTGGGGTGCCCTTCTCTATTTCGAGCAGTTTTCCTTTCTTGTCCTTCACACTGGCCACTTGGTGCCTCCCAGGCAAGAAGATTAGCAGCTCTGCTTAAAGCTGGCCCAGTGAGCTGCTGACATTAGGAATTTCTAACTCTCAGCACTGTCTCCCCTCTGCCACCCGTAAACCTGCGGTTGCCACCCAATAAGCAAGAAGAGTCAGTTTTCTTTCAGAAACTTAGTGAGAAACGCAATAAATGCCGATAACGCTGAATGATAAGTCAGAGACACAATGAAACAATATTGTGAAGGACAATAATGGAGGGATGGTTCCTCAGAGGGAGAATGACCCACTCTCCTGAGCTGATCCTCCTGTCTCCTCGGTTGTATCCCAATGTTATTGGTCTCCCACTTTTCAGTTTCAATTACTACACATTCATCAGGCTCTCTCCTCCTGGTGGTTCACCACCCACTCCCACAACTCTAATGGTCCCACCAGCCCCACCCCATCCACCTGAACAACCCCACCCACAGCCTCACCCTCCCGCCCACAGCCCCACCACACCCAATCCCACATCCTTTCACTCCTGTTCCACATCCTCATCCTCCCACCGTCACCCCCATTCCATTCCTCACACCCCACCCACACATCCTCACCCCCACCCATATCCTCAACCCACCCCCAGACCCACCCCATCCCATCTCACATACTCACCATTCCCCTCACCGCCACCCCCATTTCCATTCTTCAACCCCCCATCCCCAAATCCTCACCCCCTACCCACAGGCCCACCTCACTCCCTCTTCCACATCTTCACCATCCCCACCGTCATCAACATTCCCATTCATCACCCCCACACCCCCAAATCCTCACTACCCACCCCCACATCCTCACCCCCACCCACAGGCCCACCTCACTCCCTCTCCTACATCCTCGCTCCCCCACCACCACCATCCCAATTCCATTCCTCATTCCACACCCCCCACATCCTCACTAACCCCCCCCACCGCCACCCCATTCCCATAAACACCACCCACCCCCACAGCCCCGTCCCCACTCCCACATGTCCACTCCCTCACCCTTTCACCCCCCGACCACTATGAGGGAGGGTTTCACAGAGGGGTGTGGGGAGGTGGGGGTGGGTGAGACTGTGTCAAAGGCGAGAGGCTGAGAGATGTTTCCGAGCAGCAGAAGCTGTCAGCCTTCGAGGGCAGCAGGGTCCGGGTGAGGACCGTGTGGTGGGAGTTTCACAGCTACAATTTGTCGAGCTCCAACTCAGCAATATCTTACTATCACTCTGACAGCCACCCTGAACTGAACTCATTTATATACCAGTCTGCTCCCTCACTAGTCAATGCTTTGCGTGTTGTAGCACCACAACCGTGGGTGGAGGGGGAGAGGCAGTGGGTGACATGCATTCCAAGATGGTTCTAGCTGTAGGCAGCCACTCTAAATAGAATTACTTTCTGTAGATAACTTCTACGAAGTCGGTCATAAGCTAGCTCGCTCTCTCGTTGGCATAGAGAACGTGAACCACTGGAACAGTCCCTAGGGCCCATCGTGTCTGTGCCAACAACATTGATATTCTAAACGAATCCCATCTGCCTGCATGTGGTCCATATCTGTATGTGTGTGTGTGTGTGCATGTGGTCCATATCTGTATGTGTGTGTGTGTGTGGTCCATATCTGTATGTGTGTGTGTGCGCATGAATGCATGTGGTCCATATCTCTGTGTGTGTGCGTGCATGTGGTCCATATCTGTGTGTGTGTGTGCGTGCATGTAGTCCATATCTGTGTGTGTACGCATGCATGTGGTCCATATCTGTGTGTGTGTGTGTATGTACGCATGCATGTGGTCCATATCTGTGTGTGTGCGTGCATGTGGTCCATATCTGTGTGTGTGTGTGCGTGCATGTAGTCCATATCTGTGTGTGTGCGCATGCATGTGGTCCATGTCTGTGTGTGTGTGTGTGTGTGTGTGTGCGCGCATGCATGTGGTCTATATCTGTGTGCGTGTGCGCATGCATGTGGTCCATATCTGTGTGTGTGTGTGTGTGTGTGCGCATGCATGTGGTCCATCTCTGTGTGTGTGTGTGTGTGTGTGTGTGCGCGCATGCATGTGGTCCATGTCTGTGTGTGTGTGCGCATGCATGTGGTCCATATCTGTGTGTGTGTGTGTGTGTGTGTGTGCGCGCATGCATGTGGTCCATGTCTGTGTGTGTGTGCGCATGCATGTGGTCCATATCTGTGTGTGTGTGTGTGTGTGTGCGCATGCATGTGGTCCATCTCTGTGTGTGTGCATGTGGTCCATGTCTGTGTGTGTGTGCGCATGCATGTGGTCCATATCTGTGTGTGTGTGTGTGTGTGTGCGCATGCATGTGGTCCATCTCTGTGTGTGTGTGTGTGTGTGTGTGCGCGCATGCATGTGGTCCATGTCTGTGTGTGTGTGCGCATGCATGTGGTCCATATCTGTGTGTGTGTGTGTGTGTGTGCGCATGCATGTGGTCCATCTCTGTGTGTGTGCATGTGGTCCATGTCTGTGTGTGTGTGTGTGTGTGTGTGCGCGTGCATGCATGTGGTCCATCTCTGTGTGTGTGCATGTGGTCCATGTCTGTGTGTGTGTGTGTGTGCGCGCATGCATGTGGTCCATATCTGTGTGTGTGCATGTGGTCCATGTCTGTGTGTGTGTGTGTGTGTGTGCGCATGCATGTGGTCCATCTCTGTGTGTGCGCGCGCGCGCACATGCATGCATATGGTCCATATCTGTGTGCGTGCGTGCATGTGGTCCATATCTGTGTGTGTGTGTGTGTGTGTGTGTATGCATGTGGTCCATCTCTGTGTGTGCGCGCGCGCGCACATGCATGCATATGGTCCATATCTGTGTGCGTGCGTGCATGTGGTCCATATCTGTGTGTGTGTGTGTGTGTGTGTGTATGCATGCATATCTGTATGTGTGTGTGCATGTGGTCCATATCTGTGTGTGTGTGTGTGTGTGTGCGCATGCATGTGTTCCATCTCTGTGTGTGCGCGCGCGCGCACATGCATGCATATGGTCCATATCTGTGTGCGTGCGTGCATGTGGTCCATATCTGTGTGTGTGTGTGTGTGTGTGTGTATGCATGCATATCTGTATGTGTGTGTGCATGTGGTCCATATCTGTGTGTGTGTGTACGCGTGCATGTGGTCCATATCTGTGTGTGTGAGTGTGTGTGTGTGTCTGTGCATGCATGTGGTCCATATCTGTGTGTGTGTGTGTGTGTGTGCGCGCGCGCGCATGTGGTCCATATCTGTGTGTGTGTGTGTGTGCATGTGGTCCATATGTGTGTGTGTGTGTGTGTGTGTGCGCGTGCGCGCGCGACGCTTTTCATTGAATGAATAGGAGAGAAGTTGAGAAGGAGAGTAATCTCAGCCAGTGCAGGAATCAAACTAACGTCATTGGCATTATCCCATGTCACAAGTGAGCCATCCAACCAACTGAGCTCACACAGTTTTAACATGATAAGCAGAGCTCTTTTCTCATTATATCCCCAATGGATTTTAGTGCCCGTCTTCCATTCTTCTAACCCACCAGTGTGGCATTTCAAATTCCATCCCGACCATGGACTGATAGAATGAAACAATGCATTGCTTCAAATGTTAGTTATTAAGTAATTGGTAAAATTGTGTAATCAGAACGGGGAAATGGTGGCATACTGGCAATGTCATTGGACGAGTAATCCCAAGTGCCCAGGCTAATCTCAATTTAAATTCAATGAATAACAATCTGGAATTGAAAGCTCATCTCAGTCATGGTGACCATTAAATTATCATTGATTATTGTGAAGCCCTTTCTGGTTCTCCCAGTGTCTATCAGGGATGGAAATCTGTCATCCTTAAATGGTCTGACGTCCATGTGACTCCAGGTCCACAGCAATGTGGTTGATTCTTAGTGGCTTGGCAAACCACTGCGTTCAGGGGCAACAAATGTTGGCCTTTTCAGTGGCACCAAATCCCATGAAAGAATTGAATAGAAAGATGAAGGGGGTTTTAATGGCCATGAAACTGAAGCCTCAGTTCAGGGAGTTTGCGTTACACTATTGGCATTGTGTACAGTGAGGAGAAAGTGAGGTCTGCAGACGCTGGAGATCAAAGCTGAAACTTTATTGCTGGAACAGCACAGCAGGTCAGGCAGCATCTAGGGAACAGAAGATTCGACGTTTCGGGCACATGCCCTTCTTCAGGAATCTGTGTACAGTGTACAGTGTACAGTGACGCAACCTGTTCTGCTTATGCTTGTAGAATCTTCACTCAAATGGCTTACATCTTCCAACTTTGGAAGAATGACCAAAAAAGCAATGATCCATCCATTGTTATTATCACTGGAAATATGGAGTGTTAATCACACTGTGTTGTACAATGATAGAGTTCACCTCATATGAGAAATAGTCAAAAACGTAGAAAGCAGGGACAGGATTGGGCCATTCGGCCCTTCTAGTCTGCTCCACCATCCAACATGATGGGTGATCATCCAGCACTATAACCTGTTTGTGTTTTCTCCACATACCTTTTGATCCCTTTAGCCCGAAGAACGATATCTGTATCTTGAAAATGAAACGGTACTCAAGTTCCAGTACCTCAGAGCTCACATTTAAAAGGACTTTTCATGCAGCAAGCTCAGGCGTCATTGACTTGTAGTCCACTTTTTGTCAAATGTTACTGTTACAAATTTTCACGCCTAGTTTGAAAAAACTGAGGGGAGGAAAAGCATTGTGAATATTTTATTTGAGCGAGGGCTTGTAATTTTATACTCTTGCAAGGTTAAAGACTTATGAGTATGCATAAGGTAATGCAATAAAGATTTGTTTAGTTAGGTGTTGACCTCAGAGCTATATTGTCATTGATGAAATAAAGTACCCTTTCATTTGTGTCAAATGAAATTAAGGAATCTTTTAGATGTGTGGACTATTGAAAACAAACTATTGCTTTGTGACCAAAAAAGTGAAAGAATGTTAATTTAGTAGTGAGTAGAATATCTTGGCTGGATTAGATTGGTGAATTTAAATAAACTGGTTGTTGACATGAAGGTTTCAGGTTACATTATACAATGGAATAATGTGGGTTTGCAGAAAGAATGTGAAGTATTCTCTGAATTGAAATGTAATCCATCATGACACATTCGTAATGAAATTCATAGAGACCTTTGGTAAATGGCATCAAAGTCAAATGCATCTTCTGGTAACAAAGTGAAATTCTGTCAAGTTATCATCTAACACTTCGGGTCAGTTTCATTACTTGGCCTGAATGCTCAAGGCGAGATTTGGGGCTTTCCTGGCTGAGGTACCCTTCAAACCCAAGAAATAGCTGTTTTCTCCCCCACCTCCAATCCCTCCCTGTTTAGCCACAGTTGGACTCCATTGAAAAAGGGAATTTAGATTTATGACATATGGAAGATATCTTCACTTACAAAGCAAAGATTGTCATCAGCAATGAGGAGCAAGTCATAGAGATGTATAGCACAGAAATTGGTCCAACTCATTCATGCTGACCAGATATCTAAATTAATCTAATACCCATTTGCCAGCATTTGGCCCATTTCCCTATAAACCCTTCCTATTCATGTACCCATTAGATGCCTTTTAAATGTTGTACTTGTACCAGCCTCCACCACTTCCTCTGGCAGCTCGTTCCATACACGCACCATCCTCTGCATGAAAAAGTTGCCCTTTAGGTCCCTTTTAAATCTTTCCCCTCTCAACTTAAACCTATGCCCTCTAATTTTGGACTCCCCTACCCTGGGGAAAAGACCTTGTCTATTCACCCTATCCACTCCCCTCATGAATTTATAAACCTTCATAAGTTCAGCCCTCAGCCTCTGATGCTTCAGAGAAAATAGCCCCAACCTATTCAGCCTCTCCCTATAGCTCAAACCCTCAAAGCTTGGCAACATCCTTGTGGTAAGTGTTTTCTGTACCTTTTCAAGTTTCACAACATCTTTCCTGTATTCTCTATGTTCTGCACCCTCCACAATTCCAACCATGCAAATATAAACTGTTTCTGTTTTTCTGTAACTTGTATACAGTGGTGCTTTTTTTTAACTTGCCTTACTTGCTAATTGCAATACATCTCTTTGTTCTGAAATATAACGTAATTAAAAGTTTGGCAAGTTGGATATCAGAAATTACTTTCCGTTGTCTGATCTGTATTGTTTCCTATCTTAACAGGAAATTAAGCTGCAGGTTCTCTTGCATGCTATTTTTACCTCAAAATAAACCTCTTTGTTGTTGCATGCATTTTATCTTATATCTGTAACATCCTACAAATCTAAGCTTCATTTTCCAGCTCCCTGAAGTGAATGATGTATACATAAGCCACTAGTTCTCAGTTAAAACGCTTATTTCTTTGAGAAATAACTGTTGCCATCTCATAGAGACTAACTTTTTTTATAAAAATAAGAAATCTGAAATCCCAGTTTGTTAGTCGAAGAATGAAGCCACAAGAGAAATTTTGCTATAGAAGAGTCAAACAACACCAACATGAAATTCTAACTTAGTCTCCTGCTTTCTAACATCCAAAGTCAACAGTAGTTAAATATGAATTAACAGGAAAATTGTGGTCAATTATAAACTATGAATTGTGCATTAAATTGCAGATATGGTCAAATCAGATCTTACGAATTGGCTTGGCGAACCCCTGACCAAGCATGTTATCAATATCAGTCCTTCAAAGCCATCTCCTCCTTGAGGAAGATTTTTAAACTTCTCCTCTAGAATGTTGTCTGATCCCCAGTGTTGATGAAATTTGTTGATCAAATGATCTTTTCCATTAATACTCAGGTGCTGGAGCACTAAACAGCGAAATGGTACACTTTTGAAGTTTATTTGGCTGAATGTGAAACTTAAAGCCCTCTTAGGCTGGGACTGTTTTCCCTGGAGGGTTTGAGGCTGAATAGGCTGGGATTATTTTCCCTGGAACATCGGAGGCTGAGGGGGTGACCTTACAGAAGTTTATAAAATCATGACGGGCATGCATAGGATAAATAGCCAAGGTCTTTTCCTTGGGGTGGGAGAGTTCAGAACTAGAGGGTGTAGGTTTAAGGTGAGAGGAGAAAGATTTAAAAGGGTCCTAAATGGCAACTTTTTCACACAGAGGGTGGTGCGTGTATGGGCTGAGCTGCCAGAGGAAGTGGTGGAGGCTGGTATAATTACAACATTTAAAAGGTTAAAAATCACACAACACCAGGTTATAGTTCAACAGGTTTAATTGGAAGCACTAGCTTTTGGAGCGACGCTCCTTCATCAGGTGGTTGTGGAGGACACAATTGTAAGACACAGAATTGCTATAAATTCTGATGAAGGAGCGACACTCCAAAAGCTAGTGTGCTTCCAATTAAACTTGTTGGACTATAACCTGGTGTTGTGTGATTTTTAACTTTGTACACCCCAGTCCAACACCGGCATCTCCAAATCATAACATTTAAAAGGCATGTGGATAGGTATATGAGTAGGAACGGTTTAGAGAGATAAGACCATAAGACATAGGAGTGGAAGTAAGGCCATTCGGCCCATCGAGTCCACCCATCATCTGGACTCCCTGGTCATCAGGCCAAATGCTGGCAAAAGGGACTAGATTGGTTTAGGATATCTGGTCAGCACAGTTGAGTTGGACTGAAGAGCCTGCTGCAGTGTTGTACATCTCTATCATTCATGTCTACCCCACCCCTGCACATATTATCAAGTGATGGGCCATTGCTCTATTGGTACATCAACATCCGGTTTCAGGAGCCAGGTTATGAGCTTGTATAGAAACCAGGACCCTCATGCAGCCTCTTGTAAAGATAGTCAGTGACAGACCTGCCACAGTAAACGTAAAGAAAAATAAATCTGGTGATCTATAAATCTACATTTCACCTTGGGATCCGATTTGTCCAATATTACCATCAGCTGTAATCATAATACCACCTTGAAAGTTAAACAGCACCTAAAAACATCCTCCAGGTATTCCTTAGTGACATTTGTTCAGCTTGTCATCTCCATCTAGAAGATGTGTAGCCAGTCTCAGTAATTCTTCTGATGCTATTTACACTGACTGTTGCAATGTTACAGCAGCAGAAAGGACTTGGTATCTTGTTTCTTACACACTGAAGCATTAACATTTGTACATTCTCAATTTAACGTTGACCCTCACCCTGGCATGCATCCATTTAAGAGACTATCTCCCTATCATCATTGCAATGTTTCAGTAGCGATTATCACTATCAATCGATGACCTGCCTTCTCTGATTATGTTATTTGCAAATGTGCTGAAGGTGGGTTTCACACTCGAGTGTTTACTGTTAATATCTCAGGATTAGGCATAACAAGAGCCTAATTTTTCCTACAAATCTCAAAAAAAAATCAACTTTTCAAAGAATTAATCTCATCTCAAATAAAGTCAATATTCTGAAAGCATTGGGCTAAATCTTGAAAGCAGCATGCAATAATGGGAGCTAATTTGCAAAGCATTAAAAATGAAATAGTACTTAAAATATGTGAAAGCATTGTCTGACCTACAGAATATTTGATTGTGAATTGGAAAGCTTTATGGCTGCAGTATATTTTGGTGAGACAATGGGATTTAATTTGAAACCCGGATTATAATTAGTTGATTCAAAATAAATCAATCGGTATAACACTCGAGGGAAAACAGTTGGGATCATTTATTTAAGTTTGTCCTTCCATGTGTTCACAAATGTATAATGTATAACTCTGTGACTAATGTAGAGCAATTCAACCTTAAATTTGCATTTACTTATTATTTAAGAAAAATCTCTGCACCTTTCTTGATTCTTTATTGTTCAAGGATAAATGCAAGTAGACAATATCACATTACAAAATGTTATTTCCAAATCCTTTTTAATATCGTGCTATAATTTTTTCAATTTGTGTCATACAGCCTTTTCTCTCTTCTCTCAGTCGTTTCTCTCTTTCTTTCTCTCTCATCAGACCTGTCTTTCTCCCCCTCTCTCTCTTCCCTCAAGTCCTGTATCTTTCTTTTCAGGAATGATATGTATTGTATATGCAAGTGTTGTGATGGTGAGTTTTGGGAGAAAGTGAGGGCTGCAGATGCTGGAGATCAGAGTCAAGAGTGTGGTGCTGGAAAAGCACAGCAGGTCAGGCAGCATCCGAGGAGCAGGAAAGTCAATGTTTCGGGCATGAGCCCTGATGAAGGACATTCCTGATGAAGGGCTCATGCCCGAAACATCGATTCTCCTACTCCTCGGATGCTGCCTGACCGGCTGATTTTGAGTTTTGGTCAAAAGTAATAACCGCTCGCATTGACTGGGGATGATGAGTGCCTTTAATTTTACAACAGAGCCCAATGTTCATTGTAGAATCCCTACAATGTGGAAGTTGGCCATTCAGCCCATCGAGTCCATTCTGAAGAGCAGCCCACCCAGACCCAACTACTTACTCTATCCCTGAAACCCTACATTTCCCATGGGTAGCCCACCTAGCCTGCCCATCCCTTGACACTATGGATGATTTAGCATGGTCAGTCCACCCTAACCTGCACGTCTTTCGACTGTGGGAGGAAACCGGAGCACCGGGAGGGAGCCCAATGCAGACACGGGGGAGAATGTGCAAACTCCACACAGTCGCCCGAGGGTGTAGTAATGTCACACCACAGAATTTGTCACTGAGTCGCTTGTGGCATTGTTGAGATGGATGTAGCCAAAAGCTTGACAAAACTCTAAGTCTTAAGGATATTTTAAATAAAAGTACAGAGGCTGAGAGATTAAGGGGTGGAATTCTGGTGCCTAGGGTGCAACAGGTCAGGAGTAGAGGAGCACACCCTCTTGGAGGTTCGTGGGAGTTGGAGGAGATTGAAGAGAACCTTGAAGTGAATTTTGAAAGCAAGGATGAAAATTTTAATATTGAGCCATTGCTGGACTAGGTGCCTGTATGCATCATTGAGCATAGGGAAACAGAAAATGCTGGTGATCACAGCGGGTCAGGCAGCATCCATGGAGAACCCAGCAAACTAACAGCTCAAGTCAAGATGGCTCGTCAGAGCAGAGGGATGATGGATGAACAGAACCTGATCCGAGTCAAAACAGGGACAGCAGAGATTTTGGGTGATTTTAAGGGTTCCACGTTAACGCAGGTAGAATGTTGTAGGTCTGCCAAGGGAATGTTGAATTAAGTTATTCTTCCTCATCTACTACATCTCCAAATCCAGAGCTGCTTGGTCGTACACAATATGAGTGTTGCTAAATAAAGAGACGGGTTAATCAAGCATTTTCCCCTGTATTTATCAGTTTCATAGCAAGCAAAGGTTAAACAGAGCTCGACAGGATAAACACAGGAAGAATGTTCCTGATGACCAGGGAGTCCAGATCCAGGGACATGGACTAAACATACAGGGTAGGCCATTTAGGACTAAGATGAGGAGAAATTTCTTCACCTAGAAATTGGTGAGCCAGTGGAATTCCCTACCATACAAAGTAGTTTAGGTCAAAAGCATTGAATGTTTCCAAGAAGGAGTTGGAAGGATACAGTTCCTCGGGGTATAGGGGTCAAAGGGTTGAGGGAGAAAGTGGGAACAAGGAACTGAGTTGGATAATCAGCCCTGATCAGATTGCATGGCGACACTGGCTTGAAGGGCCAATGGCCTACACCTGCTCCTATTTTCTATGAAGTTTCTAACTGTGTAAAGTGTTCCTTCTTTGAAATTTGGCATTCTTGCATCTGTACTGATGGGTGCAAGACAAAAAGCTTCAAAAGCATGTTCTTTTTTCAGTATGGTCAAGTTAGAATCAAGGAAATATAGCAAGGAACATATGCAGAGTTGTTCTGTTCTGTGGTTTATTGGGGTGCACACCGTGTGTGTATTTATCCCCGTCACCCCCTGACATGTTGGAATCCCCTCAAATTGACCTGTACCGGATATCTCACTTTGAATGTGTCAAAACAATATTTCGACTTGTACAGATCCTTTAGCAGAGCAAAATGACCAAAAGCTCTTTAGAGAGGATTCATAAACCGGAAGATGACACTGAGGTTAAAATTTGGTTTGAAAGAGGGTTTTCAAGGAAGGACGTGTTGAAGCAAGTAGTTCCAGCCAAGTAATTCCAGAACATCGGATTATTTAAAGTCAGAGCTATACAGCGTCCTTGGGGAGATAATGGCCGAGTGGTATTATTGTTGGACTGTCAATCTCAAGACCCAGGTAATATTCTGGAGATCTGGGTGTGAATCCTGCCATGGCAGATGGTGGAATTTGAATTCAATAGAAGTCTGTAATTAAGATTCTAATGATGACCATGAATCCATCTGGTTCCCTAATGTCCTTTAGGGAAGGAAACTGCCGCCCTTACCTGGTCTGACCTACATGTGACTCCAGACCCACAGCAACGTGGATGACTCTTGACTGCCCTCTGGGCAATTAGGATGGGCAATAAATGCTGGCCTAGCCGGTGATGCCCACATCCCATGAACAAATAAAAATAAATCAGAATCTTCGGTCCAATACATCCATGCCAACCAGGTTTCCTAAACTGAGCTAGTCCCGTTTGCCTGCGTTTGGCCCAGATCCCGCTAAACCTTTTCTATCAAGTTCTTGTACAAATGCCTTTCAAATGTTGTAATTGTACTTGCCGCTACCACTTCCTCTGCCAGCTTGTACCATACGCGTACCACCCTCTGCGTGAACAAATCGCCCCTCAGGTCCCTTTTAAATCTTTCCCCTCTCACCTTAAACCTATGCTCTCTAGTTTTGGGCACCTCTACCCTTGGGAAAGGACCTTAACTATTCACCTTATCCAGACACCTCATGACTTTATAAACCTTTATAAGGACTCTCCTCAGCCTCCAATGCTATAGGGGAAAGCAGTTCCAGCCTATTCAGCCTCTCCTTGTAACTCAAATCCTCAAGTCTCTGTAACGTCCTTGTAAATCTATTTTGATTCCTTTCAAGTTTAATAACATCCTTCCTACAGAGCACGACCAGAATTATATGCAGTGCTCCAAATTTGACCTTACCAATTTCCTGTACAGCTGTAACATGACATCCCAACTCCTGTACTCCATGGTCTGACTGAGAAAGCAAACATGCCAAACACCACCTTCACTACCTGTGATGCCACTTTCAGGGCACTGTGTCCCTGATCCCTAGGTCTCTCTGTTCAACAACACTCCCCAGAGCACTACCATTAACTGTGTAAGTCCTGCCCTGGTTTGTCTTACTAAAATGCAATACCTTGCTTTTGCCTTTGTCTAAATTAAACTCCATCTGCCATTCCTCGGCCCGCTGGCCCAATTGATTAAGATTCAGTTGTACTTTTAGATAACCTTCACTGTCCACCATACCACCAATTTTGGTGTCATCTGCAAACTTACTAACTATGCCTCCGATATTCTTATGCAAATCATTTATATAGATGACAAACAACAGTGGACCCAGCACTAATACTTGTGGAACACCACTGGTCACAGGCCTCTAGTTTGAACAACAGTCCTCTACCACTACCTCTGTCTCCTACTGTCAATCCAATTTGCTATTTTTTCCTGGATCCCATGTGATCTAACCTTACTAACCAGATTACCATGCAGAACCTTGTTGAAAGCCTTGCTGAAGTCCATGTGGATAACATCTACAATTAATGGTAGTGTTCCGGGGGGGGTGTTGTTGAACAGAGAGACCTAGGGATCAGGGACACAGTTCCTTGAAAGTGGCGTCACAGGTAGCCTTCATCTATCTTCTTGATCATCTCAAAAATCAAGTTTCTGAGATACGATTTCCCTCTCACAAAAGCCATGCTGACTATCTTAGTGCAGATTACCAAGAGGTCAACTTCCTCCAAATTAGATCAAGGTCTGTGCGTTGTTGCATGAGTTTCGATTGCCTAAAGTGACTGGAGAGAATTTTTGCAGATTTCTTTCCGAACTTCCTTGGGTGATAATTTTGGAATGGCCAGGCTCTAAGACCCTGCCTTGTTTCTGTAGCGTGTTCCACCAAGGTTGCCTTAAGTCCACATGAACCTTCGGGTTAAAAAGAAAAGGTCCAAAAGACTAAATGCTGCTGCATTCATTAAGAGTTGCTTTCAAACTTTGCTTGTTTGTGATGCCAGCATTTGTGAATAGGTGTTGTCGATGGATGGCAATGTCAGAAGGTTATTAGACCAAGCCTTGAGACCATTTATCTCCTCAAAGAAGTAGTTGGATCTTGAAAGCTATTTGATTCATGTGTCTGTCCATCCGCTGTTACAACACATGCACAACTTATTCTTACCGGCAGTAGCACCAGTATTGCTCTTGATGATTCATACGAAGCCTCTTACCATATGGAAATATTTTCGGGGCATTTATTTTCCCTGCGCTTTGTGTTTAGCAATGGAAGAATTGGCCCATAATAGTTGGCACGTGACGGATTTATTAGCACTGTGTGGATGTGCCTATACCCCTGGGACTGCAGACACTCAATAAGGTAGCTCAGCACCACTGTTTCCAGGGCAATATATGCTGACCCAGCCATTGATGCTCACATCCCATGAAAGGATGCAAGAAATAAATGGAAAGGAAATTTTACCCAGATGTTGGTGTAACTAATGAAACTTTTAAAAACAATTAAGGTGATTTCATCGTAAATCTTCCCCAAAGATACCAGCTGAGGCATCAGCTGTAATATATCTTGCTCCTGTGATTTATGTCTTGGCATTATTTTTCAAAAATCTGGTTTGATTTTTTGTTTATTCAGACACCCGATTCCATCTCTTATTGCAAAGCAGCGCAAATTCTCAGACATGCTGCTTGTCACATTGCTGATGAGCTCACATCGGTTCAAAGGCTCCTTGCGTAGTGAACAAAAATTGATCATTGATGGTATAGTTACCAGACACGGCCATCAGAAACTGACATTTCTGTTTAAAAAGAAAACAGCACGTGTCTCCGTGAGCATGCGGGAAAATTGTGCACTCAAAATGAGTGGATCTCCTGTCATTTGGGAAGTCAGAAGCTGATACTGGAAGGGAAGACTTTTGTACAGGAAAGGCTGCATTGTCCCAGAGCCTACTCCGGTGTGACCATCAGATGGGCACGTTTGGGGTGATGATGAGGAACATTGTACAATACTGGTGAGGAAAGCCTAGGCACAAATTAGCCAGGTGATTCACACATGCTCCTGTAAAATGGCGTGAACTGAAATCTGTGGTTGCTGAATTTGTAGGTTCACACGATGTGACGTGTGCTTCTGTAAAGGAAGAAAAGTCTACATTGAAGGCTGCTGCCACCATTGGCACTGCACACACATCCGCAGGGTTGGTTCACCGTAGGGCAAGAACTCCAAGTTTCTAGATTTTTAAATGGGAACACCACCCCCTGCAAGTTCCACCCCAAGCCACTCACCATCCTGACTTGGAAATACACTGTCACTGGGTCAGAATCCTGGAAGTCCCTCCCTCAGGGCATTGTGAGTCTACATGGACTGCAGTAGTTCAAGGAGGCATGTCACCCCCCCACCTTCTTAAGGGCAATTAAGGACGGGCAATAAATGCTTGGCCCAGCCAGTGGTGCCCATGTGCTACAAGCGAATAAGAGGGATGCAGCTTCCATGGATTAACCGCTCATGTGAAAACAAACCGCCACTCCCACCCACAGGCAAATGTAAACACAAAATAGGAGCATGCCTTTCAATGCCTTGATCCTGCTACACTTTTCTATAGAGTCAGACAGTCATACAGCATGAAAACAGACCATTCAATCCAACTCGGCAGGTCTGGAAGCATCTATAAGGAGAGAAAAGAGCCGACGTTTCGAGTCTGACTGACCCTTTGTCAAAGCTTTGACAAAGGGTCAGTTAGATGCGAAACGTCAGCTCTTTTCTCTCCTTACAGATGCTGCCAGACCTGCTGAGATTTTCCAGCATTTTCTCTTTTGCCTTCAATCCAACTTGTCCACTCCAAATCATGTTTCCAAACTGAACTAGTCCCCCCTGCCTGCGTTTGGCCCGTATCCCTCCAAACATTTTTTTTTCATGTACTTATCCAAATGTCTTTTAAATGTTGTAACTGTACCTGCATTCACTCTTCCTCAAGGAGTTCATTTTACATGTGAACCACTCTCTGTAAAAAAAAATTACCCCTCATGTCCTCCTCAAAACTTTCTCCTCTCACCTTAAAAAATATGCCCGCTTGTTTCAAACTCTTACACTCAAGGGAAAAGACCCTTGCTATTTACATTATCCATGCCCCTCATGATTTTATAAACCTCTATAATGTCACCCCCTCAACCTCCTACGCTCCAGTGAAAAAAGTCCCACACTATCCAGCTTATTTTTATAACTCAAACCCACCATTCCTGGCAGCATCCTGGTAAATCTTTTCTGACCCTCTCCAGTTTAATAATATCCTTCCCGTAACAGGGTGATCAGAACTGGACACACAAGCGGCCTCACCAATGTCCTGTACAACCTCAACATGGCATTCCAATTGCTGTACTCAAAGGTCTGAGCAATGAAGGCAAGTGTTCTAAACACCTTCTTAACCACTCTGTCTATCTGTGATACCAACTTCAAATAACCCCTGGGTGTCTCTGTTCTACAACAGCATCCAGGGCCCTACCATTAAATGTGTAAGTCCTGTCCTTGTTTGTTTTGCCAAAATGCAGTACATCACTTTTATGCAAATTAAACTCCATCAGCCCACGGACCCAATTGATCAAGACCCCTTTGTAATCATAGATGACCTTCTTTACTATCCACTACAGCACCAACTTTGGTGTCATCCACAAACTTACTAACCAGGCCTCCTACAAGATCACACAAGATCAGATATCATTTGATTGTAACCTCAGATATCCATTCCTCGATAATATTTCACCCTATGGGCTTACTGTCTATGCACATGGAGAGTTGGATATGGAGAGGACTATGCTGCGCATGCAACGTATTGTACAATTGAGATTGTCAGGTACAGACTGAGGCCAGTCGAGATCCTCAGTGTTGGTTAAAGGCACTGATGTGTCACCTTCCTCCCAGCACTCTGGCAAGTGGAAGAAGGTGGTTTGAACGCGAGCTGCAAAATTGGACGATCCCGCTCCTGGAGGTGGAGAGCACCACTGGCCTCCTGGGAGGTGGGAGAGAGAATGAGACAAGACTTTTCTTGACAATCATTGCTGCTTTCCTCTCAGTGAGTACCCCTTTAGTTCCAGAGTCACCCGCTTCTGCCATTAGATTTCCTGTCCTGGGTGTACACAGACAACATCAGTGCCACTGAATTCCTGTACCATTGCAGTGGCAGGAGATATAGTGTTTATAAAAATAAAAGAATGTAAATTTGCAAGGGCTAGCTCAATGCCTGGCTATCCAGATTGTAACAGGAGGCCTGTGCATTGAATCTGCTTCTCTCTCCCTGATTACCCTCACTCCTTTGCATCCTTCTTACTGATGAATTGTGTCTAACGAGGCAGATGACGGGAATCGGAAGATAGTACGTTTCGCCTCTAACTCCAATGATTGCATCTAAGTTCAATCAGATGTAGTGGTTTTTGACAGATAAGACGTTGACTGGAAAACCGGGGAAGGTGCCATGGGGAACTGGGGATTTTCTTTTTGCTGATCAGCGCACAGTGTTATGTTCTTCACTCATCTCTCAACGGGGTATTTGCTGTTTTTGCCTGCCCAGGATTCTGTCTGAATCCCAATGTCATATTCATTATCGTTATACTGAAACTAATTGGCTGTTTCCTTGGAGGTATGGTCCAGTTGGGATGGATTTATTCCTGAGATTTCTGAACAACTTTGTTATAATTCTCGTGAATACGAAGGCAAACTGTGATAGCATAGCAAAACATTTTTATTGGGATGAACATTGTACTTTGATTGAAAATTCATTCTAACGCCACAAGACCCATCTGTCTTTTGGAGTAGTCAATAAATTATTCCTGTGTAATGACTTTTACAACAGTCTTTAGATTTTCCCCTTTGCAAGTCTCCAGCATCTAATTCAACCGACTGCAGCCTCATTTGAGCAGACTGTGTCACCAATTAGACACAATTCTTGTTCAACACTTAATGGGAGCAAGGTTCGGAATCCAAAGGCTTTATTCCTACTGAGGACGATTGAATAGAGGAAAGTCACTAATGAATCCATTGGGGAATTCAGGGAAAACATTACACGCATGTAATCATTTGGATAAGGTCCCATTGGCTTTATCAGATTTTTTTCAAAAAATTCATTCACGGGATACGGGCATTGCTGGCTGGGCCAGCATTTATTGCCCATCCCTAATTGCCCGGAGGGCAGTTAAGAGTCAACCCACCTTGCTGTGGGTCTAAAGTCACATTTGGGCTAGACTGGGTAAAGATGGCAGTTCCCGAAAGGACATTTGTAAACTAAATGA
Source organism: Chiloscyllium plagiosum (assembly GCF_037043375.1). NCBI lineage: Eukaryota > Metazoa > Chordata > Chondrichthyes > Orectolobiformes > Hemiscylliidae > Chiloscyllium > Chiloscyllium plagiosum. The sequence goes on from NW_028270148.1 coordinate 112,773,615, forward strand.
GTCTTTCCGATAATCAACAATGGATTCATGGTCATCGTCGGACTCTGAATTTCAGATCTCTTTCACTGAGTTCAGATCCTACCATCTGCCATGGCAATGTTTGACACCGGGACCACAGAACATTACTTGGGTCTCTGGATTAACTGCTGGAAAAACACAGCAGTTCAGGCAGGATCCTTCATTCCCGATGAAGATCTTATGCCTGAAACATCGACTCACCTGCTCCTTGGATGCTACCTGACCTGCAGTGCTTTTCCAGTGTCACCCTTTTCGACTTTGATCTCCAGCATCTGCAATCCTCACTTTCTCCTAGTCCAGCGGTAATACCACTAAGCCATTGCCTCCCCCAGTAATGGACATTATTGACTGTATTTCAAAGAGCAGGAGAATGATCTCCTGTGTCCTGTCAAATGTTTGTTCCTTAATTAAGGTCAGGATAGAAGATGATCTGGTCATTGTCATATTGATGTTTGTGGGAGCTTGTTGTATGCAAGTTGTCTGTAGTGTTTTCTACATTACAAGAGTTGTCATAGTCTTACCAGATTGTAGGGCTATTCTCTCTTCAGAGAGAGATGACTGGTGATGGCTTAACTTGAGGCTCACACCCCTCAGGTGAGGTGAGAGATTGAGGAGAGTCCTTCATGGTAACCTCAACCAGTGACTGATGTCATGTGAAAAGTATTTTTTTTAGCAGTGAAGTGCTTGGAGAAGTCTGGTTGTCCGAGAAAGTGTTAGGTAAATGACGGTCAATTTTCTATTCCCCCAGTGTGGTGAGAATGTGGAGCTTATGACCACAGAAATGAATGACATAGAGAAATTTAAGAGGAAGCTGGATAAACGAATGGGGGAGAACAGACTAAAGGTTGTGCTGTAAGTTTTGATTTGATTTATTATCGTCACACGTACCTAGGTACAGTGAAAAGTTTTATTCTGCGTGCAGTACAGGCAGACCACCATAGCAAACAAAGTGCATTAGAGTAATAGAATAGAGCGAGGAATACAATATTACAGCTTCAGAGAAGGTGCACAGAGAGCGAGATCAATATTAAATTAAAATTTGAGAGGTCCACCTAACAGTCTATTAACAGCAGGAAAGAAGCTGTTCTTGAATCTGTTGGTACGTGTGTTTGAGCTTTTGTATCTTCTGCTCGACAGAAGAGGGTGGAAGAGAGTATAATCAGGGTAGGCGGGGTCTTTAAGATGTTGGCTGCTTTTCTGAGCCTTCAGGAAGTGTAGATGGAGTCAATAGGTGGAAGGTTGGTTTGCATGGTGGACTGGGCTGTGTTCACAACTCTCTGTAGTTTCATATGGTCCTGGGCAGAGCAATTGCGGTACCAAACTGTGATGCAACGAGATAGAATGCTTTCTATGGTATATCTGTAAAGGTTGGTGAGAGTCCTTATGGATGTGCCAAATTTCCTTAGCCTCCTGAGGAGATAGAGACATTGTTGTGCTTTCTTGACTGTGGAGGTGAAGAGGGATGTGGAGCAAAACTAAAATCTAACCTGGATTGTTTGGGCTGAATGACCTTTGTTTATGTGGAAAGTTTTGTGTAACGGTTCAATGGAATTTCAGATAAAGCTCAAAACAGCCAAGAGTGAGGAAATGTGAGTCAATCGATGCTGCGTCCCAGGTTTGCAAACATTTCTTTGGAAGTCAACCTGATGTTGACTCATGCTGTGGAGCTGCTTGCTATGTGACAATGCTTGGGGTACAATCCACAGCGGTCCTGTGATTAAAAATAACACTGACCTGTTACGTAAGGCAGACAAGTTTATGCCCTTGAATTTTTGTGATCCAACGCAAAATAAAGATGCCCGATTGCAAAATGAACACATTAGTAATCAGTGTGTTTCTTACATTGAAGGGTTGATGAGACAGAATGCTAGCGATAATCTGTAAAAGATTGTGACAAGTGCTTAAAGCAAATCTCTGGCTTTTTTGTTAAAAACACTGTCTGGTTAACAGCTGATCCTCACCACTTTAGGCTGTAATTTCTACTGGCATTATCCATTCACATCAGCGCCTGCTCCCATGTGCCCTACATTCTTGAAGAAGCTCCCATTATCACAGCCATTCCCAATACTGCTGCAGCCTGCCCTTCCAGAGAGAATTGTCAGAGAAGCAACATGCTTTTGGTGATTGTTTTTGACAGCCCTCCATACCTGCAAACTGCAGCAGTTGAAGAATGTGTCATGTTACCAAAGTGTCTCTCTTTTGACTCAGAATCATATCTTCTTTCTAATTGTCATCATTTTTACTGCTCAGTGTAGCATTCTGTGTCAGAGGACAAAGGCAACGAAAGTAAGACTGGTACCCTTCATACATATACTGTTAAGGTAGCATTTGCTCACGATATTGTAAAGGTCCCTTGTTCAACTCAACATGATTGGGTTTTTTATGAGGGCTGAAAATGTGTTGCTGGAACAGCGCAGCAGGTCAGGCAGCATCCAGGGAACAGAAGAATCGACGTTTCGGGCATAAGCCCTTCTTCAGGAATGAGGAAAGTGTGTCCAGCAGGCTAAGATAAAAGGTAGGGAGGAGGGACTTGGGGGAGGGGCATTGGAAATGCAATAGGTGGAAAGAGGTCAAGGTGAGGGTGATAGGTCAGACTGGGGTGGGGGCGGAGAGGTCAGGAAGAAGATTGCAGGTTAGGAAGGCGGTGCTGAGTTCGATGGATTTGACTGAGACAAGGTGGGGGGAGGGGAAATGAGGAAACTGGAGAAATCTGAGTTCATCCCTTGTGGTTGGAGGGTTCCCAGGTGGAAGATGAGGTGCTCTTCCTCCAACCGTTGTGTTGTAGTGGTCTGGCGATGGAGGAGTCCAAGGACCTGCATATCCTTGGTGGAGTGGGAGGGGGAGTTGAAGTGTTGAGCCACAGGGTGGTTGGGTTGGTTGGTCCGAGTGTCCCAGAGGTGTTCTCTGAAACACTCCGCAAGTAGGCGGCCTGTCTCCCCAATATAGAGGAGGCCACATCGGGTGCAGAGGATGCAATAGATGATGTGTGTGGAGGTGCAGGTGAATTTGTGGCAAATATGGAAGTTTCCTTTGGAGCCTTGGAGGGAGGTGAGGCGGGAGGTGTGGGGGACAAGTTGAGGTACACACTGAAGTATGCCAAAATATTACATCACAGACTGGGGGTCAGATGGCTGGTTTATGATGCAGAGTGATGCTAACAGTGCAGGTTCAATTCCTACACTGGCTGAGGTTACCGTGACAACCCCACCTTCTCAACCTCACCTGAGGTACGGCGACCCCTCAGGTTAAACCACCACCATCAGAGTCTCTCTCTGTCTGTAATGAGGGAACAGCTGTCTGGGATTATGGCAACTTTACCTTACCTCATAGAGGTGAGCAATTCTTCTACTGTTACAAGTCTTGTCACAAGTTCCCAATGAAAGCCGCATTTAGTAGGCAGAACTAAATACAGCAAGGCCTGTTGTCAGCAGCAATTGCTGCTTAGAAAAGACATTGTCCTGCCACATGCCTTTAGCAACCTGCTTATTGTGCCGTGTCATATTCCATTGTGGAGTGGTCCAATGCATTGGCAAACTAATGTACTGCCCCTTGGAGAGGATTTCACCTGAAACGTTCACTTCTGCACCTCCTGATGCTGCCTGCCTTGCTGTGTTCTTCCAGCCTCCTGCCTATCTGCCTTAGGTATATTGGGGCAGAGATGAGATTCTCATTATGTAGTAACCAATGTGTTTTTATAAACACAGATATTCTTGAGGGGAGAAATGTAAATTCCATCAAAGTGCAACTGAACCCCCATCGACCAACAGAAAAATAATAGTGGAGGGAATCAGAACAAGGCATTTAGCTCTTTCGTCTCCTCAACTCTACCACCCTCTCTGATCTCTGCACTTCTTCAAATGTGATTGTGTTCACATATTAGTTTTCATCATTCCAACATTACAAGGTACTAAGCTGCAAGCTCTGGATTGATCTCTCTAAACATCTCTACCTTTCTTTATCTATCTACTTACTCCTCTCTCTCCTTCCCTCTCTCTCTCTCTCTATCTCTCTTTTTGTGTTCTCCTGTAAGATGCTCCTGGACACTTGGATTTTCGATCCAGCTTTTGGTTGGATCACCTGATGTGGCTCAGTCTGAAGTTGTGTTTGGTAATGGCTACACTGAGGTGCCTTGGGATTTTTTTTCAGGTTAAGAAGTACTTGATGAATGCAAGGTTTACTAGTGAGCTAGTGTTCTGATAGTAATGACTGGGAGAAGAGGGGAGAGCTGAAAGTTCACCCCTCTTTCTGCATCTTTACATTGGCCAACATCCACCCCTCAATCAACACGGAAACATAGAAAAGGAACTGGAGTAAGCCGTTCAGCCCTATGAGTCTGCTATACTATTCTGGTCATCCAACTCAGACCCCTGTTTCCACTTTCTCCTCATACCCTTTGATCCCTTTATCCCCAAGAACTATATTCAACTCCTTCTTGAAAACATTCAATGGTTTGGCTTCAGCCACTATCCATGGCAAAGAATTCCAGAGGCTCACCACTCTCCTAAATGAAGAAATATTTCCTCATCTTGGTCCTAAACGGCCTACCCTGTATCCTTAGACTATGACCCCTGGTTCCGGACTCCCCAGTCATCGGGAACATACTTCCTGCATTTACCCTGTCTAGTCCTGTTCGGATTCCCCCCCCCCGCCCCCCGCCACTTGTTCTAAAGTCCAGTGAATATGGTCCTAACTGATCGATTCTGTCTTCATACATCAGTCCTGGTAAACCTTCATTGTGCACTCTCCATAGCCAGAACATCCTTCCTCAGGTAAAGTTAAAAAGCACAAAACACCAGGTTATAGTGCAACAGGTTTAATTGGAAGCACTAGCTCACTCCATAACCACCTGATGAAGGAGCGTTGCTCCGAAAGCTAGTGCTTCCAATTAAACCTGTTGGAACTATAACCTGATGTTGTGTGATTTTTAACTTTGTCCACCCCAGTCCAACACCAGCATCTCCAAATCATTCCTCAGGTAAGGAGACCAAACTTACATACAGGACTCCAGGTGTGGTATCACCGAGGCCCTGCCAAATTGCAGCATGATAGCCCTGCTCCTGTACTCAAATCCTCTCATTCTGAAGCCCACGTCTCCTTTGCCTTCCTCACGGCCTGCTGTCCCAGGTTGTTTATTTTGAGTGACTAGTGTACAAGATCACCACAGCCTCATTGCACTTTCCCTTTTCACAATCTACCTCCATTCAGATCATAATCTGCCTTGGTGTTTGCGCTGCCAAAGTGGATAGCCTCACATCTATTCAGCTTTTACTTCACCTGACATGAACTTTCCCAATCGCTCATATTGTCCAAATTACACTGTAGCATCCGCCTCACAGCTCACCCTCCCACCCATTGAACATCACTGAAACAATGTGCCTAGTCACGATCACATTGCTGCTTATGGGATCTTGCTGTGCACAAACTAACTGCTGCATCTCTTTAGTTGCAATGGGGACTGTGCTGCAGAGAATTATTTCATTGGCTGTGATGTATAATGGGGAGATCCTGATGGGTTTATATGCAAATGCAAGTCTTTCTTTACTTTGGCTTCAAATTAGAAATTTCATAACGCAACGTTTTCTTGCAATGTCTGTCGTGTCTTGGAAGTAGCGAGCAATCACCCACACCCTTCCCAGAGCAGGAAACACAGAGGGAACTGATGGATGCTGGTACATACTGCTACACTTTACACTCACCGTAACAACTGCAGTTCTTCTGATGTAGAATGAACATGTTTCATTGTATTCGTCACATAGCGTTACTGTGAGCAGAAGAACCCTATAAATAGCTCAACCTCTTGAAAGTCAACTTGATTTTGGATTGGCTAGTTTTACAGTTTCATCCTCCTTTCACACTCCTGAAGGCTTGCAATATAAAAGCAAATGAAGCAATGGTTAGAGAGGTGCCTTTTACTTGTGCTGTCGCACTATATCATCTCCTGACCATATATCAAATTCTCCTCAGGCAGAGAGCCCTCCACTACAGCAACGCCAGCTCTGGACACAGGGAGTCAAATTCAACTCGACACCTCAGCTTCAGTTCCTAATTGCTACACCTTGATTGACTTTGTCTAAAATTAACAGAAGCCAGGTGCTGCGGGTTGTGGCTAAAAAGCTCAGGAAATTGACAAGTTGTGTGTTTTGTTTTTTGTTACGCATCCCCTGCTGTGCTGTGCTGTGCCTGCCCGAGTAAGTTACCAGAAGAAGAAGGTGATCAGCTTTGGACTGGATGATCGATGGCAGCTCCCTGCTGCTGCGATGCCCCAGTTCCCTGCAGATGCATCACACAATGCAATATGATTTGTATTGCCGCCACAGCACCGGGAGAACCCTGACCGAGTCCTTCACCCCGACCCCTGAGCCCTTGCCACAATTAAAGATTTGTCTGGCGATTCAACAGCATTGCCAAGGCCTGCCAACTAAATGCTGCAGGATGGAAGTATTCCTGTTTTTCCTGTGTTACACTGACTTGTTGCTTTCAAACAAGTAGGGTATTTAAAGACACATCTTTATCAACACATGCTGTACATATTGTGGAACTGACTATTCTTAACATGGGTTCTGATGATCTATACAAAATGGCCACCAAGAGTCATGTGACTATGGATTCAAGTAGTGCTATGCCGTTTCAAAAATACAAACAGATCCATTCTAGGCTCAAGGATTCACTCCTTGTCTCCTGAATTTATCCAAAAACTTATTTTCTGTATTGACTGGGTCATTCTGAAACCATTATGGCACAATGGCATGCAGGGTAAATGTCTTTGAATATTATTCTGGGTTGTGGCTCTCTGGAAAAGGGGTCATTGATAGGCAACACTGTTGGTCTAATACTTCTGTTCTTTAAATGTTGAGTGTAACAAGAGACAACGCTGAATATGACCTCTTACAGGGTGGGGATGTTAGGTCTGGGTGGGATGCTTTTCAGAGGGTCGGTGTAGACTCAATGGGCTAAATGGCCTGCTTCTGCACTGTAGGGGTTCTATGATTCAAATTTGGTGAGTCCTTCCCAAGTCTGCTGGCATTTGACACCCCTCAAATCTGAGAGTTTAACCTTGCTTATTTCTAATAACCCAAAGACTTCCAGCCAACTTGTCCTAATTTGAAAAGTTCTCAAACCAAATGCTTCAATCAATGTCAGAGCAAATTACTGCAGATGCTGGAATCTGAACTGAAAACAAAACATGCTGAAGATCACAGCGGGTCAGGCAGCATCCATGGAGAGAGAGCAAGCTAAGGTTTTGAGTCTAGATGACACTTCATCAGAGCATGAAGGGTCATCTAAGACTCGAAACCTTAGCTTGCTCTCTCTCCATCGATGCTGCCTGACCCGCTGTGATCTTCAGCATGTTTTGTCTTCTACCAAGGTGATTTGTTCTCTGAACTGCCCTGAGTTCTTTCCAGTAAAGAAACTAAGCCTTCTTTTGAACTCAACCTTGGTGTTTTCTAAACTGAAAAGAATTACCTTTTGACTTCACTGTGGTGTTGTCTGAATTGATCTAAAAGCAAAACTAATGGATTTCTATGTTTGCTTCACCTGTCATAAATCCAACAGTACAAGCAATATTCCATTATCAACACAGGGCTATGCAGTCACCTGCTTTTTAATACAATTCAATCACTGTTAATGAAAATTGCTCTGATCTGTTTTCTTCAAAGAAAATCCCTCACCGATGGAATCAATACCCATCTGTTTGAAATATCCTAAAAGTACAAATAAACACAGGTAAATTCTGCACCTTTCATCTCAGCTGGTGCTTATAACTCTCTGCTTCCACCTTCAAGGTCAATCATAGAGACGATACAGCATCCGACACCGGTGCAAAAAGCATTAGAGATGTGATGGCCTAGTGGTATTATCGGCAGACTGGTATTCCAGAGAGCGAAAGTGAGAACTGCAGATGCTGGAGATCAGAGTCAAGATTAGAGTGGTGCTGGAAAAGCACAGCAGGTCTTTCAGCATCCGAGGAGCAGGAGAATTGACGTTTCGGGTAAAAGCACTTCATCAGCAATGAGCCCATCCTGATGAAGGGCTTTTTGCCCGAAACATCGATTTTCCTGCTCCTCGGATGCTGCCTGACCTGCTGTAATTTTCCTGCAACACTCTAATCTTGAAACTGGTAATCCAGAGATCCAGGTAATATTTTGGGGAACTCTGGTTTGAATCTCGCCATGACAAATGATGGAATTTGTAATCAATGAAAATCTGGAATTATGACTCTAATGATGATCATGAAACAATTGTCAGGAAAAACCCATCTGGTTCACTGATGTCCTTTAGGGAAGGAAATTTCCATCCTCATCCTGGTCTGGACTACATGTGACCCCAGACCCACAGCAATGTGGTTGACTCTTAACTGCCATCTGGGCAATCAGGGGTTGGCAATGCTAAATGCTGACCTAGCCAATGATGCCAATCCTGGGAGTTAAAAAAAAGATTTATAGGTGGGAAAATGAAATTATGGACCAAAGGTAACGTCAGTGAATTTCTGACTTGTGTTTGTGCTGTTTTATTGGATTTATATTCAGGTACCAGACCCATTCTGCAAAACTGCAGATGTGTGATTTAGCATTGAGTAAACCCATAAAATAAGATTACCTGAGAGTTTCAGCTGCTGGAGGGGATCTTTCTGCATCTGTTTCTTTTTTTGACTCACATGTACTTGAGCTAATGGGAAGGGAGGGTTTGTACAAATGAGTTTGTATTTGTCAGGCACTGACCACAAATAGGCACTTTTGATAATAACAAACAGCACTGTTCTCTAAATTATCACAACCCTTTAAACTGTTCATTTTTCCTGGGTGAGTCAGTATTTAACTTTTCTCCCCCATATTAAATCCAACATATGAAGCAAAGTTATTACTCTTTTATTGTTATTCTCCCAGGCCAGAATTGATTTTACCGTATAATTTTGTAAATTACACTTGAACATTCTGTGATTTGCTATTTTAGAAAGTGCCATTTGTCACTGAGTGACTTTGGGCCTGTGTGCCAAGGTTGGTTCAACTCGAGCAGCCCATTGATTCCTTAATCACTTTTAATTTTACCACTTTGGTGTGTCAATCAGGCACATAATGGCTGAGCCAGTTGCGAAAGGAGTGAGCTAAGATTGCACGGGAAAAGAAATCCGAGGCTGGAGTTTGGGTTTCTCCAGCAGTGAGTTTGAAGGTGGTTTTTGGGGGAATGGTGGGTGCTGTTGAGTGATATGCAGGATTTAAAATCCAGTGAATATGACTTTCCCAAAAATATCTCACCCTCTCTGCTACTCCGCCTCGATTGGGCATATTGTGGCCCTTAAATAGCAAATTCATGACCTTCGGGCCTTATCCCACACTTGCTGGTATCTGCCTGTGATGGCTAGAGGTCCGTGTCATTTGGGAAGCTCAACACCTTGGGTTACTCAGGCTGATGTTGGGTGGGTGAGGTAAACCTCTTTTGTAGTACCTCTTGGCCACCTCCATCTCCAAAATTCTACACCCCCTCCTTAATGCTTCCTCTGGCCTCTTGAACCTGGACCCTCTTAAGACTTGGACATATTCCTTTTGTTTGCAAAGAATGGGGCCCTTGGCGTGAACGTATTTTGCATATCAGAGCCACAATCATTATTGTAAATTGGTTATTAGTATAACTGTTAGCACACTCTGGATTGTTCACCAAGTTCTGGAAAGTCATGAAATTTCATCTTCAAGCCCTGCACATTATTTTTGATTGCACTGGTAGTTGGGAAGTTTCCATGAATTAAGCCCTTTGGCCTAATGACAAGACGCATCTAGAATCGAGCTTTTGGAGTAGATCTTCTATAAGGTCACCCCTCAGCCTCCGACGGTCCAGGGAAAACAGCCCCAGCCTGTTCAGCCTCTCCCTATAGCTCAAATCCTCCAACCCTGGCAACATCCTTGTAAATCTTTTCTGAACCCTTTCACGTTTCACCTGGAGAAATGGGTCATTTTCAGCCAGGGTGAGGAGACTCACTCTTAATGCTTTCAATAAAAATTGGATTTGCAATTTCCCAACCGTTTTCACGTGAGAAATTTCCTTTCTGTTTCAATTAATCCACTGCTTGGTTGGATCGCAATGTGTTTGTTCGTGGAAAAACAAAATGCTTTTGGTTTTGGAGACCTGAAATAAAAGCTGGGCAGGGTCTGTGCAGAGAGGAACAGTGTGCACCTTTGACCATACGGATGATCGGGAGTTGGGTCACCAGGCAGAAATGTTGGACCACAGTTCAATGCGGGAGATTTTCATGGGTCAGCTGACCCCACAAGCTTTGAGATGTCAAGTGGAGCAGGATTTCCCCATCCTGGCGGACCAGTTTGGACAAAGAAGGAGCCAGGAAATCCCCTCCATCTCTGTCATAAACAGAAGTTGCTGGAAAAACTCAGCAGCATCTCTGAAGAGAAATCAGATTTAACCTTCTGGGTCCACTGACCCTTCCTCATAACTGATGGTAGCCAGGGAAATGAATGGTTTTATATTGAGCATAGTGTGGGGGAGGGGTAAGGAGTAAATGATAAGTGGAGATCAACTCAAAGAGAGAGAAGAATAGTTGGACAGACAAAGGAGTGGATAATGGTCAGGCTAGGAGGGTGAATAGATATTAATGGGGATTGTTAGTGGGTTACCTCTCCATCTCTACTTTATTTGCAATGCCACTTATTCACCACTTATTATTTCCTCCCTGTTCCTCTTGATTTCCTACCCGTATTTAATCTCCCTTTATTTGCCATGTGTTCTCATTGCTGAGCCTCATCACCCCATGTCATCTCAGCGGGGAGTGAATCTGTGGAATTCTTTACCACAGAGGGCTGTCGAGGCTGGGTCCTTAAGTATATCCAAGGCTGAGAGAAACAGATTTTTAACCAAGAAGGGAATCGAGGGTTATGGCAAAAGGGCAAGAAAAAGGAGTTGAGGATTATCATTCCAGCCACAATCTCAATGATGGCAGAGCAGACTCAATGGACTGAATAGACTACTTCTATTTCTACGTGTTATGGTGCATGGAAATATTTTGTTTTTGTTTTCCCCTCTGAGTGCTCTGTGCATGGATTCCAAAGCCAGGACCATTACTACGTGGGAACGACACTGCCTGCGAGTTTGTCACATAGCGTTCTGACCTGGAACTGTGCTGTTCCTTCAGTGTTACTGGGTCAGAATTGTGGAGCTCCCTACCTAACCGCACTGTCGGTCTAGGACTGCAGTGGTATCTGAAGGAAGCTCACCATCACCTTCTCTGGGGACAGGGAAAAGCCCTTCACCTGGACAGCTGCATCTGTGAATGAATGAAAATAATCAATTTATGTTTTTAAAAAAATTGGAAGGATAATATCTCAAATTGATAACGTAGTAGTTTGAGCATAACAAATCTTTCCAAAGATTTGACAGCAGGAGATATTGCGCCTGATTCTCAAATCGTCCTCGTTTTGGAACCATTTTGAAAGCTGAGATAATGATCCTGGAGGTCACTCTGATGTTTCTGGGACAGTTTGACATTTTCAAAGGGCCAGTGCGAAATGGAATACAGATCTCACATGCTGCCAGTTAATAGTGCATGGGGAGGTTGTTAGGGGCCCCACGCAGTGATGTCTTACCCTTTTTTACAGAAAACACTGGTTTACAGTAGTGTCCAGCTGCCTGCGTCTTCCAGGGATATTTCTTTTCATGGTTTGTAGAACTGGAACCCCGTGGACAACATGTGCTAGGTCAATTGCTGTGCCTTCACATCACGTTCATGGCCACCCTCCCCCCATCTGAACTTTTTGGACTCAAAATGCTAACTCTGTTTCTCTCTCCTTCGATGCTGCCAGACTTGCTGAGCTTTTCTGTTTTTGTTTCCAACATCCAGTATTTTGCTTTAGTTTCTCCATCTCATGTTCTGCCGCTCCCTCTGAGTGGCTGCCTCCTCCTAGAGTAGTATAGAAACTGGCCCTTCGGCCCACCATGTCTAGGCTGACCAGCAAACACCAAGCTGCACGAATGCCATTTACGTAGCCCTGGCATTTTAAGTACTCATCCGGTTGTTTCTTCAATGTGAGAGTACATGCCTCTACCATCCTCTCAGGCAGCGCATTCCATATTTCTACCATTCTCTCGGTGAAAGAAATGTTTTTCACAGATCTCCTTTACACCACTCGCTCCTTGTCTGAAATATCGGCCCTCTGGTCTTAGACAAGTCTGCCATGGGGAAGAGATGCTCATGATTCTCAGCAAGGAAGTGGCAGCTCCCAACATGGCCGCTGCCCACCTTTGCACTGACCTCGGGCAGGGAGCTCCCCACCTCCATGAGGCATTTGGCACCACTGGTTGAGCACCAGTCTCATCCTCTGCCCGCTTGGACCATTTACGTACCAAATAAATGTCACGGTCAAGGAGCAGTGGCAAGGGGTAAACACCATCTGGGTTCCTGCCACTTCAATGCCCCACCCTGTCCCCGGCCAACATCCCTGTGTCAGGCTTGCTGCAATGCTCCAGCGAAGCAACCTGGAAGAACAGCACCTCGTTTTCCTCTTGGGGACCCTGTAGCCTTCCCAACTCAATATTGAGTTCAACAATGTTAGGACCTGAGGCACCTCATCTCATTGTCCTTACTCCAACCCCCACACACCAGGCCCTGTTATCAATGTAAAAGCAACAGTGTGCTACTGAGACTTTATAAAGTTCTGGTTAGGCCCCATGTAGCATACTGTGTCCAGTTTTGGGCCCCACACCTCAGGAAGGACATAGTGGCACTGGAGCCTGTCCAGCGGAGGTTCACATGGATGATCCCTGGAATGGTAGGCCTAACATACGATAACGGCTGAGGATCCTGGGATTGTCTTCATTAGAGTTTAGAAGGTTGAGGGAGATCTAATAGGAACTTTCAAGATACTGCAAGGCTTAGAAAGGGCGGGCGCTGGGAATTTGTTTCCGTTAGGCAGGGATACTAGGACCCGTGGGCACAGCCTTAGAATTAGTGGGGGTCAATATTAAACGGAAATGAGGAGACATTTCTTCAGCCAGAGAGTGGTGGGCCTGTGAAATTCATTGCCACAGAGTACAGTGGAGGCTGGGTCGTTAAATGTCTTCAGGGCAGAGATTGATAAATTCTTAACCTCACAAGGAATTAAGGGCTACGGGAGAGTGCGGGTAAGTGACATTGAAATGCCCATCAGCCATGATTGAATGGTGGAGTGGACTCGATGGGCTGGATGGCCTTACTTCCACTCCCATCTTATCGTCTAATGCTCATGAACTGCAATGTTAACACACTCTGAGACAATGGTGTTACATTATTTTGAGATGCGTTGGCTTGAGCTTTGCATCTGAAGACATCTTAAATTTAATGGAAGCATTTTATTTCCAAATGTTTGCACACATTGTAGTGTGGTGTTGAGTGATTGATGCTGGTATTTTTTAATCTGTCCTGCTTGCTGGTGTTTACAACATTCTAAAAACAACATACAAGCTGCAGATTTATGCAGAGTTTTAACTCATTTGCTTTTCCTCAGCAGCTGTCACAGTGGAACGGCAAATTTCTGTTGTGTTCTGTTCTGTTCTGCTCTCGTTGAAATTGTTTGCGTAATTGATTCTGCTGAACTGTGAGCCCCGTCACAGAGTGGAGATCGGCAGGACTGAGCCTTCATTGGAGTTGGAAAGGGATATGTCAACGATGCAGAGGGCCCAGTCGCTGCCTCCTGCTTCTATCTTTCTGCGATGCTAGTTGTTGGCTCATGTGTCAGATTTTTAATTTAGTTGTGAAATGTGTGAGCCAGCTGTCTGGGCCCAGCTTTTATTGCCCATCTCTAATAGCCCAGAGGGCAATTAAGAGACAACCACATTGCTGAGGGACTGGAGTCACATGTAGGCTCGATTGGGTAAGGATGGCCGATTCGGTCCCCAAAGAAATATTTGTGAACTAGATAGGTTTTGATAACAATTCAATAGAAGGGGTTTTTTTTTAAAAGAAAAGAAAATCTATTGTAATTCTCCGCAGGATATTTGTGAACCAGATGGACTTTTACGACATTTAACAATAATTACACCACCACCATTAAGCAATCTTTTTAAAGCCAGAGTTTTATTTTTAAGTTGAATTCAAATGTCACCATCTGCTGTGGTGGGATTTGTACTCCTGTCCCCAGGCCATGAGTCTAAGGCTCTGGATCATTAGTGTCGCAGTACTGCCACTACACCACTGCCTTTCCAGCTTGCTAAGGTGATGATTGTTGATATTTTCAAATTAATGTATTCTGAGATGGTATGGCTCACCTCTGGAGCACGTGAGACTTGAACCCAGGCCACCTGGTTCAGATCAGAAGTTAGGGCACCAGGTTATAGTCCAACAGCTTTATCTGAAATAACAAGCTTTGGTAAACCTGAGGAAGGGTCAGCGCTCTGAAAGCTTGTGATTTCAAACAAACCTGTTGGACTATAACCTGGTGTGGTGTGTCTTCTGACCCCAGTCCAACACCGGGCACCTCCACATCATAGCTCAGAGGTAGGAATAACAGAATTTCACGAAGACCTGAACATTGGGACACCTGAAAATGGGAATAGCACATTTCATTTTCCATCTGAAACATTTGCACTGATCCTTTGCAACTGAATTGGAGAGTTCAGTTATTCAGTGTTAAAATGCAAGTTTAATGAATCTAAAGAGCGACATCAAAAACACTCCAGCATCGCTTGGTCTGAAACGATGAAAGCACAGAACATTAAACATAGTGACAGAATGCTGAAACAATATGGAAGTTAATCACAGTATCAGGTCATTGGTGACTGCACAATCACATACACAGTAAAAATTACATTTCTTTCAAACAACGATTTGAATTGCATAACGCACAGATGATATATGAGTACATTAGTGGTGCTGGAAATTGTTTTCCAATCCATGCAAGTTTGTTGCTTTGAAATAATTGTGTTTTTATTAATGCACGGGATGGGAGCATTGCTGGCTAGGCCTGCCCTTATAATTGCCCTCGAGAAGGCGATGATGTTCCACCACCTTGAACACAACAGAGTTGGTGGCAGAGCCATTGCAGAGGATGTGAAGAGTGGGCCTGGAGTCACATGGAGGCCAGAGCAGGTAAGAATGCCCGATTTCCATCTCTGAATGCCATTACTGGACCAAATGGCCTTTTAGTTGAAAGAAAAACTCATCATAGTCCAGCTCTCTCAATGGAGTCAACTGTTGGAGGTTGAACCTGGGGGGTCAGTTTGAGAAGATGGGACTTTTCTGGTAACCTCAGTCGGTGCAGAGAAGACTTATTGGCTTCACTCTGCATTCCAAACCAGCCATCTAGTCAACTGAGCTAACCAAATGGGTTTTACAGCAACCTGGTGGCAGTCATATCTACACTGTTATGGCCCAGACCAAACCTCCTCAAAATAGTTTAAGACATTGGCCTAGACCCTAACTTTTTTTCCTAATTTTAAAGGCAAATATAAAATGTTATGTTCCAGATACAGTTCGACTGGTCAAACTACTCGACATTAAGCAAACCACAATTTACTCAAGCATGATAGTCAAAGTGCAGCAAAAAAAAAAGAGGAACTTGGAGTGACTTAACTCTATGAGAAAACTAAACAGAATAATAGATACAGTAATTATTACTGATTAACTGTTCCAATATAGTAACATCCCATAAACACACCCCTTGGCAAAAAGGCAAATTCAGAATTCAGATTTTCTCACATGCAACACCCACAGTAGGAGGGAAAACGCCAGCTTCTAGCTGTAATCAAGCAAAGGGAAAACATGGCTTATACTTTGTCTAGACTCCAGCAGTCTCTGCTGAACTTAAAAGCTAAAAATAATTGAAAATCCTGTTCTGTGACAGCTGACCACGCCCATCCAGGCTGCTTCTACTGTTCCAAATTTAAAAAAAAAACCCACAGCCTCACAAACTATGTACATTACCACAGACTGCTCACAACATTTGTTCTCTTAAAATAAACCAAGACAAAATGCATCTCTTAAAGCCACAGCATTGTCAATATTTATGAGTATATTTTCATTCTAGATTTTATTTAATGAGCTGAATTTAACTTCCCATGATGGGATTTGCTCCCATGATCTTTGGAGCACTAACCTGGGTTTTGAGTTATTAATCCAGTAAAAGATGCAGTATCCCATTCACAGGTCTTTACTGGCTCCATCACTGAATGTCCACTCAAATTAAGAAAGGATGTCTCTGTGCATACACATTGTATTGCTTGGGAAGAAAATAGGATTGCGTTCTTGCAATTTTACTTCCAAGCAAGAATTGGGCAGTTATCTAAAGAGAAAAGTATTACAGAACTCTGGGGAGAAAGGGGTGGGAGGAGCAGGACAAAGTCAGTTGGTCTTGCAGAGAGCTGAATGGACTCAACAGGGTCTCTCTGTGCTGTAGCAACTTAGCTCTGCGTGTAGTTCATGGAGTCATAGAGTCATATAACATGGAAACAGACTCTGTGGTCCAACCAGTCCATGCCGACCACAATCCCAAACTAAACTAGTCCCACCTGCTGGCTCCCGGCCCATATCCCTCCAAACTTTTCCTATTCATGCACTTATCCAAATGTCTTTTAAACATTATAATTGTCCCCACATCCACCATTTTCTCAGAATGTTCACTCCATATTCGAGCAAACCTCTGTGCAATAAATTCGCCCTCATGTCTTTTTTAAATCTTTCTCCTCTCACCTTAAAAATGTGCCCCCTAATAGTATTGTGATATGACATTGTTGTACTATCTCTATCTTTTTGTATTTTGGTATTTTTTTTAATATATAGTTGTTTTGTAAAATATTTGAAAAAGATTTAAATAAAAACATGTGTATAAAAAATAATGTGGAGAGAAGACAACTGCTACTAACTCTATCTATACCCCTCATTATTTCATAAACTTCCATCCAGTCACCTCTCAACCTTCTACGCTCCAGTCCAGCCTACCCAACCTTCCTTTATAACTCAAAGTCAAAAATCACACAACACCAGGTTATAGTCCAACAGCTTTCGAAGCACTAGCTTTCGGAGCACTGCCCTTTCATCAGGTGGTTGTATCGTCTATGGAGAATTTATAACTCAAACCCTCCATTCCCAGCAACATGCTGGTAAATCTCTTCTGAACTCTCTCTAGCTTAATAATATCCTTCCTATAACAGGTTCATGTTCTCGCCTGACTGCGAACCTTATTGTCCAGGCCAGTACAATTCCTGGATTAGCAGCATGAGTCCTGCTTGGGCTACCAAAGGTCACACATTTTCTGTTAATGTAGTCCCCGAGGTGTTGTTTGCTGTCTGATGATAGCCAGCCTGCTGTGTTCATGGAACACTATTTTATAACCATTTACTGAAGGTGTGATTTGCAGCGATTACAACGCATTGTCAGCACAGCTGATCAAAGGCGTGATCAAACAGGTTCATTCAGGGAACAACTTAAAGGAAAAAGGAGAATTGGACCGACGTACAGAGGGTGTTCCAGAGCTCAGGATCCAGGCAGCTGATGGCATGGCTACCAGTAATGGAGTGGTTAAAGCCAGAGATTGTCAAGAGGCTAGAATTGGAGATGTGTAAATATCTCGGAAGGTGGCAAGGCTGAATGAGGTTACAGGGCGAAAGTTGGGACTGGAGATCAGAGTCAGGATTAGAGTGGTGCTGGAAAAGCACGGCAGGTCAGGCAGCATCCGAGGAGCAGGAAAATCGACGTTTCGGGCAGGATTCCTGATGAAAGGCGTTTGCCTGAAACGTCGATTTTCCTGCTCCTCGGATGCTGCCTGACCTGTTGTGCTTTTCCAGCATCACTCTAATCTTGACTCTGAAGAAGATTACAGGATAGGGCGGATGAAACCATGGAGGGATTTGAAAACTGTGAGATAGTGTTTAGCCTGGTACCAGTCTGAGCTGTGAATACACCAGTGATCAGTAAATGGGAGTTTGGGACTTGAGCTCAAGCTTACAAAAGGGTAGTACATGGGAGTGAGTTTGGATAGTCAAATCTAGAGGAAGTGGCGGACTGAGTAAGGATCCTGCCAAACACGAGGCGGAGCAGGAATGAAATTGGACAGTGTTGTTACAGGAAATAAACTGGAGGTGGAAATAGGTTGTCTTAGAAGTTGATGGTCCACATGTCTGTTTAAATCTCCTTTTGGGATCAAATAAGACACCTTGGCATCACTGACAAGTCCAGCATTTATAACTCATCCCTAATGACCCAGAGGGCAGTTAAGAGTCAACCACATTGCTGTGGGCCTAGATTCACTTGTAAGCCAGACCAGGAAAGGCTGGCAGTTCCCTTCCCTCATGATTATAATTTCGTCATTAGACTCTTAATTCCAGACTTTTTAAATTGAATTCCAGTTCCACCATGTGCCTTGGCATGATTTCAACCCAGGTTCCCAGAACATTACCTGGGTCTCTGGATTAACAGTCCAGCAATAATACCACTAGGTCATCGCCTCTCCAATGGACGCAAAGTCTAATTCAGCCTCAGTTATTTGCTAGGGAGTCAACCAAAGGATGGCATCTCTGACAGAGCAGTACCCCTCCAGTGCCCCACTGCAAATGGGAACTGGATCCACAACCTTTGAATGCAGCCCCTTCAATGTCACCACGGAAGTACATCATTGCTGCCAATGATGCTGCAGCCTTGTGTGTGCAGCCAGTGAGTATAGAGTAAAGAGCTGATGACCGTTGATTGGAATGAGGTTGTTTCATGGCCTGGCAGGAATTCAGACAGGAAAGGAAATATGGGAAGAATTAGTGATGGGATAATTTGCATCTTAATGAAGCCCGGTTTTATTGTTCAAGTTATCTTTCCTGAGTAAATCTCCATTTCTGAATGCAACAGACAAACATTACTGCAGCCAACACAACAAAACTTTGCCATTCACAGGAAAGATTAATGAAGCGTTCTGTTTTGCTGAATTTCTACAGTGTCTTATCTGTTGGCTGATTCCATGATGGCAGAATTGACAGCAGCTGGATTTCCGCTGCGATTCTCTTCAACTTTGTTGCGTGAGATCAGCCAGGCTTTATCACTGCCCTTGTTTCTTTCTGCTTACCTTACTTTGAGTGCACACGTATGCGCTTTTCATTGGTTTTTGGATGATCTCCCAGCTTTCAATCTTCCAGTCAGCAGGCTTCTGATGCTAGGGAGTTTAAAAGGATCCTTAAGTACTTGCAAATTATTGTTATGTAACTAAGATTCCCTTACAATCTCGAATGTAGCAGTAACGAGTAAAACTGCATTGACAGGAAAAGATAAAATTGGGAGAAAAGTTGCTCATTAAAATGCTATCTGAATTTTGAATTAGTGCATCTTGCTCCATTAGGCCATTGAAAAGCAGAAAATGCAACTGCCAACTAAAAAGTAAAATTACTCCTGCCAAAAATATTTTGAAGTGTTATAAAGCACCGTGTAACCTTATCTTTTCCATGTTGTAGAAACTCTTCAGATGGTGCTTAAAATATGGAATATATTTTCATTTTATTGTGATTACTTGAGAATCTTAATGTTTGGGTAAATGAGCTGTCATCCTTTGTGATTTAAGTAGCAGATTTGCATTTCTTTCGATTGTCTCAGAACATAGTGATTTATTTTAATGCATACCACAAGCAATTCTAGTTGAAGATTTCCCCATTAAAAATTCCACACTTGTGCAACTGACACAGTTCCAAAAAACATCATCAGGAAGGCAGTTGGACACAGTGTTCAAAATGTGACCAATTGAGTTGTGATATTCTTAGGAAGGCCAGTAAAACTTGGCGGTGTATGGGTGGGTTATGGATAGTGCCTTGCACCGAAGATATTGAAGATATTCAATTGTTACTACTCATTCCAGTGTGTACATTTTCCAAGAAGATGCTGCAGTAAAGTTGTCAACAGAATTACAAAGTTAAAAATCACACATCATCAGATTATAGTCCAACAGGTTTATTTGGAAGCACTAGCTTTCGGAGCGCTGCTCCTTCATCAGGTGGTTGGGGACTATAACCTGGTGTTGTGTGATTTTTAATTCTGTCCATCCCAGTCCAACACTGACACCTTCACACAACAGAACTACAGTTCAACAAGATGGTCTAATGTGGGACCAAGGAAAGAGGACAATTTAAAAGGTATACACTGATTCAGTAAAGAATTCTGGGTAATCCAAGATGGAGGACTGGAAAAATTGTGGCTGGAAGAGCTGTTCCTTTTTGAGGCATTTTCTGTTTTGTAAGCTGCTGCATTGCTTTGGAACTTGGGGAAAAAAATGTTTTTCCATGTGTATTAACTATTCACACTCTGCTCCTACCTTCCAATTTTCACCTCTCCTCTCATGGTACTAGGTCCTTGCCCAAGACTGCCCCATCCAAATATCTTAATTAGTAGCTAGCAAGCCTCTCAACTTTAAGGCAGGAGGAAAGTTTCATTTTGATTCTGGCAATGGGCCTGGACTTGTAACGAGAAACAGTGAAAAGTTGCCCCTCATTTGGGACCCATGGGTGCCTGAAGTGAGTACATACGTTGAAATATTTAAGCAATCTGTCATGACACATCGCTGGAGCTGGTGGGATAGGAACCTGTGCCACTTGGCTCAGAAGTAGGGACACCAGCACTAGCTTCACAAGAGCCCTCGGAGTGCACTGTATGTGTTGCCTTACTCACACATAGAGTCATAGAGATGTACAACACGGAAACAGACACCTTGAGTCAACTCATCCATGCCGACCAGATATCCTAAATTAACCTAGTCCCATTTGCCAGCAGTTTTCTCATGTCCCTCTAAACTCGTCCTATCCATATACCCATCCAGATGCCTTTTAAATGTTGCAATTGTACCAGCCTCCACAACATCCTCTGGCAGGTCATTCCATACACGCACCATCCTCTGCATGAAAAAGTTGCTCCTCACAACCCTTTTAAATTTTTCCTCTCTCACCCTAAACCTATGCCCTCTAGTCCTGGACTTCCCACCTCGGGGAAAAGACATTGACTATTTATCCTATCCATGCCCCTCATGATTTTATAAACCTTTATAAGGTCACCCCTCAGCCTCCGATGCTCCAGGGAAAACAGCCCCAGCCTGTTCAATCTCTCCCTATAGCTCAAACTCTCCTACCCTGGCAACATCCATGTAAATCTTTTCTGAATCTTTTCAAGGTTCACAACCCTTGAGTGTAAGATCTGTACTCAATTGTTTGCCTTGCATTGATGAAGAACACTGGCACTTATCTATGTGACTGCTATCACCAGAACAGTGGAGATTGTCAATGTGTGAATTAGGAACCAGAGGAGGCCATTTAACCTCTTGAGTCGACCCCACTGTCCAACAAGATCATGGCTGATCTGACTCCGGACTCAAGTCCATAGTCCCACCTGTCCACAATAACCTTTGACTCCTTTGTTCGTCAGCAATTCATCTACCCACACCTTAAAAATATTTAAAACCTTTGCCTCCATTGCTCTCGAGAAATTCTGCTTTCACATCGATATCCAAAAGATGGCATCTTCAACCGTGCTGCACTCCCTCAGTGTTGAACTGAAGTATCAGTCTGGTTGAACGTTTCTCATGTCTCTGGAGTAGGACTCAACCCCCTGAGCTCAGGCTGCCTCAGCCAGGCCTGCAGG
Source organism: Chiloscyllium plagiosum (assembly GCF_037043375.1). NCBI lineage: Eukaryota > Metazoa > Chordata > Chondrichthyes > Orectolobiformes > Hemiscylliidae > Chiloscyllium > Chiloscyllium plagiosum. The sequence goes on from NW_028270148.1 coordinate 112,795,204, forward strand.
AGCCAACCTGACCTCCAGTCACCTCCCATGTTAATTCCCCTTCCCACTCCCTCTGACATGACCATCCTTGGCCTCCTCCATCGCCACAAAGAATCAAACTGCAAACTGGAGGAACACCTCATCTTCTGCTTGAGCAGCCTACAGCCCAGATGACTCAACATTGAGTTCTCTTATTTCAAATAGCATCCCCCCCTCCGATTCCCTTCGCAGCCCCGCTCCCTCCCTTCCACTCCTCCCAGCCACCTACAGGATTCATTCCTCCCATTGACCAACCAGGTTGTACCCTCTACCTGTCTTCACCTATCCCCACTTCACCACCCTGCCCCCACTCCACCCCCTTTATCTGCAGCTCACCTTTCACCCAACCCAGTCATGAAGTTACACCCAAAACGTTGACTTCTTCGCCTCCTGATGCTGCCTGGCTTGCTGTGTTCTTCCAGCCTCCTGCTTGCCCTACTTGGATTCCGGCATCTGCAGTTTGTTTTTGTCTCTAACTGAGCTAAGGCTGACAAATAGGAGGCTGGAAGAACGCAGCAAGCCAGGTAGCATCAGGAGGAGCAGAAGTTTTTATTATTGCAAAGTAACTGTTCGTATCACTGCAAAGTCTCTTCAAAGGACACCCATTTTTAGGAAATTCTCTGCCTTGTCTCTAACTGAGCTAAGGCCGACAAAATTCTAGAAACAAATTGGAAAAAGTTTTTTCAATGTTGGGCAAAGTTTATTGCAAATGTGAAACCTTGGAGTGAAGAGGATAAAACAGCTCCAACATGGAGACCAGTTCAATCAACAGTGGGACAAGAGCAACGAGGAACACATTGTGGAGCTAGCAGCTTCATTTTTTCCTCATTCCATAACTTTTCGGATCACGTTCAGCTTTTCTCTCTCTGCATCATGGATGCACGTGTGCAAAGGATGGAGGTGCGTTCGTTGTATGTGGTATCAGCCTGGGAAAACTCAGCTCCACCAGCAGCAGGAAGGCAGCCGATCTAATGTGAATTCCCCAGTTTCTGTCTGCAAGCGTGCAGAAAGCTTGGAAAATAGATCCCCACTGCAACCTTTTGCTCTTTCACTGAATATGGATGATGCTTCAGCCTGAGGGGTGTGGAAACCTGAGAAAGCTGCTGTCCAAGCTGAACAGCAGAATCTGTTCAAATAACTACACCGTATTGTTCTGTGGCAAAATCACAGGGGAGGGGAAGCGCAAGCATACCAAAATGTTTTTCATTTTTGTTCAGCTCTTTTTATAGTGACATAATTTTATTTAAAATGCTCTTTCTTGTCTCGTGAAATAACTTGATTCCACAAGGGAAGGCAGTGCAATTTGAGATGGCCATAGCTTGCCAGAATATGGTTTGTGTGGGAAATGGGACTTGCCAGAGACTTCTTTTAAAGATTTGGCCGGAGCATGATGGTCTTATTCTTAAGGCTTGTTTCTACCTGGTCACGTCATGACAAACACCTCAACTGGTGTGGGAACTGAACCCATGCTGTTGACTGTGCTCTGTTCTTTTAGGGCATAGTCCTTGGGTAAAGAGTTCAAGACTGAGACGAGGAGGAATTTCTCTTGTCAGAGGGTCGATTAAAGACTAGAACTGGTCAAGCAGCATCAGAGGAGCAGGAGAGGCAACATTTCATGTCAGGACCCTTCATCAGGACTGGGGGAGGGTCCTGATCTAAAACATCTACTTTCCTGCTCCTCTGATGCTGCTTTACCTGCTGTGTTTTTACCAGCTCCACAATTTATTGACTCTGACTCTCCAGCATCTGCAATCCTCACTATCTCTTCTCAGAGGGTTGAGAGTCTTTTTAATTCCTTGCCACAGAGAGCTGTTGGGGGTTGGGGGGAGGCGCGTAGTCCTAGGCTGAGATAGATAGATTCTCGATCAGTCAGGGAATCGAGGGTCATGGGGCAAGGAGGTGGACGTGAGGAATGTTGGATCGATTATGATCCTATTGAATGGCGGAGAAGGTTGGAGGGGCCGAATGGCCTAATCCTGTTCCTATTTCTTATGGTCTTCTGTTGGTGTCACTTCCCATTGCAAACTAACCAGCCATCCATCCAACTGAGCTAACCAACTCCCTCCGTCCACACCCCCATCACTTTCTAAACACTGTCTGAGAAATGAAATTTCTCCTTATTTTCCTCTTGGATCTGGTAATAACTATCTTGTGTTTAGTTTGAGATTCTCCCACAGGTTGAGGCATTTTCTCACCATCTGCTGTGTCCAACCTAATTGTCATTTTAGAATCTCCCATTAGGACTTTACTAAACCATCTCTCTTCAAACAGAAGGTGTCTAAACTTGTTGACCATTTGTTGGTAGCCACTTAGCTCCCACATCATACCTTTAAATCATCCTTTCCCAGCTGCAAAGTATGTAAACTGGGAACTGTGGACACAACCTGACCAGGAACCCTTATTGTAACGTCACTTTGGAACAATTTCTTTTTGAAGACGCTGTGATCTCACTCTGTCAGGTCGTCACTGGGAAATATTGAAGAAAGCAATTGCAAGAGATGGTGCTTCCAGCAGGTTGTAAATTGTAGAAAGAATCCTAAACTGACGGCCTTTTATCAAGTGCTGCTGTATCAAGAATTGTTTTAACAAAAGACGGCCGAGGCAGAGGCTGGCAGTAAGATGTATTTGCAATTTAACTGTCCCGTTGAGAGTGATGTGAAACTCCTCGTGGCTTGGGGCAAGATGCAGTCCATCTGCTGCCTTGTGCTTCCATTGTTTTGTCAGGGAGAACATGTGTGGAATGCTACGCAGCCATTCATTCTCGAGTGTTGGGTGTCACAACACTTAGTTTGTCAAAATGGTTAACATGGTGCCTCAGGAAAGAACTTGCAGTTTGTATCACGCCATTCATGACCTCAGGATGTCCTGACTCATTTTGCAGCCAATGAAAGACTCTTAAGGTCTTGTCACTTGTGTTAATGTTGAGCACTGGAGTGAATTTTACCACATTTCTCTCTAATAGTTTAGCTCAATGTCTGTGATTTGCGATACAAGACAGTTATTAAATGTCTATTAGTTGAACTTAGTTATGGACAGTTTGCAGACATTAACCAGGGTTTTTCTTTTACCTCTATAAACAGGAACAAAGTGGAAATGTGGCTAAAGCAGCAAATGCTGGAGATCACAGCATCCATGGAGAGAGAGCAAGCTAAAGTTTCGAGTCTAGATGACTCTTCGTCAGAGCTGAATTCATGTCACGTTAGCTTACTCTGTCTCCATGGAATCAGAAAGTGTGGCACTGGAAAAGCACAGCAGGAGAGCCGAGGAGTAGGAGAGTCAACATTTCAGGCATAAGCTCATGCCTGAAACATCGACTCTCCTGCTCCTCTGGTGCTGCCTGACCTGCTGTGCTTTCCCAGCGCCACATGTTCCAACTCTGACTCTCCAGCATCTGCGGTCCTCACATTCTCCTCTCTCTCCATGGATGCAGCCTGACCAGCTGCGATCTCTAGTATTTGTTGCTTTCAGTACAGATTTCAGCATCTGCAGTAATCTGCTCCTGGAAATGTGGTTGCTGGGTGCATGAATGTATTGTGTGGTTCTGTAAATAAATATTTATAAAAGTGTGTAAAGTTCTGTTCTTAAACAGCTGGCTTTCTGGAAGTCCATAATGGTGCTGTGTTCTCTGGGTGGACTCCTCTAGTCATAAAGTGGTACATTGCAGAAAGAGGAGAAAGTGAGGACTGCAGATGCTGGAGATCAGAGCTGAAAATGTGTTGCTGGAAAAGCGCAGCAGGTCAGGCAGCATCCAAGGAGCAGGAGAATCGACGTTTCAGGCATAAGCTGAAGAAGGGCTTATGCCCGAAACGTCGATTCTACTGCTCCTTGGTTGCCGCCTGACCTGCTGCGCTTTTCCAGCAAAACATTTTCAGCATTGCAGAAAGAGGCCATTCATCCCATGGTGATTATAAAATCACGAGGGACACCAACAGGGTGAATAGATAAAGTCTGTTCCCCAGGATAGGAGAGTCCAAAACTAGAGGGCATAAGTTTAAGGTGAAAAGGAAAAGATAAACGAGGGACATAAGGTGCTACTTTTTCACACAGAGGGTGGTACGTGTATGGAATGAGCTTCCAGAGGAAGTGATGGAGGCTGGTACAATTGCAACATTAAAAAGGCACCTGGGTGGGTATATGAATATGGAGGGTTTAGAGGGACATGGGTCAAATGCTGGCAAATGGAAATAGATTAATTTAGCATGTCCGGTTGACATGGACGAGTTGGACCAAAGGGTCTGTTTCTGTGACTGTGCCAGTATATCAGCTGTTAAGGCAAGAGGACTTTAGTGCAGGAACAATAAAGGTCTTGCTTCTATTATTATGTAGAACATTGGTGAGACTGCACCGAGTGTATCATATTCAATTCTGGTCCCTTGCCTAAGGAAAGAAGCACTTGTGATCTGAGAGATTGCAATGGATATGCATCAAACTGATTCCGGGGACTAGTATTTTTTGAAATTTGCTCCTCCTTTAGTTCCCAAGTAATAAGCCTGTATTGCCAGCCTTCATCGGAGCACGTTCTTATTTTACAACCTATGGAGGCGCGGTGACAAGAGACCTTGGTAAAGCAAGGTGCATAAAGGCCATGTTCTTTCCCTCCTCTTTCCTGTTGTTTGGTTGGAACTTGCTGAATCGTTGGAGAAACAAAAGCTGTGAAAACATTCATTTGGTTTTCACCTTGTGACTCCGACCTATGTTCTGGAATCCATAAATTCACAGCCCAGCCCCACCCTTCCCGAATCTCAAGAGAGTTTAGCTTGCTGATCACTTTACCGAGTTGCGCTGTGTGTTACAGTGCTGTCACTGAATAACTGAGAATATTACTTTGAGTACTGGGATGGCCCCAGGGTATTAAAACTGATTGAGTTTTTCTTTTCATAGCTTGACAAGATGAGTAGACTATGTGAGGGGAAAGCTAGTAATGTATTGCCACTACAGATGAGATTCGATTGGAGAGAGTTGCTTTCTTTTCATTTTGAAACACCTACACTTTATGAATTTGCTCTCCATTGAATGAAGCTGATTGAAAATGAGGTTTTTTTTTGCCAATGTGGGGAATATTCGCTTAGTGCTTTCATGCTTTTGAGAGACGGAGCTCTATGATTCAGTGAAATAGCGGGATGTGTACTTTGTTCCACCGTGCTTTTTAAAAAGTAGCGAGGTAATCAATGGTGGATGAATGTCTTATGAACGAGTAGGATCAGCAATGAGCCAAATCCTCACGGTTCACCATGTTAACCTGTCAGACTTGTTCGAGCAAGTTTAGGTTTTCAAATTCTTCTGCCCCAGTAGTTGCTAAAGAGTCTGGAAGAATCTCTTTGAGATAACAAGATATTGCTAATTACACATAAGCAACAAGATACTGGTTCCATTGTTATGGTGGACATCATTACAGAAACTTGGAGGAGGACCTGGATGTTGGGGCTCTGTCCTTGAAGGTCTAAGCTGTTCTGTCCATGAACCCAAATAACATCATCATAGTGGGGGCATGCTTATGGCATTCTTCAGAGTTAACCCTTTCAGACTCTTATTGACCTTTGTACAACACTAACTTGCATGTGTGTTCCATCTTTACTGTCATAAAAATGTCCCTAAGTGCTTCAAAGGAGTAAAAGTGAGGTCACCAGAGTCCCGTAAGGCTACTCCCTCATTATTGACAGATGGTTGGTGATGGTTTAACCTGAGGGTCACCATGCCTCAGGCAAGGGGAGAGGTTGAAACATTCATGGTGACTTTAGTGATGGGAAAGTAATTACCAAACAATATTTGATGTTTGAAGGCTTTGTGTGTGTGTGTGTATGTGTATGTGAGTGTGTGTGTGTGTGTGTGTGTGTGTGTGTGTGTGTGTGTGTGTGTGTGTGTGTGTGTGTGTGTGTGTGTGTGTGTGTGTGTGTGTATGTGAGTGTGTGTGCGCGTGCATGTGTGTGTGTGTGTTAGAGGTGGAAACAGAGTTCTTTGTATTTTTGTCTGGCTTAGATCCACAGTCAATAATACTTTAACCAAATGAGCTATTGTGAGATTTGATATTTTTATAATCCACATTGATGTGGGAGTATTACCTTGCACGGTGTTTGCCAAGTCTGATTCATATAAAAGTGTTTTCCTCATGTTGAGTGTTCTGGAATGTCAAAATGAAAATAGCTCCAGCAGAAATACTGTCCCTGGAGATGTGGACTAAGAACTAACAGTTGGTCAGAATGTTGTTCTTACAATACACTTGAATATTTGTTTGCATCTCCACTTAAAGTTAAGGTGTATTTTACCGTGGATCACCTTAATGAGCCCATTACACAGTCAGCTATCACAAGATTGCACATGTGACATTTTCTGCTCACCTCGGCTAGTTGTCATCTTGTACTTAAAACTAATCTTGAATTCAACAAGAATTTGGAAGTTATTGGGCTAGAGTATGACAGAACTCTGAGCTGAAAGTATTTGGAGCTTTAACCTAACTTGCAGAGAGTCATAGAAATGTACATCACGGAAATAACTTGTCCATGCTGACCAGATATCCCAACCCAATCTAGTCTCACCTGCCAGCACCCGGCCCATATCTCTCCAAACCCTTCCTATTCATATACCCATCCAAATGCCTTTTAAATGCTGTAATTGTACCAGCCTCCACCATTGTCTCTGGCAGCTCATTCCATACATGTACCACCCTCTGCATGAAAAAGTTGCCCCTTAGGTCTATTTTATATCTTTCCTCCCTCACCCTAAACATATGCCTTCGAATTCTGGACTCCCCCACCCCAGGAAAGAGACTCTCTGGGTCCCAACCCCACCCCACCTTATTAGTTTAAATCCTCCTGAGCAGCTCGAGCAAATCTCCCTGCCAGTATATTAGTCCCCTTCCAATTCAGGTGCAATCCATCCTTCTTGTACAGGTCACTTCTACCCCAGAAGAGATTCCAATGATCCAAAAATGCGAATCCTTCTCCCATACACCAGCTCCTCAGCCATGCATTCATCTGCTCTGTCCTCCTATTCCTGCCCTCACTCGCTCGTAGCACCAGGAGTAATCCAGATATTACTACTCTCGAGGATCTCCTTTTTAAATTCCTGCCTAATTCTGTATATTCTCCCTTCAGAATCTCATCCTTTTCCCTTCCTATGTCATTGGTACCAATGTGTACAATGACCTCCTGCTGGGCCCTGTCCTCCTGGAGAACATTCTGCACCCTCTCTGAGACGTCCTTGATCCTGGCACCAGGGAGGCAACACACCATTCTGATTTTTTGCTGCTGGCCACAGAAACATCTGTCTGTACCTCAGACGAGAGAGTCCCCTAATCGATCTCTTGGAAACGAAGTACCCCTCATTGCATTGGAGCCAGTTTCGATACCAGAAATTTGACTGTTCGTGCTACATTCTCCTGAGAATCCATTGCCCCCTACATTTTCCAAAACAGCAAACCTGTTTGAAATGGGGATAGCCACAAAAGACACCTGCAATACCTGCCTACCTCTCTTACCTTTTCTGGAGTTAACCCATCTATGTGACTGTATCTGAGACTTTCCTCCCTTCCTATAACTGCCATCCATCACATCCCCTTGCTCTTGTACATTCCTCAGTGCTTCTAGCTGTTGCTCCAACTGATCTATTCGATCTGAAAAGATTCGCAACCAATGGCATTTATTGCAAATATAATCCTCAGTAACACAAACTCTCCCTAAACTCCCATTTCTGACAAGAACAGCATATCACTCTACTAAAGGCCATTATTTCTTCTTCAGTAATTGTGCAGGTTCACTGCTGTGTCAGTTAGCAGTGTGAGTTTTTTTCTTTCTCTTTCTCTCTCCTGCACTGACTGACCATGTGCTGTCCCTCTCCCTTTTAAAAGTGCTGTTGTTTTGAATTTTTTTCCAAGTTTCCAAAACAATGCAACAGCATATAAAACAGTAATTGCTGCACCTGGAATTCAAGGAAATCACCTCCAATACCTAAAATACCTCAAAAAAGGGGCAACCTGTTCCAGCCAGAAATCTTTCCCGTCCTCCATCTTGGATTACCCAGAATCTTTGACCTGTGTTTGTCCATTCACCTCCATTGCTCCTGTTTATGGCAACATCCCTGAAGTTAACACTTCGTTAAACATTTTGACCTTTTCTGAAATTTCTCTGTAGTTTTGCCCCTTCCTGTATCTGTACCTCCTCCTCTATCCCTTTACAACACCCAGAGATGCATATGCTCCTCCAATTCTCCTGCCTATTCCTCCAATTTGAATTGCTGCACCATCTAAGCTCTGGATGCCCCCCAACTCTCTCTGCTCCTTTTAAGATGTTGTTTGAACCAAACATTTGATCACAAGTCTTGGTATCTGTTCATGTGGCCCACTTTTGTTTGATAACACTGACTTGGACCCTTATGCACTTTGTATGGTATGACCTGCCTGTACTGCACTCAAAGCAAAACTTTTCAATGTACCTAGGTACATGTGACAATAGAAAATCAAATCAAAAATCAAATGTATTACTATATTACTGAAACTATATAAATACAACTTAATAAAAACCGGAAGAGTTGCGGATGCTGTAAATCAGAGACAAAAATAGAAATTGCTGGAAAAGCTCAGCAGGTCTGGCAGCATTTGTGGAGAGGAATCAGAGTTATTGTTTCACATTGAGTGACCCTTCTTCAGAACTCAGGAACTGAGGAAGGGTCACTCGACCCAAAATGTTAACTCTGATTTCTCTCCGCAGATGCTGCCCGACCTGCTGAGCTTCTGTTTCTGTCTTTCAATGCAACTTGTTGCATAGCAATTGAATATACTTTCATGAGTCAATTTATTTGTAGGTTATTAGCAGAACCAATGTGTAATGGTTACTTTCGAGAGGTTGGAACACGGAGGTTCAGAGCTTATTGCCATGTTTAGGCACTCTATTTGTTATAATGTCTAAACCAGGTTCTGTTGGCAATGGGGAAAGGCAGACCAAATAAAACACTGAGGCATTAATGACAATTATGAATCACCCCATTACACACAAAAAGAACTGTTTTGCAGATATTCCCCTGTAAACACTTGAGGTAATTTTCTGAGCTTGCTTAGTTTGACAAAATAACAAGAATGGAGCTGTTTTTCACTGTCAGAGGGAAAAAGCACCAGGAGAGCAGGTTAGAGGCGCAGTCTGCGTTCACTGTTCATTGCACACGTCGGACTCCTTTCTTTGCTGACTGACAGAGTTGCAGGAACGAAGCAAGGTATTGGGAGGAGATAGGAAATAAAGTCACAGAAGAAACAACACTGCTAGAATTACCTTAGACTTGATGAAGCTGGAAGCAGTAAGAAGAAACAATGGATATAAAATATGGTGAAAGATTACTAAGGAGGTAACAGTAAAACCTGGTTAGACTGAAGAGCAATCAAAGCACTAAGAGGTTATTGGTGTCCGAACAAATTAAGAGAATGAGAGAAAAGCAAAGTATTGATGGTGGTAGAATGATTCTTTTGACTGTATGAGTAGGAAGTTGTGTTGTGGCGATCAGATAGGAAGATTTAACCCTGGGGTTACACCTTATCCTGTCTCTCCAATCCTTTCTGACTTGGAAATATATCTCAGTTCACTCACTGCCATTGTGTAAAAATTCAGGAATGGCCCCCCTAACAGCACTATGCCCCTGCACCACAGGACTGCAACAGTTAAAGACAGCAGCTTGCCAACTTCTCCAGTGGGCAGTTAGGGATGAGCAATAAATTCTGACCCAATCAGCGATGCCCACTTCTCATGAATGAATGAGAAGGAATGATTACAGGATTCAAGTACAGTTAATTATTTCAAAATGTTCTGTTGAGCAGGTTACAGCAGTGACCACTTCGTCTCTCTTTGTAGAAACGTAAAAAATAAGAGTGGGGATGGCCATTGTATATGATCGTGGCAGACCACCCAACTCAATTTCCTGTTCCTGCTTTCTTCCCCACATGCTTTAATTCTTTTTAGCCCTCGGAATTAAATCTGTCTCCTTCTTGACAGTGTTCAATGTTTCGGCGTCAACAGTTTTCTGTGACAGAGAATTCTACAGGCTGACCTGTCTCTCTAGGTGAAGAAATCTCTCTTATCTCCGTCCCTGAGCAGTTCAGCATAGTGTCACAGAACTATAACAGAACTCTTTTAAAAGAAATGCAGTAAACATGAAGAAACTGTTGATCTGTTTCTTGTGGTTCCAGATGAGGGGGAGTGTTTGGTAGAGTCCTCCTGGAAATGATGAGAGTGGGTCTTTAATTACACTTGCATTGACAGAGAGAAACCCACCTTCACCTCTGATGATGGCTCCTCTGACCCCAGAGCACTCCTTTGGTACTGCATGGAAACATCATGAATTTTCCACTCAGGTCCTGGAGGTGTTTGAATATACAACTACCAGACTCATCAGGCTATTAGAGTCATAGAGATGTACAGCATGGAAACAGACCCTTCGGTCTAACTTGTCCATGCCGACCAGATATCTTAACCCAAACTAGTCCCACCTGTCAGTACCTGGCCCATATCTCTCCAAACCTTTCCTATTCATATTCTGGATTAGTGGTGCTGGAAGAGCACAGCAGTTCAGGCAGCATCCGAGGAGCAGCAAAATCGACGTTTCGCAAAAGCCCTTCATCAGGAATAAAGCTCTTCCAGCACCACTAATCCAAAATCTGGTTTCCAGCATCTGCAGTCGTTGTTTTTACCTTGTTGATTTTAACCCTACTGCGAATCCTCTTGCAAGGATGCCTGCCTTGAAGAAGTTTTCCTCCTCTCAAGCTTTATTCCTGATGAAGGGCTTTTGCCCGAAACGTCGAGTTTGCTGCTTCTCGGATGCTGCCTGAACTGCTGTGCTCTTCCAGCACCACTAATCCAAAATCTGGTTTCCAGCATCTGCAGTCATTGTTTTTACCTTCCTATTCATATACCCATCCAGATGCCTTTTAAATGTTGCAATTGTACTGTCCTGCACCACTTCCATACACGTACCATCCTCTGCGTGAAAAAGTTGACCCTTAGGTCTCTTTTATATCTTTCCAATCTAACCCTAAACCTATGCCCTCTAGTTTTGGACTCCCCCACCCCAGGGAAAAGACTTTGTCTATTTATCCCTATCCATGCCCCTCATGATTTTGTAAACCTCTATAAGGTCACCCCTCAGCCTCCAACGCTCCAGGGAAAACAGCCCCAGCCTGTTCAGCCTCTCCCTGTAGCTCAGATCCTCCAACCCTGGCAACATCCTTGTAAATCTTTTCTGAACACTTTCAAGATTTGCAACATCTTTCCGATAAGAAGAAGACCAGAATTACACGCGGTATTCCAACAGTGGCCTAACCAATGTCCTGTACAGCCGCAACATGACCTCCCAACCCCTGTACTCAATGCTCTGACCAACAAAGGAAACATACCAAACTCTTTCTTCACTATCCTATCTACCTGCGACTCCACTTTCAAGGAGCTATGAACCTGCACTCCAAGGTCTCTTTGTTCAGCAACACTCCCTTGTGTATTGATACATGCTCGTGACTGACTAGATATGTTATTCAATTAGTATATTGGACAGAGATATGACAGTGCGGACCAGAAAGCAATGGTTGTGTTAGCTTTACTCTTAGCCAAGTAATAACTAACTGAATTGTGAATCCAGTTTTGTAACATTGTATTGGTTTCCAACTCTGTTGGAAATTCAAGTTGAATATCATCTAAAGATGTAGTGTCACAAGAAAAAGTTTATAGTAATTGGTACTTTGAGTACAACTAAATGGAGTTGGGCAGATGAGTGTAATTACCACAACATGATGGAATGCAACTGCTTGGCATTGAGAGTTAACCTGGCAGCGTGGTTGATTGATCACATGAATTGACTGAGTTCAACTTTTCAATCATGGGTCAGAATTTCCACAGGTTCTTTCAATCCCATTTTACAATTTGTGAGTACAGTCCCTTGAGAAACTAGAGTTGTTCCATTGTTTTTGACTTTCACTTTTTCTCTGGCTATTTGTCATCATGGCTGAGGTTATCAGGTAGATTGATGGAACACCCCTCAGAAGTTCTTGAAGATCACTGTGTAAATTGTGATCCATTTAAGAATGGACAAGAACATGTTCATAAGGTAGAGGAGAGCAGCTGATGCTAACTGAACCAGATATTCAAGAGCGGGTTTACCCAAGTAAAGCAAAAAGTAGCCTGGCATTTGTATTGAACTATGAAATTCTAAGAAATATAAGTGAAATTAAAGACCCAATCTCACCTATTACAGGAGGGCTCTTCAACACTCCCCCTAATCCAGAACCACAAGAATTAGATAAACAATTTCTTCAACTTACTGCATTTCTGTAAAAGAGCTCTGTTCCAGCACTGTGACACTATTCTGAATTGTTCAGGGAAAAAGATGAGGAGAGGTTTCTTCACCCAGAGAGACAAGTCAGCCCTCATGAATGAATGAGAAGGAATGATTACAGGATTCAAGTACAGTTAATTATTTCAAAATGTTCTGTTGAGCAGGTTACAGCAGTGACCACTTCGTCTCTCTTTGTAGAAACGTAAAAAATAGGAGTGGGGATGGCCATTGTATATGATCATGGCAGATCACCCAACTCATTTTCCTGTTCCTGCTTCCTCCCCTCCCCCATACCCTTTAATTCCTTTTAGCCCTCGGAATTAAATCTGTCTCCTTCATGACAGTGTTCCATGTTTTGGCCTCAATAGTACAGGCTGACCTGTAGAATTCTCTGTCACAGAAAACTGTTGAGGGTAAAACACTGAGCACTTTCAAGAAGGAGAGATTCGTGCTGGACAGATTGACTCCTGCTTCAGTAAATGATGAGTAGTAGTTGATACTTTGAGATTTATGAGATGGCAGTAAAACTTAAAAGAATGTTTTGTGTGGAAAACCACTCTCGAGTAATATGGGAAATCATCTTGTCATTATAGTGCAGCAAAGAATCTTATCACAGGTAAAAGTTCTGAGTAATTATCACTCTCTAATGTTTGTCAGTAGGTATGCACATTAAGTTGCTAGCAATGGAATCTTCCCTGTTCCTGAATAACTAGTCTGAGTGCTTGCAGTATGCCCCACTGATCCAGGAAGACATATTCAAGTCCCTATTTGTTTCCATTGCTTTTACTCACTGCATGCATTAATGATGGTTGACCACATGGTGCCTTTAATATTCAATGGGGCTAATTTTATATCCTTGTACTCTATGCCAGATCATTTCAAGTGTAACACAAAAAGGATCCTGGTAAGTAGCTATTAATGTCATGCACAAAATATGTTCTCTGAAGCTCCGATTGCCAGCAGGTCCCAGGAAATAATAGCGTCCTCGGTTATTCTTCATAAGATCATCTCTCACGTTGCATTGTTCAGTTGTTTAATCACTATAATGTGATTGGAATTAGAAAAGTAAGCATGTTTGAAATCAAAATGGTTAGCAGTGCTCTCTTCCCTTTGCATCCTGTTCAACCTGTTTCTTATTTTACATCATGTTGTCATGGTCAATTCAAAGTTAACATCGCTGCAACATGAAGCATAATTCTTTCAGCGTAAATCCAGCAATGTAAATCTCTGGGTGCTTTTTTTTGGATTGATGAGAAACATTGCTGCAAAAGGAGTAAAAGGGATGTGTACATTAGCAGTTCCTGGATTTCTTCAATCTCTTGCTTCTAATGTAACCAGAGTCGTAGTGTGGTACAGAATGGAAATAGAGCCTTCTGTCGAACTCATCCATGCCAACCAGATATCCTAAATTAATCTAGACCCATTTGCCAGCACTTGGCCTACATTCCTCAAAACCCTTTCTATTCATTGACCCATCCAGATGCCTTTTAAATGTTGTAATTGTACCAGCCTCCACTACTTCCTCTGGCAACTCATTCCATACACGCACTGTGCTCTGCGTGAAAATGTTGCCCTTTAGATCCCTTTCATATTTTTCCCCTCTCACCTTAAACCAATGCCCTCTAGTTCTGGACTCCTCCACCCAGGGAAAAAAACCTTGGCTATTTACCCTAACCCTTTAGGTTAGATTCTCTACAGTGTGGAAACATGCCCTTCGGCCCAACCAGTCCACACAGACACTCCGAAGAGTAACCCACCCAGGCCCATTTCCCTCTAACTAATGCACCTAACACTATGGGCAATTTAGCATGGCTAATCCACCCTGACCTGCACATCTTTGGCCAGTGGGAGGAAACTGGAGCACCCGGAGGAAACCCACGCAGACACGAGGAGAATGTGCGAACTCCACACAGACAGTTGCCCGAGGCTGGAATCAAACCGGGAACCCTGGTGCTGTGAGGCATCAGTGCTAACCACTGAGCCACTGTGTGACCCCATGATTTTATTTCCATGCCCCCTCATGATTTTATAAACCTCTGTAAAGTCACCCCTCAGCCTCCGACACTCCAGGGAAAACAGCACCAGCCTATTCAGCCTCTCCCTAATCGTCAAACCCTCCAACCTTGCCAACATCCTTGTGATAAGTCTTTTCTGGAGTTTCACACCATCCTTCCTATAGCACGGAGACTAGTATCGAATGCAGTACTCCAAAGGTGGCCTAACTAATGTACTGTACAACCGTAGTATAACCTCCCAACTCCTGTACTCAATACACTGACAAATAAAGGCAAGTATACCAAATGCCTTCTTCACTATCCTATCTACTTCTGACTCCACTTTCCTGGACTTTCGCGCAAACAGCTAAAAATGTGACAATTGTCTTTTAAGTCTATATTCTGATAAGAAAATAACATGAGAAAGGTGTGCTTTCTTTCACTGGAGCTAACTATGTGAATGAACGTGAATACTATAGCAGTGAGCCTCTGCAGTTAAACATTTTTTTGTTATTCGTTCATGGGATGAGGGCATCGCTGGCTGGCCCAGCATTTATTACCCATCCCTAATTGCTCTTGAGAAGGTGATGGTGAGCTGTCGTCTTGAACTGCTGTAGTTCATTTACTGTCTGTAGATCTACGATGCTATTAGAAGGGGATATTCTTGTTTAGTAAGTAGGAGCTCACTCTTCGCTTTTGTTTCATTCGCCAAGAATGGCCAGCAGTATGTTCAAGGAAGAGATTGACAAACTTTTAAAGTTTAAAGGAGTGAAGGGGGTATGGGGAGAAAGTAGGGATTTCATGGCATTTACTGGATGATCACATTGAAGGACCGAATGACCTAATCCTAGTTTCAGTATTTCTAAGTATATTATCTTCCAGGCTCTAAGGAAACAATAATTAAAATAAACAGGCACGGTGGTTCAGTGCTTAGCACTGATGCCTCACAGCAACAGGGACCCAGGTTCGATTCCAGCCTCGAGTGACTGTGTGTGTGCAGTTTGCAAGTACTCCCCGTGTCTGCTTGGGTTTCCTCCGGGTGCTCCGGTTTCCGCCCACAGTCCAAAGATGTGCAGGTTAGGGTGGATTGGCCATGGAAAATTGCCCATAGTGTTAGGTACATTAGTCAGAGGGAAATGAGTCTGGGTGAGTTACTCTTCGGAGGGTCGGTGTGGACATGTTGGGCCGAAGAGCGTGTTTCCACATTGTAGGGGAATCTAATCTTGAATCTAAACAGGGATGAAATACAGCAAACCTTGTTTTAACCAGCACTCTCGATGAAGTGGCAAAAATTATATACCTCAAATGCTGGGAAGGTTTACTGCTTTATTCTGTCAACTTATCACAGATTTTTAAAATTTATTTACCTCAATGTAAGTGTACTTATTCAATCGAACGGCCACGTGAAATATCAACAGTTGATTCAATTTTGAGTCAACCTTTCCCCAAATACCACAATCTACTGCAATTTCTGAGTAATCAGCTGAGGGTGTGAGTGAGAAAACTGTCTGCTGGTAAGTTTTATTTAAGGCAAAGTTGTGTTATTGTTTAAGTGACTTATGCTGTAAATAAACTCTAGCAGTGATGTGTATACCCCCTGCATTATGTTTCTATTACTTAGTATGTGATTTAACATTGATGATGTGAACCTCTTGATTATCTGGAACATTTGATCAATCAGCACAGTCCTGGTCCCAGAAGGGCCAGTGAGTAAAAGGTTTGCTGTATTTCACGCATTGTAGATATAGCTAAGAAACTACCTAGGCACTAAGTTGTGATGGTGTTAGACTGACTGGATTCCTCTTCAAAGAATTGACACTGATTCAGTGACAAATAGCCTCATTGCACACAGTCCATTATGTATTTCTGTTGTAAATGCTTAGCCAGAGGTGGTAAAATATTCAGGGTTCGTCATGGGCCACTGCATCCCACAAGATGTAAATAAAAGCATCTTCAAACACTGTAATCAAATTCTGCTCATTCCTGCAAGTTAGTTCACACGGGAAAATATTAATGAATAATATACAGTTACTTTCTAATCAACCTGTTCAGAGATATAATTACACACCTCTGGAGTAGGTCAGAAGTCACACGACACCGGGTTATAGCCCAACAAGTTTATTTGAAATCACAAGCTTTCAGAGCGCTGCCCCTTTGTCCAGTGAAGTGAATTTATAGGTGGAGAGATCTTTGCAAGATAATTCTGAGTAATTAAGAGTGTCAAAAGATAAATACAAATGGTGTGACTGGAGTGTTGACAGGCTGAATAACCTGCTGGACTATAACCTGGTGACGTGTGAGTTTGTCCACCCCAATCCTCTGGTGTAGATAGGATTTGAACCCAGGCTTCCTGACTCAGAGATATGGACACTACCACTATGCCACAAGAGCACCCCATGAATGATGCATATGGTGTGTGTAATATGCCAGAATTGCCAGTGGTAATCAGAGGAATAATCAAAATCCTGCAGTAACAGCTGAGGATTGTTGCTTCCACATCACTATATTTTGACTGATATATAAAATGTAAATTTGAGTCTTTTATTTCTCAAACACGATGATGTGATCCTTCCACCACAATCCCTTAAATTAAACAATCAGGTCTTAATTGCTGTTTTGCAACTGAATGTAAAGGAAAACGGTTTATCCAGATGGTTTTTGAGCAAGGAAAGACTGAGGAAGTGTTTGGTTTCTGTGGTTGGAGATAATGGAAGTATTGAGGTTAGAGAAAACAAGTAGGATCCATCTTTCAATAGAATACTGTACTGCAGGATGGGATAGGCATCCTTGGAAGGCAGCAGTTTGCTAAGGATGAATAATTATTGGATTGTAATTAAAGGAAAAATATGTGTTATGTTGCACCTTTCATAACCTCGGGACATCTTAAAGTGTTTTTACTGCCAATGAAGTGTAAAAACTGTTGTAATTGTTGTTAGGAAACATTGCAGCCAGTCTGCATGCACTAAGCTCCAACAAAGAGCAGTGTTTCAGTGATAAGAATTGGAGGTCAAACATTGGTCAGGGCACCAGAGTGTGGCTGCCTGTAGTTCTTCAGTATAATGGTGATGGAGTCATTTATGTCCATCTGAGAGGGCAGACAGATCTCAGTTTAACATCTAGCAAAGACACTGCAGCTCTCCCTCCTGGACCCTGCGTATTGCACTGAGTTATGGCCAGCAGATCAATGCCATTGATCAACAGTTGATTGCAGTAAGAATGAGGGGAGCTTTAGAAGGTTGCTGCTACCTGCTGATAAAAATTGCAATAATACAACTGGGTTGTTGCGGGCAGAAAGCAAGCCATTTTCTGAAATATGCCATTCTCTCTTCAATTGGCATTGTTTGTTTGAGGCTTGGGAGCTGATGGGCTGCTGAATTAAAATGCAACATACCGTGGGCAATGTGAAGCAAAGGTTTAGGAAGAGAAGGTGTGCATTTGGTGAGCTGTGAGGAATCCTCCACAGAAGAAGGAACAATGCCCTTTTATCGAGGGGAAAGATTAGAGACCTATGGGGCAGCTTTTTCACACAGAGGGTGGCACGTGTATGGGTTGGACCGGAGGGTCTGTTTCCATGCTGTTCATCTCTATGACTCTATCTGCTTACGCACTTTACACACTTCAGGATTTAACATTGAGTTGACCATACAATGTGGAAGCAGGCCATTCGGCCCATTGAGTGCACACTGATCCTCCGAAGAGCATCCCAGACCCACTCCTCTACCCCATCCCTGTAACCCTGCATTTCCCATGGCTAATCTACCTGGCCTGCACATCCCTGGACACTGTAGGTAATTTAGCATGGTCAATCTACCCTAACCTGCACATCTTTGGACTGTGGGAAGAAACTGGAGCACCTGGAGAAAACCTAAGTAGTCACAGTGGAGAAGTGCAAACTCCACACAGACTGGAATTAACTCCACGTCCCTGGCACTGTGAGGTAGCAGTGCTAACCAGGAAGTATAGAGGAGCTGAATATTATTAAAATAGAGAAAGACTGCAGAAAGGTACAGTACAGAGGGATATTGCAGTTCTCATGGATAAATCACAAAAAGTGAGCATTGAAGCTCAGGAAAGGCAAATGGAATGTTAGCCGTTATTTCAGAATCAATGGAGTATAAAAGTCGGATGGGTTTTGTTAAAACTAGTCAAGGCACTAACCAGATCACAGCTGGAATGCTGTGAGCAATTTGGGTCCAGTATTGTTCAGCTGAAATTTGCCTCAGGTTCTTTAAGGTCTGATCAAAATGATTGTAGCTAATTTACTGGGCTAAAATACTTAATACGTATATGAATTAAGTCAGAAGTCACATGACACCAGGTTTTAGTCCAACAGGTTTTTTTGAAATCACAAGCTTTTGGAGCACTATCCCTTCATCAGCTGAAGACGATAACCTGGTGTCATGTGACTTCTGACTTTGTCCACCCCAGTCCATAGGTATGAATTATGCTTGCTAGTTTATATTACCAATACATATCTATTATAAAGTTATATAGTTCGGTTAAACAATGAGATAAACAAGTGAATCTCACGCTGCCTTCTACCTACTGGGGACGTTATAGGTTACGGTAGTACTTGGACGGAGATCTGAGGTTCCGTGGCACAGGTCTCGTGAACTCCGATGGTGAAAGTCCGATGAGTGGGGTAAAGTTCCCGATATGAATACTGATCTTAATCTAAGGTTATAGAGTCATAGAGATGTACAGCATGGAAACAGACCCTTCGGTCCAACCCGTCCAAGCCGACGAGATATCCCAGCCCAATCTAGTCCCACCTGCCAGTACCCGGCCCATATCCCTCCACCCTTCCTATTCATATACCCATCCAAATGCCTCTTAAATGTTGCAATTGTACCAGACTCCACCACATCCTCTGGCAGCTCATTCCATACACGTACCACCCTCTGTGTGAAAAGGTTGCCCGTAGGTCTCTTTTATATCGTTTCCCTCTCACCCTAAACCTATGCCCTCTAGTTCTGGACTCCCCGACCCCAGGGAAAAGACTTTGTCTATTTATCCCTATCCATGCCCCTCATGATTTTGTAAACCTCTATAAGGTCACCCCTCAGCCTCCAACGCTCCAGGGAAAACAGCCCCAGCCTGTTCAGTCTCTCCCTGTAGCTCAGATCCTCCAACCCTGGCAACATCCTTTTAAATCTTTTCTGAACCCTTTCAAGTTTCACAACATCTTTCCGATAGGAAGGAGACCAGAATTGCACGCAATATTCCAACACTGGCCTAACCAATGTCTTGTACAGCTGCAACATGACCTCCCAACTCCTGTACTCAATACTCTGACCAATAAAGGAAAGCATACCAAACGTCTTCTTCACTATCCTATCTACCTGCGATTCCACTTTCAAGGAGCTATGAACCTGCATTCCAAGGTCTCTTTGTTCAGCAACACTCCCCAGGATCTTACCATTAAGTGTATAAGTCCTGCTAAGATTTGCTTTCCCAAAATGCAGCACCTCACATTTATCTAAATTAAACTCCATCTGCCACTTTTCAGCCCATTGGCCCATCTGGTCCAGATCCTGTTGTAATCTGAGGTAACCCTCTTTGCTGTCCACTACACCTCCAATTTTGGTGTCATCTGCAAACTTACTAACTGTACCTCTTATGCTTGCATCCAAATCATTTATGTAAATGACAAAAAGTAGAAGGCCCAGCACCGATCCTTGTGGCACTCCACTGGTCACAGGCCTCTAGTCTGGAAAACAACCCTCCACCACCACCCTCTGTCTTCTACCTTTGAGCCAGTTCTGAATCCAAATGGCTAGTTCTCCCTGTATTCCATGACATCTAACCTTGCTAATCATTTTCCCATGGGGAACCTTGTCGAATGCCTTACAGAAGTCCATATAGATCACATCTACCGTTCTGCCCTCATCAATCCTCTTTTTACTTCTTCAAAAAACTCAATCAAGTTTGTGAGACATGATTTCCCACGCACAAAACCATGTTGACTATCCTGAATCAGTCCTTGCCCTTCCAAATACATGTACATCCTGTCCCTCAGGATTCCCTCCAACAACTTGCCCACCACTGAGGTCAGGCTCAGTGGTCTATAGTTCCCTGACTTATTTTTATCGCCCTTCTTAAACAGTGGCACCACGTTTGCCAACCTCCAGTCTTCCGGCACCTCACCTGTGACTATCGATGATACAAATATCTCAGCAAGAGGCCCAGCAATCACCTCTCTAGCTTCCCACAGAATCCCTATTTTGTCATAACTTCAGTGTTTTCCCAGCTCTCAAAAAATAGGTGGAAGACAATACGTGGTGGCTTCATTGACTGCACAATTGGATCGTTCCCACTGGCACTCAAGGTCAGACAGCTCCTCCCACCCTGTCAAACAGGCTGGTTTTGCATTCGGCCTATCTTTCATATACTTTTCCACTTTACTTCAATTGCTCATTGTCATGTTCAATTAACCCTTAACGATTCTCCCCTAATAGTCTTGTTTGAAAATATCATTTTTTAAGGCCAACACCACAGGCCTGTTATCTGTGGAAAGATACACTGGAATTGGAGCCAGTCCAGAGAAGCTGATGTCACGTATAGAGGGATTGTCTTATGAGGAGAGATTGAGTAGTTTGGGCCTGTACTTATTGAGTTTAGCAGAAGCAACCTAATTGAAACACACAAAATTCTTCGGGGGCTTGACAGTGTAGATGCTGAAAGGTTGTTTCCCCTTGAGCGAGAGTCCAGGAACACATGACATAATCCACTTATGACAGAGATGAGGAATTTCTTCTCTCAGAGGGGAGTGACTCTGTGGAATTTTTAACCACAGAGGGCTGTCGAGGCTGGGTCAGTATTCAAGGCTGAGATGAAACAGATTTTTAATCAGGAAGGGAATCAAGGGTTAGGGGGAAAAGGGCAGGAAGGTGGAATTGTGGATTGTCAGATCAGCTGTGATGTCATTGAATGGGAGAGCAGACTCGATGGGCTGAATGTGCGAGGAACGTTTTGTTTTACACAGAGGCTGGGAGGTGCCTGGGAGATGCTGCCGGGGGAGGTGGTGGAAGCAGATAGGATGGCAATATTTAAGCAGCATTTTGGCAGGCACATGACCAGGCAGGGAATAGAGGGATATGGACCACGTGTAGGGAGATGGGATTAGTTTAGAATATCACCATGGACAGCACAGACATGATGGGATGGAGAGCCTTTTCTTGTGCTGCAATGTTTCTGCTTCTGTCATTGAGCGTGATGAAGCACTTCCGGTCTGCTTCGTACAGCTGGATCACCACTGGATCCCTGACCCTGGAGCTCTGTGTTCTTGTACATCCTTTGTTTACACTCATGTGGTGCAATGACAAAGGGCTGCAGGCCTCAGCTCTATAGTTGGTGTGGGCAGCACTGTGTGGTAATGAACATTCCTCTGGCTTGAGGTTAGCAGCAGTTCATTGCCATTAAAATGGTGATTAGGAGTCCTTGCATATCTATCATTCATGCACAGGGTTCTCCCTTGAAAAGACGAGGGCCTGTCTGAAGTGGGAAAAGCTGCCACATCCTTAAAACCGGGTTTTTTGTCATCACAGTGCCTTTCTAATGCAAGGTGCTTCTCATTCTGTAACTCCAGAGATTGTCATTCCTTTATACCTCAGCACTGGATCTGTCAGCCTTGGCCCACTGTCACCATTGGGACCTGTGTCTTTGTGACCTCCTGACAGAGTGGAGAAGGTCAACCCAGTGGATGTGACAGGTCTGCTGGAATAAAGCCAGTGGCCTAAAAGGTAGGGGTGACCTTGGCAGCTGCAGACAGCAATGTCTGTGCCCTAGTTGGACGTTTGAGTTATGGATCTTGACAAGCCACAAATCAGAGCATGAATGTTGTCCTGAAGTTTGATTTCAGCCCTGCTGCTATTTTTTGTTTCTATCCTGGTTGATTATGCTCTTAGCATTGCTGACCCATTTGTAACTATCATTAACACCTATTTTACATCTCAATCACTCCCTTACCACCATTAGTACTCCTTTTTTCTATTTGCTTTGTGAACCTTTGCCATCTGTTCCATTTGCTGCTCCTCCCTCTCTGTCAACAACACAAAAGAATATCGTTTTCAGCCCTGTTTAGCCCAGAAGAAGAGGCCTAATGGAGTTGAAATGTTAACTCCGTTTCTCTCTCCACAGATGCTGCTAGATCTGCTGCTGTTTCTCCAGCATTTACTGTTTTATTTCAGATTTCCAACATGCAGTGTGTTTTGGTTTGATTATGACAAAGAGTTGTTGACCAGGGTGTCTCAAAGATTCAGGCTTGGATACTCCCTAAGGTCACTCTTTCATTAGCTCCTAAAAGACTCACTGTGGGTTCGTCCCTTGCTCCATAGAATTATAGAGATGTACAGCACAGTAACAGACCTTTCGGTCCAACTTGTTCATGCCAACCAGACTCCTAACCTAATCTAGTCCCATTTGCCAGCACTTGGCCCATATCCCTCTAAACCCTTTCTATTCATATACCCATCCAGGTGCCTTTTAAATGTTGTAATTGTACCAGCCGCCTCCACTTCCTCTGGCAGCTCATTCCATACACGCATTCCACTGTCTCCATTCCAAGACTGCGTCATGTTCCCTTTTCCCTGGCTCAAAGTTACCCTTACCAGACTACCCCAGTACAACTCTT
This sequence comes from Chiloscyllium plagiosum, assembly GCF_037043375.1. NCBI lineage: Eukaryota > Metazoa > Chordata > Chondrichthyes > Orectolobiformes > Hemiscylliidae > Chiloscyllium > Chiloscyllium plagiosum. The sequence continues at coordinate 112,818,148 of NW_028270148.1, forward strand.
TAAATAAAACCAAGAACTGCGGCTGCCAGAAATCTGAAACAAAACTGGAAAGTGCTGGCAGCACCTGTGGAGGCAGAGAAACATACTTAATATTTTGAGTCCAGTGACCCTTAATCAGACCTACCTTCAATGGACCTGAAATGTTGATTGTACTTTCTCTTCACAGTTGCTGCCAGAGAATTGTTTAAATGGCAGTAAAGACAAAGTTCCGTCCTGAAATAGCTACCTCTCAGATTTAACATACAAGCACACAGAATAGGAGTGGGAGTGTCAGCCTTGTGTCAGTTCTGCCATTTAATGAGATCATGCCTTCAAACCCTGCCTACCCCTGATTCTCTTTTACTCCCTTGTTAGTAAAGAATTTATCAAACATGCGTGCCTTTAAAATATTCATGAACCCCACCTCCCCTACTCTTTGGGAGAATTCTGTCTTCGGGAGATAATGACCTGGTGATATTATTGCTAGACCATTGATCCAGCGCCCATCTGATGATCCAGGTTTGAATCCCCTCATGGCAGATGGTGGAATTTGAATTCAATAAAAACAAAACTGGAATTAAGATTCTAATAATGACCATGAATTATCGCTGATTGTCAGAGAAACCCATCTGGTTCACTGATGTCCCGGAGGGGAGGAAATCTGCTGTTCTTATCTCATCTGGCCTACCTGAGACTCCAGATCCACAGCAATGTGGTTGACTCTATGTAGCTCTCTGAGCAATGAATCCTGACCAGACAGCGGTGCCCATATCCTGTGAAAGAATCACAAGTAAAGGGAGACACCTTTATTTTCACTGCAGAAATTTGAAGAAAAAGAAGACTTCCCCCACACAAAATACCCTAAGGTTCGCCAACAGCCTGGAATGTATCGACACCTTGGAAACAGTGGACACACCCTTAATATGGTGTTGGTTATTTAGTTTATGTCTGAGTGGGCATGTGGTTACTCCAACTCTGAAGTGAGTCAGTATCTGGAAAGGACCTGAAGTTGAAACTTCTCGTCACCAATTTCCCTTGTAAATGCTATTAGCACAGTTGGAGTTGTGGAATCCAGCATAAAGTCTGGTGTGTTTCCATAGTGTAGTCGACACTTGAATGTCACTTTCCATTACCAGGTTCATCATTCCCCTCCTATTTGCACATGCTGCCATCAGCCACGACCTTTGGAAATTTGAGGTAAAATCTTGGTGCATTTGTTGTCGTTAATTGTGGCAGGACTGTTGGAATTGATCGTTGAAAACTCTTTGTCAATGAAGCTAGTTCTCCCAGTGTATGAAGCGATCCTGATGAGGTTATTCTCTACTGATAATCACAGCTGTGTCAAGAACTTCATTTGTCTGAACAGGAATTTTGCACGAGCTGTTTTATCACGTGTGGTCCTCCTCTCCTTTAAGAACCTTTATTTGTCTTTGTTGTTACTTAAGTCTCTTCCTAAAAGTTAGCTACTTTCTGCATCAGGCCCTGAAGCTGCTCCGGTGATGATACAACCCAGGGCATTGTCTGTTTGTACAATCGAGGGAAAGTTGTCAGCCTCAGGAGTAACAGTGAGGGAGCTAAGTGGCAGACCAGTGGTCCCAGACAATCCATCGGCTGTGACTCGCTCCTGAACCGCAAGTCGGGCTGTTTCAGTCCTGCGAGAGCACAAGACATGGACACATTCCAAAGGGGTACTGAGGGAGTGCTGCCCTTGGCAGCAAGTGCAGGCTTCTGGGTGAGATGTTAAACCCTGTTCTGCCATCTCAGGTGGGACACACAATATCCCATGGCAACAGAAGAATGGAGGGAATTCCAGAGCTCATGAATAGGAAGGGTTTGGAGGGATATAGGTCAAATGCTGGCATATGGAACAAGATTAGTTTAAGATATCTGGTTGGCATGGACGGGTTTATTACGCGATTACTCTATATGGTAGCATCCCTACCCTCTGAGCCAGGTGACCCGGGTTCAAGACCCACCCTGCCCCAGAAGTATGTATTAACACCTCTGAACAGGGTTATTATAAAATTTGTATCCTCAATCTCTCCCACTGAGCAGAGCTTGTTCCACCTAAATCGGGCACTACATTATTGCAGTGGACACACTTCAAAACAAAAGGCATTTACTTTTTTTTATTTAATCCACAGGTGGGACATGGACATTTATTATTCATTCCCAGTTACCCTTGGCCATAGATCAAACAGGAGGAGGCCATTCAACCCTTTGAGCTTGCTCTGCCATTCGATAGGAGCGTGGCTGATCCAAAATTCCTCACATCCACTTTCCTGCCCTTCCCCCACAACCCTTGACTCCACGACTGATCAGGAATCTGTTTATCTCGGCCTTAATTATACACAAGGACTCTGCCCCCACAGCTCTCTGGGGCTAGGAGTCCCAAAGACTCTGAACCCTCTGAGAGAAGAAATTCCTCCTTTAGTCTGTAATTGGTGTCCCTTTATTCTGAGACTGTACCCTCTGGTCCTAGACTCTCCCATGAGGGGAAACATCCTCTCAACGTTGACCCTGTCAAGCCCCTTCAGAATCCAATACGTTTTGACGAAATCACCCCTCATTCCTCTAAACGTCAGTGAGTAGAGTCCCAATCTTTGCTCATAAGACCATACCAGGGATCATCCCAGTGAACGTTCACTGAATTGCCTATAATGAAACGGTAGCTTTCCTTAAATAAGGGACGAAAGTGCTCACAGTATTCCAGACGTTATCTCACCAGCACCTTGCAGTTTCAATACTTGGTAGCGAGTTGTAAAGACTAGATTAGTGCTGGAAAAGCACAGCAGTTCAGGCAGCATCCAAGGAGCAGGAAAATTGACATTTCGGGCAAAAGCCCTTCATCAGCCCTTCATCTATTCCTGATGAAGGGCTTTTGCCCGAAACGTCGATTTTCCTGCTCCTCGGATGCTGCTTGAACTGCTGTGCTTTTCCAGCACCAGTCTGGACTCTGGTTTCCAGCATCTGCAGCCCTTGTTTTTACCTAGCGAGTTGTAAAGCCATTCCCATGTCCTGGATTTGCAAAGGGCGCTATGAAAATGCACATTGTAAAGCTACCTTGCACCTTGATTGTGTCCCCATGCCCCCTTTAGTTACTGCTGACAGGAAGGTGGAGACATTCTGCCTGCAGCAGTTTGATGTTTAATTGGCCAGGAAGTGAGCTGAGGCGCTGTCTCAGATCACCCGGGCGGGAGCAGGCAGGCTAGTCTTTTTCCCTTGTCCCAGTCTGGAGCTCCATGCCTGAGTATGCATCGAGATTGTGAAGAAGGTGAAGGTAGGTGGTGTGGGAACGGGCTCCATTACCACACGTGTACCTGCTCCCTCGGCAGAACGTAAGCTGATCCTATAATTGTCCGTAGAGGCAAGGCAGAGACCAGGGTTTCACTGCTATCAACATCATCGCGAGGGCCTTTCAGCTAATTCGATTGAAACGAATCAATTTTAATCAGAAAGAAAGAACAGAGGTACCATCTTCCAGATTATTTTCTTTCTCTCAGTTTGTGCTGTGGCACTGTGAGAAGATATTCAATGGAACAGTTTGATGGCCAGCAATAAATAAATAGGGTTGCAGTCCTCACTCATCTAGAACGATCAATATGCTGTCTAGCAAAGCGAGCTGCACCACAAAATTAATTGAATCTGTATTAAGTGAGCTGTTAGGTTTGCTTTCAACCTTTGACCTGAAAGATGTGTGCAGTTATGAACAGCGTACTGTGAATTTGCTGCTGCTGAAACCTCAGATCCAAAATCTGCATTGGGAAATCGAAAACACACACACACATACAATATCACCGCCTTAAACTGCGATTCACTGTTCCAACATTCAGCGCTGTAAATCACAAATATTCTGTGACTTTCCGGAGGTAAATGAAGACATAGCCTGAAACCGTGAAATAAATTGAAGACTCCTGCATACCACCCATAAGGTTCCTTCTGAAGTTAATAGCATATTTGCAAGGTAGTAATCAGTCCACGGGTGGCATACTGTGGACAGTTCTCTGCCCCTTATCTAAGGAGGTTCTGAGGAGGGATCACCAGACCTGAAACGTTAACTCTGATTTCTCTCCACAAAGGATGCTAGACCTTCTGAGCTTTTCCAGCAATTTCTATTTTTGTGAAAGATACAGTGTGAAAGGCAGTCCAGAGAAGGCTGATCTTGGGTATGGGCTTTTGCCCAAAACGTCGATTTTCCTGTTCCTCAAATGCTGCCTGACCTGCTGTGCTTTTCCAGCACCATTCTAATCTAGACTCTGGTTTCCAGCATCTGCAGTCATTGTTTTTACCTTGGGTATGGACTGCCTAATGAGAAGAGGTTGGGCCTCTACTCATTGGAATTTAGAAGAATGAGAGGTGACTTTATTGAAACATCCGAGATTCTTAGGGGACTTGACAGAATAGATGCTGAGAGGTTGTTTCCTCCTGTGGGAGAGTCCGGGATCAGAGGGTGTAATCTCAGAGCAAAGAGTTTCCCATGTAAGACAGAGATGTGGAGAATGTCTTCTCTCTAAGGTTATGAATCTGTGGAATTGTGTCCCACAGAGGGCTGAGAGTGGGTCATTCAGTGTGTTCAATGCTGACGTAGACAGATTTTTAATCAGGAAATGAATCAAGAGTTATTGGGAAAAGATAGGAAGGTGGAACTGAAGATTTTATTCTTCATTGAACAATGATCTCATTGAATGGCCGTACAGAGCTGATTGGCTGAATGTCTATGTGCTCCTGTGTCTTATGGTCTGATTATTTTATCATTAGAGAGAGATAGGTCAGCACAGATTCACACTAGATTCTATTCCAGACCAAATTGTGACATCGCATTGCTCTGAGCGCCAGAAAAAGAAATGCACACCTTCTCAACTCTCAACCTTTTTCAATGGCTTCAAATAACAGAGCCAGGGAGTCAGAAATGCGACAGGTGGAAAGAGGTCAAGGTGAGGGTGATAGGCCGGAGTGGGGTGGAGGTGGAGAGGTCAGGAAGAAGATTGCAGGTTAGGAAGGCGGTGCTGAGTTTGATGGATTTGACTGAGACAAGGTGGGGGGAGGGGAAATGAGGAAACTGGTGAAATCCGAGTTCATCCCTTGTGGTTGGAGGGTTCCTAGGCGGAAGATGAGGCGCTCTTCCTCCAGCCGTCGTGTTGCTATGGTCTGGCGATGGAGGAGTCCAAAGACCTGCATATCCTTGGTGGAGTGGGAGGGGGAGTTGAAGTGTTGGGCCACAGGGTGGTTGGGTTGGTTGGTCCGGGTGTCCCAGAGGTGTTCTCTGAAACACTCCGCAAGTAGGCGGCCTGTCTCCCCAATATAGAGGAGGCCACATCGGGTGCAGAGGATGCAATAGATGATGTGTGTGGAGGTGCAGGTGAATCTGTGGCGGATATGGAAGTTTTCTTTGGGGCCTTGGAGGGAGGTGAAGGGGGAGGTGTGGGCGCAAGTCTTGCACCTCCTGCGGTTGCAGATGCGGCGGAGACGAAGGAATTGGGAGAATGGGATGGCGTTTTTACAGGGGGCAGGGTGGGAGGAGGTGTAGTCCAGGTAGCTGTGGGAGTCGGTCGGTTTGTAGTAGGTGTTGATTTGGTTGCCTGAGATAGAAATAGAAAGGTCGAGGAAGGGGAGGGAGGAATCTGAGACTGTCCAGGTGAATTTGAGGTCAGGATGGAAGGTGTTGGTGAAGTGGATGAACTGTTCAACCTCCTCGTGGGAGCACGAGGCGGCGCCGATACAGTCATCGATGTAGCGGAGGAAAAGGTGCGGGTTGGGGCCAGTGTAGTTGCGGAAGATGGACTGTTCCACATATGCTCCCAGGAGGACCAGTTCCAAAAACGTACAACCCAGATGGCCTCCTTCTTCAAGGACCGCAATTTTCCCCCGACGTGGTCGACGATGCCCTCCACCGCATCTCTTCCACTTCCCGCTCCTCCGCCCTTGAGCCCCGCCCCTCCAACCGCCACCAGGACAGAACCCCACTGGTCCTCACCTACCACCCCACCAATCTCCATGTACAGCGCATCATCCGCCGTCATTTCCGCCACCTCCAAACGGACCCCACCACCAAGGATATATTTCCCTCCCCTCCCCTATCAGCATTCCGTAAAGACCACTCCCTCCGTGACTCCCTCGTCAGATCCACACCCCCCACCAACCCAACCTCCACTCCCGGCACCTTCCCCTGCAACCGCAGGAGGTGCAAGACTTGCGCCCACACCTCCCCCTTCGCTTCCCTCCAAGGCCCCAAGGGATCCTTCCATATCCGCCACAGATTCACCTGCACCTCCACACACATCATCTATTGCATCATCTGCACCCGATGTGGCCTCCTCTATATTGGGGAGACAGGCCGCCTACTTGCGGAGCATTTCAGAGAACACCTCTGGGACACCCGGACCAACCAACCCAACCACCCTATGGCCCAACACTTCAACTCCCCCTCCCACTCCACCAAGGATATGCAGGTCTTTGGACTCCTCCATCGCCAGACCACTACAACACGACGGTTGGAGGAAGAGCACCTCATCTTCCGCCCATGAACCCTCCAATCACAAGGGATGAACTCGGATTTCACCAGTTTCCTCATTTCCCCTCCCCCCACCTTGTCTCAGTCAAATCCATCGAACTCAGCACCACCTTCCTAACCTGCTATCTTCTTCCTGACCTCTCCGCCCCCACTCCAGTCTGACCTATCACCCTCACCTTGACCTCTTTCCACCTGTCGCAATTCCGACGCCCCTCCCCCAAGTCCCTCCTCCCTACCTTTTATCTTAGCCTGCTGGACAAACTTTCCTCATTCCTGAAGAAGTGCTTATGCCCGAAACGTCGATTCTCCTGTTCCCTGGATGCTGCCTCACCTGCTGCGCTTTTCCAGCAACACATTTTCAGCTCTGATCTCCAGCATCTACAGACGTCACTTTCTCCTCAAAGAGCCAGGGAGTACAAGGGCAAGGGGGTGATGTTGAATTTGTATAAGTCACTTATTATACCTTGGCTCGAGTACTGTGTACAGATGTGGGCACCACTTTATAGAGGGGATGGGAATGCGTTGAAGAGAGAGAAACTGGTCTCCAGGAATGGTTCCAGGGATGAGGATAGAGTGGAGAAGTTGGCACTTTTCTCCTTGGACAGCAGAAAACAGAGAGGGAGATTTGAGTGAAGTTTTCAAAACCATGAGTGAATCGAATAGAGTAGATAGGGAGAAGCTCTTTCTACTTGTAAAAGGAACAAGAATGAGAGGGGTGTAGATTTTAAGTAAAAACTGAGAGTACTGCGGATGCTGCAAATCAGAAACGAAACCAGAAATTGCTGGAAAAGCTCAGCAGGTCTGGCAGCATCTGTGGAGAGCAATCAGAATTAATGTTTCAGGCCAACAACTCTTCCTCAGACAGTTCTAAGGAAGGGTCACTGGACCCAAAACGTTAACTCTGATTTCTCTCCACAGATGCTGCCAGACCTGCTGAGTTTTTCCAGCAATTTCTGGTTTTGTTTCTGATGTAAAGTGATGTGCAAACGAAGCAATATTGATGTGAGAAAAATCCTCTGGCTATGGAATGCAATGGTTGGAAATGTTTTGGTGGTTGATTTGATTGGGGCATTCAAGAGGGCATTTGATGATGATTTGGATAAAAATGGTGTGCAGTGACACGAGGGAAAGGGCAGGAGATTGCCACTAGGGGATAGAATGGGTGCAGTCACAATGGGCTGAATTGCCTTTTTCTGTGGGTCTGTGAATTCTCAGAACAATGCAACTTTCTTGCCCAACCACAACCTCGTTTTCTTCATCTCGAATGACTGTTGCCTCGTTTTGGTTTTGGCTGGATGCCCATTTTCTCCTTGAACCCCTGGATGGTTTAGCAATGGGAAATGGAGCTGTTCACAACAGGGTAGTGTGATGTGTATAACAGAGAGCAGTACACCGATGTCTGTCAGGCATTTGCTGACTGCCAGAGACAGATTCAAGATAATAACCTGTCAGACATTTGCCGTTTCTGGTTTAAGAAACTATAGATTGAATTCCCAGAATCACACTTGGGGTTGAGGGATTATGCTGAGTTTTTCTTCAACACGCTGGTCCTCACAGGCAATTCTGTTTTAAACTGCTTGTCATCTTGTGCATTGGTGGAATTCAATGAGGCAGTGATAATGCAGAGTCCAGCAGCCGCAGTACAAAGCTTCCTTTGAGGAGTAAACAAAGGGTGTCGTTTTACCCCTGGCTTAGTTAACAGATGGCTGCTTAATGCAAGCAATTGAAATTGCATTGTCTCTGTCAGAAATATTTGTTTCCTCACAGCAGAATCACTATTGTAAGTGTGTGAATTGATGTCTATAAAATTTTGGGTGGCTTTTTCTATTTAAAAAAATACTAATTTGATTAAATGTGTGTGTTTGTACCGTAACATTGGACACCCATTAAGCATTGTCACTCTTGTATTTTAAAGTTACATGTCATGTTGTGTAATTGCGGTAACGTTCCTAGAGCTCTGTATTTCAGTGCGGACACAAGCTGTGTGTGGCTGCAAGTGATTATACAGAATTTGATGGTGTCTGTCTTAGTCCTTTTTGTTTTACAGTTATAAATCCTCTCCCGATTCCCTGGACTGGACTGTTAGCTGCAGGCTTGGCTCATTTATCTGTGTTTATCTAATGTAGCTCCTTTTTAACTAGCCCTACAACTAATTTACATTAATTCACGAACCCACTCAACTGGTCTTCCTGGATCTTGAGAGTTTAAGTCCTAACCCAGGGACGAGTATGCAAAGACCAGGTTGACGGGTACAATGGCAACATTTAAAAGACACCTGTTTGGGTACATGAATAGGAAGGATTTAGAGGGATGTGGGCAAGTGCTGGCAAATGGGACTAGGTCAGATTGGGATGTCTGGTTGGCATGGACTAGTTGGGCCAAAAGGTCTGTTTCCGTGCTGTATAACTCCATGCATTACTGATGGTTCTGTCGTTCAAACATTAAACCAATGCGTCCCATCCCACCCCAGGTGGGGGTTAACAATACTGTGAAGAATGAGAGAGTTATCCCTGGTGTCCTCGTCAATATTTCTCCCTGAATGAACGTGCCAAAAAATTCCCATATTATAAGATTAACAACACGATACGTGGAAAGTAGTCGCAGACGCAGGCCATTCAGCCCATTGAGATTCATCTACCATTCAACACAATCACCATCTCAACACCATATTTCTGCACTGTATCCCCCACACTCCCCCAAGAGACTTGAAACAAAGATAGAAATTGCGAGAGAACCTCAGCAGGTCTGGCCGCATCTGTGGAGAGAGAAACAGAGTTAACATTTAGAGTCCAGTGACTCTTCTTCAGAACAGATCCTCTTCTAAGATCATTGGCTGTAAAGTGCTTTGGGATGTCCCAGAATTGTGAAAAATGCAACAGAAAAGCAAGTTCCTTCTTTCTTTTCCAAGTAACCCAAAATGACAGAACTATGGGAGAAGTTACAATGGGTTGCTGACGTACTGTATCTGTAGGTGCAAACTCTGTATCTTACTTTTGTCCATACACATGACCTGAACATGCCTAATGCTGTGACTTTAATGTGACAATCACAGCGACAGCAATTCCATCACTAACATAGATTAAGACAAAGAACTTGCTGACGTTAATAATAATTATGATCGTTGAGACCAGGTAAGGATATGTTGTCTAATTTTCATGTTTTCCTCTTCCTCATTTGACCACAACAGATTTTGAATTTTGGAAAATTACTGAATCATCTATTCAGTATGTAATTAACCATGTGCAGTTTGTAAAATTATAACCAGATGGGTGCTCTTGATTTGAATATGATAAGAGCCAACTTGATTATGCTAAACTCCACTCAGGTTAAAAAAAAGATAAAAGTGTACAAACACACCTTACTTTAAATATATGTATACTTTATGTGCATGTGATTCACACACTCACTCTCAGGCACAAACGAACTCACACACATACACTTGCACACACAGATTCACAGTTGCACACAGCCACACACTCACTCATGCACACTAACTCTCACAAACTCACTGACTCTCTCATACACATATACACGCTCTCTCACTCACCCACATACATGCACTCATTCTCACTTGCACACAGTCACATACACACATATATTCTCACTCACACACATATGCACACACGCGCTCACTATCATTCAAAAACTCTCGTGCACGCAGACATGCTCACTCACTATTTTACACACACATATGTGCACACACGCTCCAGTCAGGTAAAAAAAGGATTCAAATAAACAAACACACCTTCATTTATGTGCATGTGAGCTACACGCTCACTCCCAGGCACACACTCTCTCTCATGCACGAACTCCCACATACACTAACTCATGCGTACAAACTTGCACTCACACTCACTCCCACTCTCACATATACTCTCAACATATACACTCACACACATACACTTGCACACACGCATTCACTCTTGCACACAGCCACATACTCACTTGTGCACACTAACTCTCACAAACTCACTAACTCTCTCTCATACATACACACACTCACTCTCACTCACCCATGTACACACACTTTTCTCACTCTCACAGTCACTCACACATATACACACACACACTCACTATCATTCAAATATTCTTGTCCACGTAGACACACTCACTCATTATCTTACACACATACATGCACATGTATATGCACATACACATATATATATATATACACACATGCACACACACACATACATCTATACACAAACACACACACCCTCAAATTCTAAGCTGCATCATTACATGATATCGAAGGCTCAACTTGGCAAAGTTAAAATAGCACATTTCAAAACAACAAAGTGAGCCAAGATCCACTGATTATGTCCACAGACGTGGATCTTTCCAGCTGAAATAATTGGTTTGAAGTTGTGGCTGATATATCTTTGTTCTCCTGGAAAACACTGTTGTAAAATTCCAGTGGTTGTTAGCAGAGCGTCCACCTGCTGTAAAACTATCGGTGCACTCCTCTTTCTCAGCAAGACAGGGTTCAAAGCTCAGATGGTGTGCTGAGACAGAGACAGCAAGAGAGCTCACTACAACTCACTACAGCTGCTCAAGTCTGAACTCAAACTTTCATGCAAATGACTATATCACATGGTCTGTGTAGGTTGGCTTTACTTTTGAGAAGACAATTGATAAAGTTGCATCTATTCTAGCTTCCTTTTAGCCACTGCAATAGCCAAAGTGTTTAATTTTTAAATTCCCAGCAAAATAACTCCTGCATGATCCTCCATCATGCTGAGATAACCAGGGTGCCATTGTTTGCTCTGGGATTTCCATAGACTTTTTGTCTCCTTGAGACAGAGTGCAGCTTCACAGATGGAAATTAGTAGAACAATGCGATTCAGTCATCATGTTTGGGTAAAGGTAGTCCCTGGGTTGCGAATGGTCCCATTCTCGAGTCCATTTGCAATTCGTCAATTGTACACAAGTCGGAACACAATGCAGGACAGTATAAAATAGCTGTTTCTAAGTACAGGAAGCGTGCATATGTCAGATCTTTAAGATTACACCCTGTATGGGATTGTGTTTGTAAATATGACTGTTCAAAGGTAAGGTGTTCATGAATAGGGGACTGTCTGTATTCAGGTGCATCTGCCCCTTGTCTGAACTTGTTGTGCCCTTACATAACAGTGGATGTCAATTAACCTGCTAATACTTAGAGATAGACAAGTTGGCATTTCAGGTGGAAGCCTTCTACTGAAGAAGGGTTACACCCGAAACATCAGACTTCTCCACCTCTCGACGCTGCCTGGCTTGCTGTGTTCTTTTCTAATTTCTAATTCCATTCGGAAAATAATATGATTCCTGAAGAAGGGCCTGTGCCCGAAACGTCGAATCTCCTGTTCCCTGGATGCTGCCTGACCTGCTGTGCTGTTCCAGCAATAAAGTTTCAACCTTGCTGTGTTCTTTCAGCCTCCTGCTTGTCTACTTTGGATTCCAGCATCTGCAGTTTTTTTTTTGTCTCTAATACTTAGAGATTTCTGCCCCAGTCTCTCTGTATTGGCGGCTTCTAAGCAACATAAGGGGGAGCAAGAGCTGGAAAAAAAAGCAACTGAGCTACAGGCGCCAGTGCATGGCACAGAAGTGTGAGTGGGCGAAACATTGCAAGCAGGCAGAGGAAAGGCATTTGGAGTGAATTTGTCGAGCAGCTTTGTGGGAAATCTCCTGTGGAGGCTGGAACACTTCACAGGCAGCTACACAACAAAACATGTTAGTGGATGTGTTCTTTATACAATTGTCACGATACAATACAGATGTTTCGACTTGACGATCCCAACAAACATACCAGGAATTGCTACTCGTTAGACCCCATTGTCTGGAAAAGGACTTAAAGCTGCTTTATAAATCTTCAGAAGTAGCTCGACAAACTTTCAGTTATGTTCCTTCCACAATCCAGTAAGTGCTTTCCTAGACATTGGAATTTTTTTGTAGTAACCTCACTGTATAATAGAAATCTTTATTATGTTCCAAGTTTGGGTCATTCTGATTGAGCGTAGGTGTTCTAATTCCATTCGGAAAATAATATGGATACAAATCAGCCACTGCCCCAGCCAGCCTCTTGGGTTTGAAGAGACCGATGAGTCCTGTTCAGTTTACTTGGCATGGGTGAGTTGGGCCGAAGGCATCTGTTTCCATGCTGTATGACTCCATGACTTGCTTCCATTAAGGATGGCTGGGTTTTGAGGTGCCTGATAAATGTAAAGTGCATAATTCTCTGAAATTTGTGTCACACATAGACAGGGTGGTTAAGAAGGTGTTTGGCACACTTGCCTTCATTGCTTTGTCCTTTTGAGTATAGGAGTTGGGATGTCATGATGTCATTGTACAAGAAGTTGATGAGGCATCTTTTGGAGCACTGTGTCCAGTTCTGGTCGCCCTGTTACATTTTTTTAGATTAGACTCCCTACAGTGTGGAAACAGGCCCTTTGGCCCAACAAGTCCACACCGACCCTCCAAAGAGTAACCCACCCAGACCCATTTCTCTCTGACTAAAGCACCTAACATTATGGGCAATTTACCTGACCTGCACATCTTTGAATTGTGGGAGGAAACCAGAGCACTCGGAGGAAACCAATGCAGACACGGGGAGAATGTGCAAACTCCACACAGACAGTCTGGAATCGAACCCGGGTCCCTGGCACTGTGAGGCAGCAGTGCTAACCACTGAGCCACTGTGCTTTCGGAAGGATATTATTAAACCTGAGAGGGTTCAGAAAAGATTTACCAGGATTTTGCCGGGATTGCAAGCGTTGAGATATAAAGTAAACTGGATAGATTGGGACTCCTTTCACTGGAGCGTAAAAGGTTGAGGGGTGACTTTACTGAGGTTTAACATGGGATCCACAGCTGAACTGTAACTGGAGGACATTGGAAACACCTTTGCGATGTTCTCAAAGCACCCATGGAGAGGTCAAACATTCCCAATGTGTGGAGGGAGGTGTTGGCATCTTACCCACAAAAACAAAGAACGTTCATTTGGGAAGACAGTGGACAGATGAAGGCACTCCACCAGAAATGTGCAGATGGTGAGCCAGGCCGTCAGAGGGTTTGTGTGCAAACAACCAACCATCCATTTACCCAAACACCAGGGGCACCATCTGCCCCGCATGTGGCATAGAGTCATAGTCACAGAGTCACACAGCATGGAAACAGACCCTTCGGCCCAGCAAGTCCATGTCGACTATGATCCTAAACTAAACTAGTCTAACCTGCCTGCGCTTGGCCCATATCCCTTCAAACCTTTCCTACTCATGAACTTATCCAAATGTCTTTTAAGTGTGAGAGTCCTCTTTCTCTGGCAGTTCATTCTACACACAAGCCCCTCTCTGTGATGGTGGAATCATCAACAGAGTCTTAATCCAGACACCTGGGTAGTGATCTGGTTTGAATGCTGCCATGACAGAGGGTGGAATTTATGTACATAAATACCTGAAATTAAGATGGCCACAATATTGTTGTCAATTCTCAGAAAAAAAGTCTCAGTCTGGTTCATTTATCTCCTTCAGGGAGAGAAATCTTATCCAGTCTGGTCGACATGGCCTACAGTGTCATTTTGAACTTGAAGCATCATTTTGAAGAAGAGAAGAAAAATTCTTCCTCTACTGTTCAGACAATATTTACCCCTCAGTTATCAGTAATTAAAAAAAATTATTTGCTAGTGACCATTTTGCTGTTTATGGGAGCTTCCTGTGCACAAATTGGCTCCCTGCATTGCAACGTTGAGAGTCTTTCATCAGTTGTCAAATACTTTTGCACGTTGAGGTTCCAAACGGCTCTATATAAATACGTGTCCTATCTTTCCTTGTGGGCCAGCTCCCTCAGTGATGGAAAAATCATTATGTTGGGAGTGGCATTTACTATGTTCTGGTTTACGTTTGGAGTGAGAACACTTCGGATAAGATGGAATACTGCAATCCGTTCTGGTCTCCCTGCTATAGGATGCTGTGGAATTTGGAAGAGTTCAGAAAAGATTCACAAGAATGGGGTTGGGGTTTTGAGCTGTGGGGAGAGGCTAAATAGGCCGGGGCTATTTTCCCTGGAGTGGTGGAGGCTGAGGAGTGACCTTATATAAAATTATAATGGGCATAGATAGGGTAAATAGCTTAGATACCAGTACAGTATGGAAACAGGCCCTTCGGCCCAACAAGTCCACACCGACCCTCCGAAGAGTAACCCACCCAGACCCATTCCACTACCCTACATTTGCCCCTGACTAATGCACCTAACACTATGGGCAACTTAGCACCTGACTTGCACATCTTTGGACTGTGGGAGGAAACCGGAGCACCCGGAGGAAATCAACACAGACACGAGGAGAATGTGCAAAGTCCACACAGATAGTTGCCTGAGGCAGGAATCAAACCCAGGTCCCTGGCGCTGTGAGGCAGCAGTGCTGACCACTGAGCCACCGTGGACAAGGTCTTTTTCCCAGGGCGGGAGAGTCCAAACCCAGAGGGCATAAGTTTAAGGTGAGAGGAGAAAAATTTGAAAGGGACCTATGGGACAACTTTTTCCCACAGAGGTTGATGCATGTATGGAATGAGTTGCCAGAGGAAGTGGTGGAGGCTGGTACAATTACATTTAAAAGGCATCTGGACGGGTATATGAAAAGGAAGGATTGAGAAGGATATGAGCAAGTGGGACTCGATTAATTTAGGATATCTGGTCGGCATGGACGTGTTGAATGAAAAGGTCTGTGCTGTATGACTCTATGTATAGACATTGTAGCTTTACTATTTTTTGAGGGAGGAAGAGAGAAAGGGCAAGACAGTATTTAGAAATCCTGATGAAAGCCGACCATTTCTTGGGAAGGTGTGAAGATTCAATTATAAACCTACGTGGTTCCTGAATGGACTTTCAGTGTGACTATAAAATGCTGCTGAGATATATGTACTTGGTAGATTGTGATTTAATGAGGCTATTTGACAAGTCAAAAACATACAAAAACCAGCCATTATTCCTGAGGTATGCTGTGCCTGTAAAGTAGGGAAAGGTAAATAAATAGAAAAGAACACGAGCTAATTTCTTCAGTATGAAATGGTTTGCATCTTATAAAAAAACCGTAAGTGCAATATTAACCAGCCCTTCCATCAGGAGGTGACAGCAACGACTGCACTTTGCTGGTTAGAAAACACTGTCCTGTGATTAAAGGCACTACTCAAACACAGAAACAGTAAAGTCCCATCATTCAGCACTTACCCCTCTCACATTCGCTTATTCGAGCTAAACATACTGTGATTTTATTTTTTGCCATCTGCGAATCCTATCCCCAGTTTTAGAGAAACAAAAATGATGGTGTCCCTCACAAGCACACTGTCTGAGTGGATTATTGAACAGTAACAAGCACCAAACAACCAGCCCAGTGATCTCCCTGTCCTTATCTGGGGCATGACCTTCATTGATGTCGCAGTCTCAACTCAGCCCTGGTGTCCAGAAGCTGGGATTTTTCTGAACCACCTGCGTGATTTCTGCCACCCCCATTTCTAGCCTCTGCAAAGTTGCCTCCCCACTGCACAGTTTGAATCCTCAGACTATTGTCATCCGGAGCCTTCAGCTCCCAGAGTCCAAACCTCTGAAGTTCCCGTCCTAAGTCTGCTTGGCTCTCCATCTCAACCCCCACTACCAACCCGCTTCCCCTTCAGATGATCGTTAAAACCATCAGCCCGAAAGTTAAGCTTCCTGGTCATCTGGCCTAATACCTCCAAAATGGCTAGCTATCAAATTGCTTTTTGATTGAATTCAAATTCCACCATCTGCCATTGTTACTGTTCAATAATCCACTCAGACAGTGTGCTTGTGAGGGACACCATCATTTTTGTTTCTCTAAAACTGGGGATAGGATTCGCATATGGCAAAAAATAAAATCACAGTATGTTTAGTTCAAATAAGCGAATGTGAGAGGGGTAAGTGCTGAACTATGGGACTTTACTGTTTCTGTGCTGAATAGTGCCTTTAATCACAGGACAGTGTTTTCTCACCAGCTAAGTGCAGTCGTTGCTGTCACCTCTTGATCGAACCCAGTCCCCAGAACATTAGCTGATTTTCTGGATTAGTAATCTAGCCTGGTCACCACTGCTGTGGAACTCATTGTGGTGCATTACAACAATGAAGGCATGTTATTCCAAGACATGGGAGCAGATGTGGGCCGTTCAGCCCATCAAATCTGCTCCACCATTCAACAAGACCATGGATGTTCTGATAACTTCACTTTCCAGCCCTTTCTCCATAACTCTTGATTTTTTTCCTGTCTTGTTGATATATATGATTCATACATATTATTGACCTGGTGAGCTGATCCACAGCAAGGGCAAGAGAGATTTTCTGACTAATCTCTCAGCTTTGTCTTCCTCTTAATCCCATTTACACTGTCGAGTCACAAACCACACCTCCAAAGGGGATTCCACACAGACCCATGGCCCCTAATCTATCCCTGTAATTTAGCATGGCCAATCCACCTAACCTGCACATCTTTGGACTGTGGGCAGAAACCAGAGCACCCAGAGGAAACCCATGCAGTCACAGGGAGAACGTGCAAACTCCACATAGACCATCACCCAAGGCTGGAATCGAACCCAGGTCCTTGGTGCTGTGAGTCAGCAGTGCTAGCAATTGAGACACCATACCGGTCATTTAACAGTGCTGCTATATCATGAGTTCCACATCTTAATGTGCTCCTCATTCCTTGCACTCTCTCTCCCTGATTTACTTTTTCACTCAAAGCAGCATTTGAGTTCTGTCTCTCTGTCTCACTCTCTCTCTCACTCTTGTTGTTACTCTCTCTCTCACATTGTCTTTCACTCTCTCACCTTCTGTCTCTCTCACTCTTTGTGTCTCTCTCACATACACACACCCCTCTCTCTCACTCTCTCTCTTTCAGTCTCCCTCTCTCACTTTTATTAATCTACAAGTCAGTCTGGAAAAACTCTGTTAACAGGCTACCTAGACTTTTATGTTATTTCCTTGTTTTTACCTTATATGTATTTTCGATGTTCTGTGTTGGTTCAAATTTTCATTTTGGGGAATGAAAGCTCAGCACCTTGCTTATGCACCTACTTTTTAGGATCTATGTGGAATGAAACAGGAAATAGATGTAATGTCCAACTCATAGAATTGCAAGGGGAAGCTTCCCAGGGCTCTGTGACAAAGGTTTTAATAGAATGCTCTTTGAAAGAGTGAAGCCAGCACAGTGGATCGAATGGCCTTCTTAAGAGTGGTATCATCCTCAGATTCAATAATTTTGGTTGTGTTTCACGCGGGCATTTTTTTTATTGAAATGAGAACTGTTCAACAAATCGGGAGACTGAGAAAGCAGTGTTTCTGAAAGACTGCAACTTGGATTTCCAAACTTTTTTTTCCCCCCTGCAAAAGGTGCGCTCAAGATGGGCAGCAAATGAACAAGGATTGATGAAACAAAGCCAGCATTGGAGCTCAATCTCTGCTAAATGCCCGGCAGGGTGGCTCAGTGGTTAGCACTGCTTTCTCAGAGCAACAGTGACCTGGGTTCGATTCCAGCCTCAGGTGACTGTCTGCGTGGAGTTTGCACATTCTCTCCATGTCTGCGTGGGTTTCCTCCCACAATCCAAAGATGTGCATGTTAGATGGATTGGCCATGGGAAATTGCCCATTGTGTCAAGAGGTAGGTGTTTTGGCCATGGGAAGTGTGAAGATACAGCGATAGGGTGGGGCTCCAGGTGGGATGCTCTTCAGTGGACCAAATGATAACTTTCCACACTGTAGGGTTCCAAGATTTTGAATCTCACTTCCATGATGGGTAAATTATGGTCTCACTCTGATCTACAGCGTTACATTCCTGATTCTAAAGCAACCAGTTTATTTTTTAATTGTTTTCATGTTCCTACTTTAATCACTTTGCAAGTTTTATTTTACTTACATTGCATACAGTTCTAGTCACCACCCGACTAGAAGGTTGTGGATGCTTTGGAGAGGGGACAAAAAAGGTTTACCAGGATGTTGCCTGGTATGGGGGGATTTTAGCTGTGAAGAAAGATTGGATAGACTGGGTTTGTTTTCACTGGAACGCAGGAGGTTGAGGGGCGACCTGATAGAAGGTTATAAGATTGTGAATGGCATGGACAGAGTGGAAAGCATGGGCTTTCTCCCAGGGTAGGGGGGGCAATTACTAGGGGACACAGGTTCAAGGTGTGGGGCTGGGGTAGGGGGATGTGTAGAAGAGATGTGTGAGGCAGGTTTTTCACACAAAGGGTGGTGCGTGCATGGAATGAGCTGCCAGAGGTGGTGGAAGCAGACACAACAGCAGCATTCAAGAAGTACCTGGATGAATATAGGAATAGGAAGGGAATAGAGGGATACAGATCCTGTAAGGGAAGACAGTTTCAGTATGGAAGGGCAAAACGTGTCGATGCAGGCTTAGAGGGCCGAAGGGCCTTTCCTGTGCTGTATTGTTCTTTGTTCTTACATTGTGTACAGATTCAACTTGTGGTACTTAAGGTGAAGTCATGGAACTTCAGTGTGTCCAACTTCCACATCATTTATAAAAATTATTTCACGGGGCATTGGCATCTCTAGCTGGACCAGCATTTATTGCCCATCCCTAGTTGCCCCTTGAGAAGATGAGGGTGAGCTGCCGCCTTATATTGCTGCAGTCCATCAACAGTAGTATGTTGACCCACAATGCCATTAGGGAGTGAATTCCAAGATTTTGACCCAGAGACACTGAAGGAACGGCGATATATTCCCAATTCAGGGTGGAAACTCAGAGGGGAAGTTGCAGGTGGTGGTGTCCCCGTGTACCTGCTACCCTCGCCCCTCTCAGGAGTAGTGGTCATTGGGGCTGGAAAGGTGGTAGCTAACATAGAAATTGCTGGAAAGTCTCAGGTTTTCAGGTTGAGTGACCTTTCCTCTGAACCCCCCCCAGTTCTGAGGAAGGGTCACTGGATCCGAAACATTAACTCTGATTTCTCTTCACAGATGCTGCCAGGAGTGCTAAGATTTTCCAGCAATTTCTGTTTTTGTTTCTGATTCCCAGGATCTGCAGCTCTCTCAGTTTTTATTTGGTCTTGCCTCAATATCTGCTCTGATCTTGAGGGGAGATTGACTTTTAATCAGGAAGGGAAATCAAGGATTATGGGAAGAAGACAAGAATGTGGAGTTGAGGGTTATCAGATTAGCCACGATCTCATTGAATGAATGAGCAGGCTTGATGGGCTGAATGGCCTTCTTCTGCTCTTGCGGCTTATGGTCTTATCTCCGACACTGGGAAGAATGCTTTGGGATGTGCACTGGTTCTGAAAAGCGCTTTGCTCGTCAATTCATACAAAACAAAACCCTTAACATTTGGAAGATAATTCTTTTTCCTCGTCTTTCTTCTTTGAATGACTCTCTCTGTTCTGTCAGCATTATTGTATTTAATAACATTTCTATTTCAATTCCCACTTATCTATAAATTTCTCCTTCCTGTATTGTGAGAGAACAAAGGCTCATCGTTTACAATGCAGCTCCCCCCCTCCTTCTCAAGGGCGAATAGGAACGGGCAATAAATGCTGGCCCAGCCAGTGTCTCCCATATCTCGTGAGTGATTTAAATAAAACACATTATGCTCTGAAGCTGCTTGTTTGCATTCACTGGTCCATGCTGGGGTTTATGCTTCATGTCACAATGAAGTGGGAAGGGGTTCAGTTGGTTTCCCCTCTTTATAAACCCTTCTCCATCACTCGGTACAAGATTTTTATTCTCAGCATGCGGTTGTCATAATTTCAATTAAACATACTGGTCAAAATGAAGGAGGCTATAACAAGGTTTTCTTGAATAATAGGAGGAGGAATTTTGCCATCTACAAACCCCAAGAAAAAAACCCAGTAAAACGCAACATCCAACACACACACACAGATGCAGGTAGTAAACTCAAAAAGAAGAAACTGTGCAGTACAGATAAGGAAGAATAAAGGCTATGCAGTTTATAATTGACTAAAGGGATCACAAAGGGTATGGAATGAATGCAGGAGTGGGATACTGAGATTGCATGAGCAAGTATGATCATATTGAACCGTGGGGCAGGCTCGAAGGGCCGAATGGCCTATTCCTATACCTACTTTCTATGTTTCTATAATTCCTTAGAGTCCTTGAGATGTTCGATGTTTATCTTGAGACAACAGTTATTTAATGGTTGATTGACATCTTCAGTGCTAGCAGAATATGTAAGTATCTTTGAGTTCTCAATGAATTACCGTTTTCTCAATTTGCAATTTGACCAAGTGCTGCCATTCTAGGTGATATAGAGTGACCAGAGAGTGAGAGAGAGAGAGAAAGAGCCTTCCATGATGAATCTATCTTTCCTTCTCTCTAATTCGTTGGTCAAGAGCAGCAGCTGAAATTTACTTTGTTTGTATTTTCCCCAAGTCTGGCTCCAGTGTTCTTCCAAGCTGAACGATCTCTGGCAATCATTTCTGATATGTGCACATATTGGACATCAAAGTGTGAACTAAAACAGGAGATGATAATTTCTTAACGGTGATTTGTTTCAATTTCTTTAGATAAAATGGTAATTCTAATGGGCGGGCAGATTATTTTATTCCACCCTTTCTCCTGAATTTGCCACAATCTGTTGTCAGGTGATCACAGCAGCCATTTTAGGTCAATATTGCTCTTCTAGTTTATGAAAGGTCTTGGGTTTATCAATCAGACACTGCAAGTTAAAATTGAATAGCCCATTATTTACCACCATTTGTCATGACTCGTTAACCCTATCGCAGACTACCACCCTGCTGTTTCCACAGTCAAGACAAAAGTTACCATTTTTTTAAAAGGAATACACAAAATCTCGATTAAAATCCAGATTTTCAGACACATGGTTGATAGAAAATACAGGTAAGTAGGTAATTAAGTTCTAGCTGCAGGTAAGCAATTAAAATGAAGTAATCTCTTCAAATTAAAATGCTAAACCCCTCTCTCACATGCAGACAAACGTAAAGAAGGAAAAAGGCGCATGGGTGGATGGTAGCTCTGGTCCCAAGATCTGTTGGGTTGGATCTTGCTGATTCAAAGATTTCGCCTTGATCTTCCTTGACCTTCCACTGGTTTACAAGAGACATGGAGTAGCTGGCTCACTTATGAAAGTTCTCCGACTTATCCACTTTAAAGTTACAGCTTGCAGTGTCTGCTGTAGAAAAGGAAAATTGGTTTTCTTCAGGTTAAAAGTGGCTTACTGCAGAGAACTGAGAGAGTTTATTTTGGCTGCTGGCTTCTCTGGAGAAACTCAGGTCTGGCAGCATCTGTGGAGAGAAAGCAGAGCGAGCATTTTGAGTCCAGTGACCCTTCTTCAGGCTGTTCAGCTGCCCGACAACCTGTCGCATGGTTGTAGTTCATTGATAATCGATACGGGTCTCCACCAATCAGCTTCACTCATAAGCAGCTCTGCGGATCCAGTTCATCTGCAAATCACTGGAACTCACAACCAGGGTTCACAATAGATATCAAAATCCTAGTCTTCAAAACATACAGCCATCGTAATAAATCCCTGGGTTTAAACAATTCCTTCTCATTTACATCCAAAGTTTTAAAATTTAGCAAAATTGAAAGGACGCGGTTTTTTGCATATTGTTGCAACACATGATCCTCCCTGTCACCCTTCTCCATCCAACAATGTTAAATATCTGTTTGTTCCACCCTTGTGTTTTTATCTAAACTTCTTCCTTATCTCAACCACAGCGACCACATCCTGTCCTCTTGGGTTTTAGCTCTGAACCAATCTTCCCCAAAACCACAAGACTCGACAGCTCCTGAGTCTCTCAATCCTCCTGGAATCTTGAAACTTTATTCATACAAACTTGGCATCATTGATCCAACTCAAATCTTCTTGTCCTCTGTTCAGTCTCCCTAGCTGTTTACAGGTTTGGATCTTGGCGTTTCACTTACATTCCATAGCTAGAGAAAACATCAGTCCATTTTTACTCCCCTGACCAAAATGGAACGGAGAACAGGAGAGAGCTCAGATTGATGCTGTCACGGGCAACGGCTTTCGACATGCTAATTAATCCACAGCTGCAAATGTGTGTGCACCCCTGATTAATACCTGGCTGTTACATGTTCAATCCATCACTTAGTTGTCCGTCGTCTCCAAATCTTTTCTGTTGAACTGACAGTTTCAGGTTACTAAAGCTCACCGATCTTCTGGCGATCAAGTAAATAACAGTATTTACGCTATAACCGTGTGACATTAAAATACTGCTTTCCTTCAAGGGCTCAACTATTCAAAACTTCAAAGGGGAAACCCTGCGCAAAAATAAAATTGCTTCTGTATTTTCCAATGAGTTCCAAAAGTGTTTTACTAAAAGCAGAAGACTGTAGATGCTGGAAGTCTGAAACAAGATCTGAAAAATGCTGGAATGAAATCTCAGGCAACCTCGGTATCGAGGCAGAGATGGTATTGCAGTTTTGTGACCTTTCATCAGAACACAGGTTCTGCCTAAAATGGCTGAGCTTTCTCCATTTGTTTGTACTGGAAGGAACTCTGGAGCAGCCTGATGTCAGGAAAAGCGCAATAGAAATACAAGTTCATCCGTTCAGAGCTATTACCCATGAGAACTAAGGGAAAGGCTGTGAGTGCAAGGGAACTGTTAGGGAGAGAGTAGATGAGTCACAACTCTGTCTCAAGGTCGCTGCTGCATCAAAACTTGTGGATCACACAATCCCTACAGTGTGGAAGCAAACCATTCAGTCCACGCTGCCCCTCTGAAGAGTATTCCACCCAGAACCATCTCCCCCACCCCCATCCCTGCATTTCCTATGGCTAACCCACATCCCTGGATACTACGGCCAATTTAGCAAGACCAATCCACCCTGACCTGCGCATCTTTGGACTGTGGGAGGAAACCGGAGCACCCGGAGAAAACCCACGCAGACATGGGGAGAATGTGCAAACTCCACACAGGCAGTCACCCGAGGCTGGAATCGAGCCCAGGACCCTGGTGTTGTGAGGCAGTAGTGTTAACCACTGAGCCACCAGGCCTCTTCATGGAGTCCCAGCCCCCACTTTGGGAGACTGGTGTCCCTAATACCCATAGTGCTGAGATGGCCTAGAGAGACTGTAGCTGGAATGGAATTGTTGCAGTTCTATCTGCAAGTTTTGATCGTGCCATTACACCTGACATTCTCCACCCCAGAGGGATGTGGAAATTCAGTCATTCACTATGTATAAGACTGGGGTCAATAGATCCTAATTACAAATGGAAAGCATCAATGGACAAAGAGGTAGTGCATTAATGTGGTGTTGAGGTGTAGAATCAGCCATTGAACAGCCACGCAGCCTTAAAGACATGAAGGAGAGTCACTGGACCTGAAACGTTAACTGTTTCTCTCTCCACAACTGTGTGACTTTTTCCAGCTTTTTCTTGTTCTTTTCAGATCTTCAGCCCCCACAGTTCTTCGTTCTGTTAGAGGGCCGTGTGACCTTCTGCTGCTCCTACTTCTGATATTTTTATGTGAACACAAAATAACATCAAATTTCTGCCTTGAAATCAGGGTCATATCTTTGTTTGACTTTAGCTTAAGTGTGCATTTGATAGACTCCAGGATACTCAAACCCCCTGAATCTATTGCTGATTGTGATTAGAGTGTCACCATTGAAACATATATTGATGATTTCCATTCCATTGACATAAAATAATTTCTTTTAAAAATGATAAAACTTCCTTTTTGCTTTCAAATATTGACTCCCAATGATTCCAGTTTTTATCTCTCAATTTTAATTATTTATGCAGGAATCACCTCCTCGGTTGTAAATTGTAAAGAGATTCATCAGGAATGAACCTATTCTTCTTGTGCACATAGAATTCCTTTCAGTAAAGCTTTAGTGTCTTCTATTTATTTTTCTCATGTATAGTCACTTAAAGGAATGCTTCTTCAGACTGTCCAGTCCTAGGGATTACTGTAACACTCATTTAACTTAGTAAATCTTTAGTTCGGAGATCAGCTCAAGGCGATAAGCAATCCTGTTAGTTTGGGATGGCGGGGGGGGGGGGGGGTGTGTGAAAGGTTAGCTCAACTCACTGGCCTGACGGTGAATGGAGGCAGACAGATGGGAATGAGGGGAAATATTTGGGTCTTTGCTAAACTTACATTTTTGAAATACTGTCATACAGAACAAACAAAAGTCCCTGCTTTGTCAGGGAAAGACTGTTTGTTAGCTCATTCCTTGCCTGGCACCACCTAACGATCCTCACAGTGCCAGCTGAGACATTGTGAGCTTGCCCACAAGCCTCATTTTGAACTTTGAACCCTGAGAAAGATTGTGCGAACGGAGAACCAGGCGGTCAGGTCGGGACGAGACCACACACAAGCATCAAATCGTTTGCAGCAGGGCAGCCGCTGGCGGACTGAAGTTGTTTTAGTTTCTCATAACATTTTCTGGATGGTTCTTGTTGTCCCTTGCTGCTTTTAAAGATGCCTCAGTGTAGTTTGTGATTAAGTGATCACGCCTACCTAGATGTTCACATAATAATTCAAGCCACTGTATTTTGGGTGCAAGCTCAGAGAACAGGAGCTTTCCCACAATATTGAAATGGGAAGGTGATTCATCATTAAAATGTAGAACGAGAATTTGTGTTTATTGTCACCTGTATTCAGTTATAGAAGTACAGTGGAAAATGTACAAAGTCACCATTCCTGGTATCTTAGCTACAAAGACACCTTAGAACAAAGTCTTAGGTACAAAATAGAAAAATATTGATTGATTGTCACGTGTACCGAAGTACAGTGAGAAGCTTTGTTTTTGAGCAGTACAGGCAGATCCTAGTATGCAAGGATGTACAGATCAGAGAGACTTAGACAGAGGCATATAGGTTACATTGTACAGGGTGTGCACTAGGGGAGATCAGCGTTAGAAATTAGAGAGTCCATTCATCAGTCTAATAACAGCCAGGAAGAAGCTGTTCCTGCACCTGTTAGTGTGTGTGTGTGTTCAGCATTCTGCATCTTCTGCCTGATGGAAGAGGTTGTAAGATAGCATTAGCGGGGTGCAATGGGTCTTTGATGATGTTGGCAGCCTTTCCACGGCAGCGAGCCGTGTAAATGGAGTCCATGGATGGGAGGTTGGCTATACACACCATCTTCTGTAGTCTCTTATGGTCGAGGGCAGAGCAGTTGCTATACCAGGCCGTTATACACCCGGACAGTATGCTCTCAATGGTGCATCTGAAGAAGTTGGTGAGGGTCCTTATGGACATGCCAGAAATAAGTTCAACATTACCGTTCTTCTGTAGCCATGGGCCTACAGTCACTGCACACTGGGCTTTCCCCACAAGGGCTTGTTGTCTCCCCCACGCTCTACCCCGCACTGGGCAAGTTCTCCCCCACACTGGGCACACTCTTCCCCCACACTGGGTACGCTCTCCTGCCCACATTGGGCACACCCTACCCCACACTGGGTACGCTCACCCTCAACACGGGGCACACTCTCCCTCTGCGCAGGGCATGCTCTACCCCCACATTGGGTATGCTCTCCCCCACATGGGGCTGAGTCCCTCAGCGTCTACCACCCTCCGGACTCAGCAGCCGCTTCTCTGCCAACTGTCAAAGTCCCACTGGCTCCAGCCGCTGCCACACCCCAGACTCCTACACCATCGCCGCTGCTGCTACCTTCACAACTGAGCTCTCTCCAGAAGGCAAGGAAAAGAAACGATGAAACTAAACAAAAAGACAAGAATAGATGAGAAAAACAAAGGAAAAGTGGGCGGAATGCTGCCTATTTTGCCACTATCTCAATTTAATTAAAGGTTAGGACCAGCAGTAGGCCATTCAGCCCCTCAGGCCTGCTTCACCATTCTATAATACCATGGCCAATCTGCACCAGGCCTCAACACCTCTTCTGTGCCAGCACATCAAGGCCCTCAACTCCTCGATTTTAAAAATCCATCTACCTCCTCGCATCACAACCACCTGATGAAGGAGCAGTGCTATGAAACCTAGTGCTTCCAAATAAACCTGTTGGACTATAACCTGGTGTTGTGTGATTTTTAACTTTGTCCACCCCAGTCCAACACTGGCACCTCCAAATCAATCTAGACCCACCTGCCAGCAGTTAGCCCATATCCCTCCAAACCCACTCCTGTTCATTTACCCATCCAGATGCCTTTTAAATGTTGCAATTGTACTTGCTTTCCTTTTGCTGGAGTGTAGGAGATTGAGAGGTGATCTTATAGAAGTTTATGAAATCCTGAGGGGTATAGATAGAGTTATTGGTAGTCGTCCTTTCCCCAGGATGGGTGAGTTCAAGTTGAGGGGCCACACTTTTGAATTGAGAGGAGAAAGATTTTAAAAAGACATGAGGGGAAATTCTTTACACAGAGAGTCGTTCATGTTTGGAATGACCTTCCTGAGGAAGTGGTGTATGTGGGTACAATTATAAAGTCAATGAGACACTTAGTACACGAATAGGAAAGGTTTGTAGAGGTATGGGCCAGGAGCTGGGAGGTGGGACAAGTTTAATTTAGGATTATGTTCGGCATGGACTAGTTGGATCAAAGGGTTTGTTTCGTGCTGTATTACTCTGACTGTAATAAAACATAAAAATCATGTGCCAAATTTCTGTGAACAGGTAGCACACCAGCTTTGTACCATTGTCTCAATTAAACAATCTGACCTCCAGTGGTCCTTGAGTGGATACCTTGCAGAATGATGATAAAACAGAGTCTTAAAATAAACGATCAGTTCAGAATGAGGGAGATAAATCTTAACTGTAAATACATTTTAAAAGATCTGAAAATCTGAAAAGCCCAAAAAAGCAATCAAAGCTAACACTCCACTCTCCACTGTGAGGATGCTGCAGAGTCAGAGGTGCTGCTTTCTCTTATGACATTTTAAACTGAGACTCAGTCTGTCCTTTCGGGTGAACATAAATGATTCCAGTTTGCAAAGAAGAGTTCTCCCAGCTCCCCCTGGCAAATATTTAACCCCTGATCAATATCATAAAAAAAAATTATTTGGACATTATCATGCATCTGCCTGTGAGAATGTAAATTAGCTGTTGCAATTCCTGCTCTGGAGTGGTTGCAAAGTACCAAGAGTTATAGAGTCATCGAGATGTACAGCATAGAAACAGACCCTTCGGTCCAACCTGTCCATGCTGACCATTTATCCTAAACTAATCTAGTCCCATTTGCCAGCATTTGGCCTATATCCCTCCAAACCCCTTCTATTCCTTTACGCAGAGAGTTGTGAATGCATGGAATGCGTTGCCAGCTGTGGTGGTGGAAGCAGAGGCATGGGGGACATTTTAAGTGACTGCTAGACATGCACATGGATAGCAGTGAGTTGAGGGGTGCGTAGGTTAAGTTACTATATTTTACATTAGGATTAAACCATGGCACAACACCGTGGGCCAAGGGGCCTGTTCTGTGCTGTACTTTTCTGTGTTCTATTGACATACCCATCCAGATGCCTTTTAAATGTTGTAATTGTACCAGCCTCCTCCACTTTCTCTGGCAGCTTATTCCATACACTCACCACCCTCTGCGTGAAAACGTTACCCCTTAGGTCCCTTTTAAATCTTTCACCTCTGACCTTAAACCTATTCTCTCTAGTTATGGACTCCTCAATCCTGGGGAAAAGACTTTGTGACTATTTTTTTTTATTTCAAAAATATACTTTATTCATAAAATAATTCGATGGTCTGTACAGTTGGTCATGCCATACATACGTAAACATTTGCATACAGAGATCAGAATTTATCATTTGTATATACAGGTCTGTATGTTTATCAGTCATATGTCCACATATTTAGTCGAGGCATCAGCGGAGCCCAAATGACTGCGTGGGCCCCCTGTTCTTCTTTAGGCAGGCAGATGTTATATGGTGGTCTTTCCCCACCGCGCCTTGGCGGCAGCTGCCCCAAGCTTCAGCGCGTCCCTCAACACGTCATCCTGGACCTTGGAATGTGCCAGTCTGCAACACTCAGTCGGGGTCAACTCCTTCAGCTGGAAGATCAACAGGTTTCGGACCGCCCAGAGAGCGTCCTTCACCGAGTTGATGATCCTCCAGGCACAGTTGATGTTTGTCTCGGTGTGCGTCCCGGGGAACAGGCCGTAGAGCACGGAGTCCCGTGTCACGGCACTGCTCGGGACGAACGTCGACAAACACCACTGCATTCCTCTCCAGACTTCTTCTGCATAGGCACATTCCAGAAGGAGGTGTGTGACAGTCTCCTCCCTCCCGCAGCCGCTTCGAGGGCAGCTTGCGGTGAAGCTGAGAGTCCGGGCGTGCATAAAGAATCTCAAAGGCAGAGCCCTTCTCACCACCAGCCAAGCCATGTCTTGGTGCTTGTTGGAAAGTTCTGGCAATGAGGCATTCTGCCAAATGACTTTGACAGTCTGCTCTTGTATAAGTGTCATCCTGTTTCCTTATCCTCGTATTAGTCGAAGCAAACACTCAAAGACACAGTATGGGTTTACCTTCTTCATCTTATTCCACATCCTGGAGGGAGAGAGAACGATCGCCCATGTGCACAGAGACATGAGCACTCGGTCTTCTCTCGAACAGCAGATTCTTAAGGAATTATTCTGCCAAATGACGATTCTTTTTTTTAAATTTCAAAAATATACTTTATTCATAAAATAATTTGATGGTCTGTACAGTTGGTCATGCCATACATACGTAAACATTTACATACAGAGATCAGAATTTATCATTTTTTTATTTCAAAAATACACTTTATTCATAACTCCTTCACCCTATCCATGATACTATATTGACTGTGAAACCCTTCAGAATATCTGATGGCTGTGTGAGGTACCATTAAAGTTCCACTTTTGAGTTGTTAAGACTATCATTAATTTTATTTTATTTTTCTCATTTTTGGTTTGAAACTATGAGTTGTAGTTGAGAATTGAACTTTGAACAGCAGCTAGTTAAAGAAAAGAAGGAACAAAAGTTTGATGTGTGCTGTTGGTATCTGCCCTGGAAAGATAACACAGGTTATGTACTTCTCTATGAACACTGTCGACCAACCAGCACTGAGATGTTGTTATGCTCAGCTGGTTGGGTGTTGAATTGACCAATCAAGCGAGGATTTGTGCTAGTCAGCCAACCACAGAGAATGTTAAAAAAGAAACAATAAAGGAACTGGCTCTGACTGGCTTTTTGGACAGGAGGTAGAGTTGCTTTGGAAGCTGCAGGGTTGAGATGTTTGGTTTAGTTCTCTCCAGTTATTCTTTAGTCCGTGTTGACCCTGTGAAGAACATCCAGTCCCTGTAACCCCGCATTTCCCATGGCTAGCCTGCACATCTCTGGCAAATGGGACTAGATTAGTTTAGGATATCTGGTCAGCATGGACAAGATGGACCAAAAGATCTATTTCCGTGCTGTACATCTCTGTGACTCTTGTTATAAGTTTGAGTTTTATTGTTGCTAACATGTTATTCATCATCTCTAAACTACTTCTGAATATCTCTATCCTTCCTCTAACTTCTCTGTCATATCTATCATCTTAGGTTATTCTCTGTCCTAAACAGACAAGCTAGGAGAAGGCTCACAAGCCTCATTCCTTCCTGATGAAGGGCTTATTCCCGAGAGGTCGATTCTCCTGCTCCTCGGATGCTGCCTGACCTGCTATGCTTTACCAGCATCACACTCTCAACTCTAAATAGACAAGCGTACTGTTTAGTTCCAGTAAAACACCATCCGCTTCAATTAACATTCTAGTTTCTTCTCATGCATGACCTTCTGTGTATGTCCTTTTGGTGTTCATATTTATCGTGTAAGGTCATTTGTTTCACCTAAATAGTTGACGTCACACAGTTTATTGGATGAAGACTGGGAGTTCTACACTAGCCATCCTTGGGAGTGGATATATATTACATAGCGTCCGGTAACTATGCCTGGTCATCCATTTTTCTTCTACCCCTTCATGGGTTGTGGGGGTCATTGGTTGGGCCAGCATTTAATCCCCATCCCTCAACAATGCAGGGATGAGGTAGGGAATCTGTGGAATACATGGGCTGTCAAGGTTGGGTCGTTAAATATATCGGGTCAGGCAGCATCCAGGGAACAGGAGATTCGACGTTTCGGGCACAGGCCCTTCTTCGGGCACAGGCCCTGAAGAAGGGCCTGTGCTCGAAACGTCGAATCTCCTGTTCCCTGGATGCTGCCTGACCTGCTGTGCTGTTCCAGCAATAAAGTTTCAACTTTGATCTCCAGCATCTGCAGACCTCACTTTCTCCTCGTTAAATATATCCAAGGCTGAGCCAGACCAGACTTTTAATCAGCAAGGGAATCAAGGCAGGAAAGTGGATTTGAGGATTATCAGATTGACCATGATTTACTCGACTGGCACAGTCCCGATGGGCTGAATGGCCTACCTCTCCTCTGTGTCTTATAATTGCCCTTGAACTGAGTCGTTCCTTCTGCCATTTCAGAGTAGAGCCTAGTGTTGTTGGTTTGGAGTCACATATAGATCAGATTAAGTATAGAATGCTGATTGAAAGAACACTAATGAGCTTCAGTTATTATTCCCATGCAATAAAGTATTTTGTTAACTAAGACAAGTTTAAATTTGCTGCTCTTTATCTTAAAACTGTGATCTCTCATTCTGGATTACATGAGGAAACATCTCTCCAGGTCTGCTTTGTCACCGGTGGTCTATCTTGCTTCTGGTACATCACCAAAGTCTCGCGTCTTGCAGAGTTTCTCATAATCATTGGCCAGAAGGTGCGATCAGATCTCCCTTTCTCGGGCCACGGGACCAGTTGTCGGTTTTGCCCTTGGAAATGACTCCGGCAAAACCAACAAATATAAATGCAAAGGAAAAGGAGGGAACTCTGTGGGATGTGGGCATGGCAAGGATGTGGATCAACAAAACCACATTCATGGATTTCCACAGCCTCCCTCTTTGTACTGACAAGTCATGTTATGTGATCCAACATAATGTATAAGTTGAGTTCAGGGTATTGTATCACCTGAGTGTCTTTAAATTGGCAGTGAATGTTATTTCTTACACCACTGCAGCCCGATAGCATATCTGCGGTGACATCGTGTCTAGTGTAAAGTCAATTCAAAACAAAGAGGCACTGTAACTTCCCCAAACCTGTGTTCACCTGAGGATTAATCATTGTCTCAAACCAGTTAGTCAACTGGTTTTCATGTTCATTCCTATTTTCTCACGTAAACTTTCTCTAAACTTTCAGTTTTTTTTCTGGACTTTTGGAAAGTTTTTATTCCCCATCCCGAATCCTAAGAAAAATAAGGCCATTCGGCCCAACAATGCTTCGTTGGTGTTGGGGTTTCAGATGGATCTCCTTCCACTATTTTTCCACCAAATTCCTCCTGTTCATTTCCTCCTCATACGATTTGTCCCACGATCCCTCGTGGCACCTAACTTGACCTTGTCACCTCTCTCTGGGTAAAAAGATTTCTCCTGCATTCCCTGTTGGATTTATGAGTGACTTTCCCATACTTATGGCCGCTATTTCTGCTCTCACCTGCAAATGAAAATGTCTCTCTGTCGACCTGAAAGACCTCTTTTGTAACTTTGCAGAGCTCAATGAGAGGATCTCCCCATCTTCACTTTTCGAGGTAATGATAAATAGTGTTTGCATTTACATTTAAAACACCTTGCTGGAATGTTTTGCATTCTGTTGTGTATTTTGTCGTATCTATGCCTGCTTCCATACTGCTTTGCCATTAATGGCACTGCACTGTTTCGACTTCTGTCAGTGATGATGCTGTGCAAGTGTCTGAGTACAGTGTTTTTGTCCAAACGACAAAAGCAAATTGGAAATATTCATTTCCGTTTGTGAACTTCTTGGCTGGATAAAAGTCTGGCAGACCTTCTTGGTCAGGCTAGACTGTTTCTGCCCTCATCCTATCAAACGTGTTATAACCAAAAAGACATGGGTACTGGTACTCCCATGCTTTTGCAATCATGCGTTGCAAGCATTAGTTGAAACTGCATATGGAGTACTGTACTGGTACCTTGTTGATGGAGGACGCAATTGGAGGAGGCAGTTCAGGGAAGGTTCATGAGATGATTCCCACAGATGAAAGGCTTGTTTTGAAGAGAGATTAGGCATTTGATCACTTGAGTTTGGAAGGATGAGAGGAAATCTAATTGAGATATATAAGATGCTTGTGGGGATTGACATGGAGAAGATATTTCCCCATGTGGGGCAATCTAAAATGAGAGGTCCTGGTTTTAGGATAAGGGACAGCAGGTTTAAAACAAAGCTGAGGACAAAATACTTTTCTCAAAGGGTCGTGAATCCATGAAATTCGCTAACACAGATTGTGGTGGATGTCAGAACACGCAATAAATTTAAACACATTTTTAAAAATCTGTGATGGGTTAATGGGTAATAGTGACTGGGCAGGAAAGTGGAGTTGAGGCTGAAAGGGAACCAGAGACCGAATGGCCTACCCCGCTCCTACTTTTTATGTTCTTATGTAAGTAAGTAGTGGTTAATGTCGAGCTCCACAAATGGTGGTCCTATATGCATGTGCACACTCCTCTAGAGTAACTTTGCCAAGCATGAACACAGAGGATCTTGAACTGCAAACATAATATAAACATTCGGATGTCCCTACCCTGTGTGTATGGTTAGGCTATGCTCTTAGGCAATACTGTTGACTTCCTAATACCAAAATTAACCAAGAAATTCATCCCAAAATACAATAATAAGAATAAAGAACAATACAGCACAGGAACAGGCCCTTCAGCCCTCCAGGCCTGCACTGACACATTTTGCCTTTCCATACTAAATCTGTCTTCTCTTACAGAATCCGTATCCCTCTATTCCCTTCTTATTCATGTATTCATCCAGGTGCTACTTGAATGCTGCTATTGTGTCTGCTTCCACCCCCTCCTCTGGCAGTGTGTCCCAGGCAGTCCCCACCCTTTGTGTGAAAAACCTGCCTCACATATCTGTTTTAAACTCCCCCCACTCCCACACCTTGAACCTGTGTCCCCTAGTAATTGACCCTCCCACCCATATGAAGAAGCCTCACATTTTCCACTCTGTCCATGTCATTCACAATCTTATAAACATCTATCAGGTCGCCCCTCAACCTCCTGCGTTCCGGTGAAAACAAACCCAGTCTATCCAACCTTCCTTCGTAGCTAATCACGAGAGCTTTGCAAAATGCAGAGAAAACAATCAGAGAACATTTGCTTGTTTGATGTTCAATATTTGTACTTGGGACAATGTTAAAGGTACTATACCTGTACGACTATGGATGAATGGACACCGCACAACAGTCATCAGGCAGGAGTGTTCCCTCCCAGTTGGAGAACACGTCAGTGGTCCTGAACATTTGACCCTGGACCTTCGGGTGGCCATGCTCCAAGGCGGACTGCGGGACAAGCAACAACGCAGAGTGGCCGAGCAGAGGCTGATAGCCAAGTTCAGTACCCATGGGGATGGCCTCAACCTGGACCTTGGGTTCATGTCACACTACCGGTGACCCCACTGCACAATACATTCTCTCTCTATCTCACACTCTCTCTCTCACACACATGCACACACAAACACTCTGACAAATTCACACACCCCCACAGACCCTCCCTCAGACACAAGCTCTCTCTTATATACATGCACATACACCATCCGCACTCACACCAACACACGCACCCTCTCACACATACCCCATTACACTCATACACACACTTAATCAAGCTTGCGCGCGCATGCACACACACACACACACACTCTTATCAGGTGCATTCACATCCACACAAACACTCACATGCACACTCAATATGCCGCCCCTACATCCACACACATATAAGCTTATAGGGTGAATTTGATTTTGCAGAATTACATTTTATTTTGCTCAAAAACTGCATGAATCCATGTAAAACTCTGTAAAACTATACAGAGTTTGTCAGTCTGACATAACATTGGGACACAGACAGTCTTCACACCTACTGTTTAAAAAGCTGAGCTATCTTGAGAATCATATCTAAGATTGTTTACTGTATCACATCTCCCTGACACTGGACTCCTTTGGCTATAAATTCTGTGAGCGTGATCTTAACCTCCACAACCACCTAATGAAGGAGCAGCGCTCCGAAAGCTAGTGCTTTCAATTAAACCTGTTGGACTGTAATCTGGTGTTGTATGATTTTTAACTTTATATAAATACAAGTTGCTGCATTAAATACCAGAGCATTTACAGCACAGAAACAACTACTTGGCTCCACTGGTCTCTCCTGGACTTCATGCTATAAAATTAATTGTTGAATATGTGCGTGACATATGTTGTTTGAAATAACACTTAGGGATGAAAAAAAAACTTGTTCCTAACACTGATCTTCAGAAATGTGCTTCTGTATAGTTGCAAATGGAATTTTCTGGATGTTCACTAAGGTTTTTTAGGAATTTGAGGATGTAAAGCTGTTGCTTTCAAAAGCTGGTTGTTTTTCAGTTGATCCATTGATGTTCCCAACAGAATTACCACAGTGTTGCTTGCCAGTTCGGGTGAGGAGATAATGACTATTTTCTTTTCCAAGTGCCTGTCTCTCATAACTTTTTATTAATACTTTATTTGATTTCCTTTCAGCTTTGCCTTGTTCATTGTAATTAGTCTGTTTATTTTTGGCCACCTTAAAGCAGTTTTAGTTTAGTACTGCACGAGAAGTGTTCCTCCCATTTACCAGTGTATCTATAAATAAACTCAAATTTTGAAGGATGTGGTATAAACTGTTCTTTTATCTCTTCGCTATTATTTGAACAGCCAGCATCCTGATGGATGTAGATGATGCAGCCTGTGTCTTCTAATTAAAGCATTTGCATTTTGTTAGCTTTTCAGTATTGTCTTCTCTTGTTTTTAATGCTTGGGATGTAAACATCGCTGGAGAGACCAGCATTTATCACCTATTCCCCAATCACTCTTGAGAAGGGTTTTGGTTTTGATTTGATTTATTATTGTAACATGTACCTAAGTATAGTGCAAGGTTTTTTTTGCATGTAGTGCAGGCATATCATACCAAAAAAGTGCATTTGGGTAATAGAACAGAGCGAGGAATACAACAGTATGGTTGTGAAGAAGGTGCACAAAGAGCTTGGTCAATATTTAAATTTAAAATCCAATCGGAAGCCTGATAACAGTGGGGAAGAAGCTGTTCTTGAATCTGTTGGTTGGTGTGTTTAAGTTTTTGTATCTTCTGCATGACAGAAGAGATTATAACTGGGATGGGCGGGGTCTTTGATGATGTTGGCTGCCTTCCCCCGAGGTAGTGAGAAGTGTAGATGGGGTCAATGGATGGCAGGTTGGATTGTGTGGTGGTCACAACTCTCTGTAGTTTCTTATGGTCCTGGGCAGAGCAGTTGCCGTACCAAGCCATGATTCATCAGGATTGAGTGCTCTCTATGGTCAGCGACTGCCGTGCACTGCTGCAGTTACCACAGTGCTTTTATTTCATTTTTTTGGTGACGTTTGAAACAGCTAAATTTTTTAAAAAATGGGTGGGATGGCAGGTGGTCATAGTGATGCAACGAGTGTGTAGCGGGCTACAGACAGGTTAAGTAAGTGGGCAAAAATGTGGCAGGTGGAATACAACATGGAGGAATCTGAGGTGAAAATCCTAACAGGAAGAATAGAGGAGCTGAATATTATTTAATTGGAGAAAGACTGCGGAACACAAAGATGTGGGGGTGTCCTCATACATAAATCACAAAAGGCCAGCGTTCCAGTTTAGTTGGCATTAGGGAATGCAAATGCAATGTGGCCTTTATTTCAGAGGGAATGGGGATAAAAATAGGAAGGTTTTGCTAAATCTATACAAATCAGATCATTGCTGAAATACTGTGAACAGTTTTGGGCCCCCTTATGTAACAATCGATAAACTAACATTGGGGAGGCAGTCCAGAGAAAGTTCACGAGGCCACTACCAGTGTGGAGGGGCTGTCTTATGGGGAAGAGGTTGAAGAGATTGGGCCTATACTTGTGGAATATAGAAGAATAAGAGACAACCTTATTGAAACATAAACGATTGTCAGGGTCTTGACAGGTTAGATGCAGAAAGGCTGTTTTGCCTTGTAGGAGAGTCTAGGACCAGAGGGCACCATCTCAGAGTAAGTGGTCACCTATTTAAGGGGAGGAGTAATTTCTTCTCTTAAAGGGTAGTTAATCTGTGGAATTCTTTACCGCAGAGGGTCATTGAGGCTGGTGTCGTTAAGTATATTCAAGGTTGAGACAGACAGGTTTTTAGTCAGGAAGGGAATCAAGGATTATGGAGAAGGATTTGAAGGTTATCAGATTAGACATGATCTCATTGAATGGCAAAGCAGATTCGATGGGCTGATTGGTCTACTGCTGCTGCCATGTCAGTTGGTCTTATGAGTGCCTTGCTAGGTCATATTCTGTCCACTTTTCTCTCCTACAGTGTGGACTTCTGAGGTCCCTGCATGGCTGTGAGTCCCAGAACAGAGGGTGATACAGGGAAGCTGTTGAGCACACAGATCGGTGTGCATGGAACCTCAGAGAGGCTGCATGACCACGTATCTTAGAGAGAACTTAGAAATTTGAGGGTTAACCATCTTGCTGTAGATCTGGAGTTGCATGTTGTGCAGCCTGTGTGCAATACAGCTGATTTCCAACCCCTGAAGGGCATTAATGTACCAAATGCAGTTTCTAAAGGGGGGTAATCTGATAGTTTTATGGTTATTATGAATTATACTAGATTTAATAGTTTTAAATTCTCTGAGCTGCCATGGTGGAATTTGAATTCATGACTCTGAAATATTGTGTTTGGGTCTTTGGGTTTCTGAATATCATTACCACTCAGCTGCCTTCCCCCAATGTTCCCTTTGATTATCATCACCATCTCTGTCTGGCTTTCTCCCTGCTTAGCTGATTTTGACTTCCACACATCACTGCACTCCCTGTGTCCATCTCTATGATGAGTGGATTCAATACCCTGGAAGAACAGAAATTTCCTCCAACTAAATATAGTCAACAATCTTGGCCTCAAACTCCATTTTCTAGCCACTAATTCTGCTCCCGTCCCCCGGCAACATTTGGAGGCTGAATAAGTGACAACTTTACTTGAGACAACCTTCTGACCAAATTTCTGTTGTTTTGGTTAGTTCAGTGGGCTGGACAGCTGGTTTGCAGTGCAGACTGATGCCAACAGCTGAAAATGTGTTGCTGGAAAAGCGCAGCAGGTCAGGCAGCATCCAAGGAGCAGGAGAATTGACGTTTCGGGCATGAACCCTTCTTCAGGAAGGGCTCATGCCCAAAACGTTGATTCTCCTGTTCCTTGGATGCTGCCTGACCTGCTGCGCTTTTCCAGCAACACATTTTCAGCTCTGATCTCCAGCATCTGCAGTCCTCATTTTCACCTCGAAGACTGATGCCAACAGCATGGGTTCCAATTCCCATGATGGTCCCACCTTCTCAATCCTGCCCCTTGCCTGAGATATGGTGACCCTCAGATTATTCTCAGCACCAGTTCTCTCTCTGTAAGAATAGAGTGGGGTTATGGCACCTTTACCATCAATAAGGCTACCTATTTCTAACTCCAGAGCATCTCTCCATTCTGCTCCTTTTGCAGTTTTAACTGTTGCAATGAACCTCTATCTTTATTTTCCTCTAAATCATTAGGCTTTCATAACCTTGAGATCACCAATTTTTTGTTCACTGCGTCCCAAGTTGCATTTAATGCAGTTCACTTATTAACCTCAGATGTGCTCCCTTACACTGACTCCTCATTATACACTATGCTGATTTGAAAATCCTCTTCCCTCTCTTGAAATCCCTCTGTATCCTCACCCACTCCCTATCTCTGTCATCTCCTCCAGCCTTACAAACCTCAGAGATCTCTGCATGCAAACACCCAGGTCTTAATGCAGCTCCTCCACCAAGAACAATTCTAATGGCTTATATTCCCAAATACTGTACTTTCTCAGTAAAAGAGTTAAGTTGCTATTGGATCCCTAGTGATCTGAGTAGTGGTTGCTTCACTACAGTAACCATTTTAGATTTTCACCACTATCTTTCCAGTTCGGAAAATGGGTTGTCATGTTTGTTTTGGAATTATTCAACATCCTGTCTGTTTGATGAACTCATTTTAAAATCGGATTTGACCCAGAACTGTCTTCACTATGTTTAATTTTCCACTTTTTTTTTGACTCAACGTTTACGTCGTAATGAGGAAAAATGTCACAAAACTTGATCTTGGGGCGTGAGCTCAGGATCAATAGATGGAAGCGCCTGTTGACTTATGGCATATCGCGTGCTCTCTGATTATTTTCCTGCTCAGGCACAATTTATCACGATCAATTTTATTAGGAATCAAGGACTGCAAGTCATTGCATGTTCACTTTCATTCACACCCCTTT
The DNA here is from genome assembly GCF_037043375.1 of Chiloscyllium plagiosum. Classification (NCBI taxonomy): domain Eukaryota; kingdom Metazoa; phylum Chordata; class Chondrichthyes; order Orectolobiformes; family Hemiscylliidae; genus Chiloscyllium; species Chiloscyllium plagiosum. Next base: position 112,856,944 of record NW_028270148.1, read on the forward strand.
CTTTTACAAAGCCTCTGTTAATAGTTGTGGTGTATCTGTTGGAGGTTAATGAAAGATTCTGTTTACCTGCCCCACTGCTCATTGTAACAATTACTGCAACCAATTACAAACACAGCCAATTAATATCAGTCATCATCAATTTACACAGATATAATCAAGCTGCCTAACAAAAGATGTCATAGGCCTTGATAGATTTAAGGTTCACAAGTTTTTAATGACAATCTGGTAATTTCATGATCATTCAATGTAGGTCAAAGTACACTTTTGGCATCATGATTTGGAGATGCTGATGTTGGACTGGGCTGTACAAAGTTAAAAATCACACGACACCAGGTTATAGTCCTGCAGAATGAATTGGAAGCACTAGCTCCTTCACAACCACCTTATGAAGGAGCAGCGCTCCAAAAGCTGGTGCTTTCAATTAAAGGTGTTGGACTATAACGTGGTGTTGTGTGATTTTTTAACTTTTGGCATCCTCAGTGTTACTCAGTTTGTGTGAAAGTGTGCTATCATTTTCAAAGTGGGAACACAGCTCTCTGTATCTGTCCCTATCTAGAGCTGGTTTAGTTGACCTGCCACTAAATTGTAAATTTTCTTTGTTCTGCTTTTCTGGACAGTTGCATGATTAGGTGGGGAGCAGAGAGATACAGATCCTTAGAAATTGGGCTATAGGTTTAGACAGTGGATTTGGATCAGCACAGGCTTGGAGGGCCGAAGAGCCTGTTCCTGGGATGTAAAATTTCTTTGTTCTTTCTTTGTTCTTTATTTAAATACCCTCAAGCAATGTTACATCACTAGTCCCCTGTGGGATCTTTTGGCTGTAGCTTTTGGTATTAATTTAAGATTTTGCTATCAATGCTAATTGACATTAATGTGAATGAGTTACTAAATCCAAGTCTTGAGAATCACAGATACAGGGCCACTTGACCCATTGGGTCAGATTCTGGATCAGTGGTGCTGGAAGAGCACAGCAATTCAGGCAGCATCCGACGAGCAGCAAAATCGACGTTTCGGGCAAAAGCCCTTCATCAGGAATAAAGGCAGAGAGCCTGAAGCGTGGAGAGATAAGCGAGAGGAGGGTGGGGGTGGTGAGAAAGTAGCATAGAGTACAATAGATGAGTGGGGGAGGAGATGAAGGTGATAGGTCAGGGAGGAGAGGGTGGAGTGGATAGGTGGAAAAGGAGCTAGGCAGGTCGGACAAGTCCGGACAAGTCAAGGGTACAGTGCAGAGCTGGAAGTTTGAAACTAGGATGAGGTGGGGGAAGGGGAAATGAGGAAGCTGTTGAAGTCCATATTGATGCCCTGGGGTTGAAGTGTTCCGAGGCGGAAGACGAGGCATTCTTCCTCCAGGCATCTGGTGGTGAGGGAGCGGCAGTGAAGGAGGCCCAGGACTCCATGTCCTCGGCAGAGTGGGAGGGGGAGTTGGAATGTTGAGCCACGGGGCGGTTTGGTTGATTGGTGCGGGTGTCTCGGAGATGTTCCCAAAACGCTCTGCTAGGAGGCGCCCAGTCTCCCCAATGTAGAGGAGACCGCATCGGGAGCAACGGATGCAATAAATGATATTAGTGGATGTGCAGGTAAAACTTTGATGGATGTGGAAGGCTCCTTTAGAGCCTTGGATAGAGGTGAGGGAGGAGGTGTGGGCGCAGGTTTTACAGTTCCTGCGGTGGCAGGGGAAAGTGCCAGGATGGGAGGGTGGGTCGTAGGGAGGCGTGGACCTGACCAGGTAGTCACGGAGGGAACGGTCTTTGCGGAAGGCGGAAAGGGGTGGGGAGGGAAATATATCCCTGGTGGTGGGGTCTTTTTGGAGGTGGCGGAAATGTCGGCGGATGATTTGGTTTATGCGGAGGTTTGTAGGGTGGAAGGTGAGCACTAGGGGTGTTCTGTCCTTGTTACGGTTGGAGGGGTGGGGTCTGAGGGCGGAGGTGCGGAATGTGGACGAGATGCATTGGAGGGCATCTTTAACCATGTGGGAAGGGAAATTGCGGCCTGGAGGAAAAACGCCTCATCTTCCGCCTCGGAACACTTCAACCCCAGGGCATCAATATGGACTTCAACAGCTTTCTCATTTCCCCTTCCCCCACCTCATCCTAGTTTCAAACTTCCAGCTCCGCACTGTCCCCTTGACTTGTCTGGACTTGTCCGACCTGCCTAGCTCCTTTTCCACCTATTCACTCCACCCTCTCCTCCCTGACCTATCACCTTCATCTCCTCCCTCACTCACCTATTGTACTCTATGCTACTTTCTCCCCACCCCCACCCTCCTCTAGCTTATCTCTCCTCGTTTCAGGCTCTCTGCCTTTATTCCTGATGAAGGGCTTTTGCCCGAAACGTCGATTTTGCCTGTCCTCGGATGCTGCCTGAATTACTGTGCTCTTCCAGCACCACTAATCCAGAATCTGGTTTCCAGCATCTGCAGTCATTGTTTTTACCCCATTGGGTCAGAGCCAACTCTTGTAGACATCAGCTGATTGGTCCCCTTCTCCCTCTCTCTCTACCCGGGTGTGTCCTTATATTCCCGCTCTGATGAAGAGTTATCTAACTTGAAACATTAGCTTGCTGCTTGTTCATGGATGCTGCCTGTGATCTCCCGGAGAGAGTGAGGACTGCAGATGCTGGAGAGTCAGAGTCGGAAAAGGTGACGCTGGAAAAGCACAGCAGGTCAGGCATCATCCGAAGAGCAGGGGAGCTGACGTTTTGGGCATAAACCCTTCATCAGGAATATTGTGATTTCCAGCATTTTTTGTTTTCAATACGGACTCCAGCATCTCCAGTAATTTGCTTCTTTTATTTCTCCTTTGAATATTTAAGCAATACTGTTTGTTCAGGAGGTATTTCTCACCTTATTGGACGGTGCTGTCTAAATCCTGACCACCTGCCACTTATTGTAAGCTCTCTCTCCTCTTGCCCCTGTTCTTTTTCCAATCTGTGTTGTAAATCTGTGCTCTCTGGTTACCATCCCTTTAATGTTGTAAGGCTAAAGTGGAACACTTCTCTATGTTGATCAAACCAATTTATCACATTTGACATTCACTCAACAAGTTTGAGAATCCAAAGTTGCTATCAGGCTTTTCTCTCACCCACTTGAAGTGCATGAAAGCTCTTCACCGTTTATTTGGGGACTGCAGTGCTTAATTATTTGATGTCTTGAAGATAGTGTTCCATCATCTTTTTGCATGAGTGACCATCAGGATTTACTGAGGTTCTCTATCCTGTTAATCTGATCTACTTTATCTGTAGTTTCTGAGAGTCAGGCTGTTATTTAGTGGAACTTATCGGCTATGATCATATCACAATATCACCGTCAGCTCCGTGAGTAACACCAAAGGTCAAATGGACTAATAGAGTTCTCCTTCAAATAGTTGTGATCTGCTATTGAGTGTCCACTCAGGCATAATTGTTGTCATCATCCCTGCTGAAATAAATAGTCCCATACCACTAAAGTAAACATATGTCTCAATAGAATCGTTTGTTAAATCGATTGAGAAAAGTAATCAGAAAGCACCTTGTAGATCTCCAGGCATGTCAGAGTGCCGTAAAACCGAGGAAATACTTTTGAAGTGTAGTCATTGTCATAGCATAAACATGACGGCCAATATGTACACAACAAGCTCGCACAAATCACAAAGTGACAATAATCCACTTTAGTGATATTGCTTATGGGGTAAACATAGCCGACGACACATGGAATAAGCTCTCTTGCTCTTCATTGGAATAGTAATTTGTTTTCGCATCGAATTGTAATGTTCATCTTTTGAACTTTATTTCTTATTTTTCTAACTTGTTCTATGAATAATTGTAAGTATTCTAACTTTTTTCCCTCTGAATTTCTCTATTTTGTATCTAAGACTTGTACCTCGATACTTGGTACCTAAAATGGTGACATTGTAAATGTTTCGCTATACTCCTGTACTTGAGTATCCGTGACAGTAAACCTAATTCTAAACTGAGAGGGAATCAGGGTTCTCAGTTTAATGTCTTATCTGAAAGGTTCAGTGGCAGCATTGCAGCATTCTTTCAGCACTGCGTTGGAGTATGAGCCAAAACTTTAGTGTATGATCTGAACCCAAAAACATCTGATTCAGAAGCAAGAGTGCTACCTACTGAGCTGCAGCTGATACTTCATGGCATATTGTTCAATATTCCACCTACCAAACTACACAAATATCTTGTGTGCAGTATTTCAGTCTCTGTATTTAGGAATGGATATGTGGAAGCCATACAGTGAAGATGGACTGAATTGCGTCCTGCCATTAAGGGCTATCCCATGATATCGGGCTTATATTTACTCGACTTTAGAAAAACGAAAGGCGATTTCATTGGATTTATAGGGGTCTGGATGGAATAGATGCTGAGAGATTGATTCTGTTGGTTGGAGAATCGAAAGTACAGGATCCCAGTCTCAGAATAATGGATTGATCATTTCAGACACAGAGTCATAGAGTTGCAGAGATGTACAGCATGAAAACACACCCTACGGTCCAACTTGTCCATGCCAACCAGATATACTAAATTAATCGAGTTCCACTTGCCAGCATTTGGCCCATTTCCCTCCAAACGCTTCCTGTTCATATACCCATCCAGATGCCTTTTAAATGTTATAATTGTACCATCCTCCACCACTTCTTCTGGCAGCTCATTCCATACATGTACCACTCTCTGTGTGAAAAGGTTACCCCTTAGGTCTTTTTTATACCTTTCCCCTCTCACCCTAAACCTATGCCCTCTAATTCTGGACTCCCTGGCACCAGGGAAAAAACTTTGCCTTTTTATTCTATCCATGCCCCTCGTAATTTTGTAAACCTCTATTAGGTCACCCCTCAGTCTCCGATGCTCCAGGGAAAACAGCCCCAGCCTGTTCAGCCTCTCCCTATAGCTCAAACCCTCCAATCCTGGCAACATCCTTGTAAATCTTTTCTGAACCCTTTCAAGTTTCACAACATCCTCTGGAAACCAGAATTGAATGCAGTATTCCAAAAGTGGCCTCACCAATGTCCTGTACAACTGCAACATGACCTCCCAACATCTATACTCAATGCACTGACCAATAAAGGAAAGCATACCAAACACCGCCTTCACTTTTATTCCTGATGAAGGGCTTTTGCCCGAAACGTCGATTTTACTGCTCCTCGGATGCTGCCTGAACTGCTGTGCTCTTCCAGCACCACTAATCCAAAATCTGGTTTCCAGCATCTGCAGTCATTGTTTTTACTGCCTTCACTATCCTATCTACCTGCAACTCTTCTGTCAAGGAACTATGAACCTGCACTCCAAGGTCTCTTTGTTCAGCAACACTCCCCAGAACCTTACTATTAAGTGTATAAGCCCTGCCCTGATTTGCCTTCCCAAAATGCAGCACCTCACATTTATCTAAGTTAAACTCTATCTGCCACTCCTCAGCCTATTGGCTCATCTGATGAAGGTCCTTAGATGAGGAGAAACTATTTCACTCATAGGGAAACAAACCTAAAACCTGTGAGAAATTGATTAACACCCAACAGACTTAAATTGACTTAGAGATGGAAAGTTATATTGAGTGTTCCTCAAAAAGGTACAAGTCTTAGATACAAAATGGAGAAACGTGTCTTTGTCACAACATGAATTTCACTTCCTCCAAAATAGAATTTAAGGATCCCTGATGGGCAGCTTTGACGGTGATTTTAAGTTTATGATTGCTCACTTTGCAAAAGTAAAATTAAATAAAGTTTAAAGTGAAAGTAAAGTGAGAGAAAAAAGCCTCAACATAATCATATTGGCAAAGGGGAAATAATTTAATTCCATTTGTTATGAAGAGAATTTATCATAACTTTCTGCCACAAGCTGTGTTTGTTTGATATTATAGAACTCACACATAGAGTAAAAATATTGCAAGTCCATGACTACTCCATTGCCACCTTCCTTTCCCACTCAAAGTTGCATGGCTCCAGCGTTTTTAAAGCACTTCTCTATTTATTTTCTCTGCTCTTCTTTCCTGTCATTTCCTGCCTGTGAATCCATCCTCTTTTTGTTCCCTGGCTTCAACCCACCAGGAGGTGATGTGAAAATGTTCCTCTTGTTTTTACTTGCATACTGAAGGGGGAGGGCACCTGATCACCTGCAGTTGGGGTTTCCCGAGAGTAGGAGCTGCCTGACAAACTCTTTAAAGGTTTCTGAATCACACTATTGCTCGAGGCACTGGGTTGAATGCAGAGAGTCGTCACACTATTTGCAGAATGGATAGAATTAAAAAAAACATCTAATGTTGAAACTTGCTTGGATTTGCAAACAGCAAAGATCTGCCATTGCAATGTATAGTAGTCCATAAACAGTGCGACTCTCTGCAAGCATCAGCGCTGAAGCTCTCTGGGCTGTGTAAGTTTTCACACTGCTGCTTTTAAACACATTCTTTGTCCTAAGAACCCTTAGTGATTCAGAATGAAATTCATTCCTTCAGGCAAAGCCAGAGTGGAATTTGTTGTGAGAACACACTCTCTTGGTGCTGGATTTTTAGAGACAGAATGGTTGGTTCAGTTGGCAAGACTACTGGGTCAGTAAAACACCAACAGCACAGGTTCTGTTCCCGTTCTGGGTGAGGTAGATGTAGGATCTGCCTTCTAGTCCTGCCCCGAGGGTGGGAAACACATTGCCCAGAGAAGTGGCTCAGATTGAAGTGTCAGCAGACAATGAGCTCGGAGGGAGATGACTCTATAATCAGCAATGACTTGGACATGTGACCTGGAGCCCCAGGCAGCTGGTGGAATTTAAATACAATTAATGAAATGTAGAGTTGCTAGTCTTGGTGACTGTGAAACCATCATCGACTGTTGTGAAAACTTATCCAATTCATTACAGAAGTAGACAATTCTGCAGAGAGAGAGACTGTTCAGTGTCTGCAATGGTACTTTTACCAAATGTCCTTTTGGGAAATATATTGCTGTTCTTGCCTGGTTTGCCCTACATATGAAGCACAGCAATATAGTTGACTCTTAACTTCCCTTAAAATGGCCAAACAAGGCACTCAGTTCATTGGCAAAGAGGGATAGGCAACAAAAGCTCACTTGAAGGTAATACCTATACATACTGAACAATTGGTTGATTATTGTGAGAATGTGTGAAAGAAAATTACCAGTATGAGAAACATAGTCAAGTTGCATGTTCAACAAATCACAAATCTGTCCTTAACCAATGCAATCAAGAAAACAAAGCAGAAGCTAAACCAACATTTTTTAGAATTATCTTTTGTCACTTACAGTAACATATTCTACCAAAATGAACTGGTCAAGTTATTGAAAATAATTTTGTCCTCAGTCGCATTCTGCCAAACTGAACAAATCAAGTTATTGAAAATATTTTTGTGTCTTCAATTTTCCCCACAACCAGCCAAATGCACATAGGTTCCAAAATATTGTCGAGTTTGAGCAGAATTGCCAAGTTTCAAAACAGTGGCTCAGTGGTTAGCACTGCTGCCTCACAGAGCCAGGAACCTGGGTTTGATTTCAGCCCCGGGCGACTGTCTGTGTGGGGTTTGCACATTCTCCCCATGTCTGTATGGGCTCCAGTTTCCTCCCACAGTCCAAAGATGTGCAGGCTAGGTGGCCATCCAAAATTGCCCATAGTGTTCAGGGATGTGTGGTTTAGGTGAGTTGGCCATGGGAAGTAACGGGAATAGGATGGGGGATGGTTCTGGGTAGGATGCTCTTTGGAGGGTCAGTGTGGACTTGATGGGCTGAATAGCCTGTTTCCACATTGTAGGGAATCTATGAATAAAATAATCTCATCTTTAAAGCTGGACAATTTCTGTTGGAAGTTCACAAGTTAAATTTTACCTAAAGTTCATGGCTTGAATTTCTTGCTGTAGTGATTGTAATGAAATGGTTGTGTCCCAGTGTGACTGCTGTTCTCCTTTTGATAGCAGAAGAGTATAAAGTCAGCATGACAACCAATACGAACAAATTACTCGGTTCATTTAGCATCATAACTTCTTTCTTTTTTGCATTCACTTATGGGATGTGGGTGTTACTGGCTGGGTCAGCAATTATTGCTGTCCCTAGTTGCCCCTTGAGAAGTTGGCAGTGAGCTGTTTCTCAGTGTATCAGCCCCACCGGTGGAACTTTATCCCAGTGAATCTGCTCTCACTGTGAATAGAATTGGAAAGCAGCAAGGTGGCCAGGGTCGTTTATCCATCCAATTTCCCGCTAATGCCAAAGCAACTTCTCGCTCCTTAAAAGAAAACTTTCTCTGCAGCTTTGTAAACAACAGGAATCAGTTTGCAAACCACTCCGTTCCCATGCAGGATATTTTCCCAAATCTCATCTCTTTAACATAAAACAACAAACTCAAGTAACTACTATAAGAAAACCAAACACTCTCAGTACTAGCTTTTTGAAACACAAACAAGGAAGGCGAAAAGAGTTGGTCAGTGTCATTGGAGGGAGCAGGCACCCGGCTTCTCAGAATCATGTCCTTCAGAACCAAAAAAACTTAAAGAGACATGCACACTTGTCTCTTTTGGAAGCCAGTACTAAGTCTGAAGGTTTGTCTGGGTCTGTGGTCATTTGCAAAGAAATTGCTGCTCACCATTGACTTGAAATGGGAGGTAAAAACAATGACTGCAGATGCTGGAAACCAGATTCTGGATTAGTGGTGCTGGAAGAGCACAGCAATTCAGGCAGCATCCGAGGAGCAGCGAAATTGACGTTTCGGGCAAAAGCCCTTCATCAGGAATAAATGGGAGGTGTCAGCCCCTTGTGAGGGGAACTTTCCTTTTCCCTATTTCAGTTTGATATCTGGGGCCAAGACAAGGGGATTCCAGGTATCAGCCTCACTGCTACTAACCTGCAGGGTCTGTAACCAATCATGTTGAAGTATCGTCACAGACAGCAAACTTGAACCGAATCTTCCACTTAAGATGAAAATTCTTCAGAGAGCAAAAGGAACCATTGGGAAAGGAATGTGAAATTAAGCAAGAAATGCAAACGCAAACCTGTAGAAAGGTTTTTTTCCAAAGAAAAAGTTTTAAATCATGAGGAAATTTGACTGTGTTAAAATCCAAACTCCAACTATCCGCAATCATCAGATAGTTGGAGTTTGGATTTTAACACAGTGCCAAAGTATAAATTACTGCTGAGAAACTTACCCCACCTTGAAAACATTCAGTTTATATTTGTGGACGTCAAATTTCCTCATGATTTAAAACTTTTTCTTTGGAAAAAAACCTTTCTACAGGTTTGCGTTTGCATTTCTTGCTTAATTTCACATTCGGTGCGGACTTGTTGGGCCGAAGGGCCTGTTTCCACACTGTAAGTAATCTAATTATCTAATCTAACATGCACGCGATTACACAAATACACAACATCTATTTTAGAGTTTGCCTTGATTTTAATGAGCAAGTTATAATCTGATGGGAAATTGGTCCTGTCACAGATATGGACAAGTAATTCTTTACCTTGCAAGGAGGCATTACCCATGTCAGTGATAAATTGGGCAGTTGTGAGGTTGCCTGTTTTCTCTCTCAGTGTCACACCCACGCAACAGATGTGCATGCGGATTTTCTGCTGGCTGCAATAGAATTTTCTTTAATAAATGTTCAGTGACAGGATAGCTGAAAAAAAAGTTTCAAACCATGTTAAGAGATGCAACCACACTCATTGTAATTCAAACCAGAATGGGAGAAACCTTTGGCATATGCTGGACATGACAAAAGATTAGCTGTAATAGCAGCAACAGAGCTGCCAGAGTGATGGATGACGATAGGCTCTCAGAACATGACATTTGGAAATTTATATTTTCTTCTACTAAATAAATGATTAGGCCAGTGTATTATACATGGTGAAGAATAATATTTTTGAATCTTTCTGTCCAAGCTGTCAATAGCAGTTTGAAGCAGCCCTACATAAGTGACCTTACATGGTCGTTGCACTCTGAGAGACATTTGTATTGTTAATTCTGCTGTAAAATAAGAAAAGAGGATTTTGAATAAATGCTTTCTATAATGCTGCAAATTCAAAAGCAATGTTTTAATTACAGGATTTTGAAGTCATTGAACACCCAACCCTTGATTCCCATTGATGCCAGTGAGCAAAAAATAACAATGTGACTGAACCCCAGATAGAGACGGAACTGAACTCTCCTTCTCTGGGTCCCTGTATAAAATGTGTTTGAGCAGTCTGAACCACAAAACTAACCTTGAACTAAATTTCACGTTTTTTTTTGACTTGGTCTGGATTATGTTGAGTTTTTTTTAAAAGGGTATTTCTGTCGTGATGCCTTGAGGTTTTCTCATGAAACCTGCCTCATTGACTACCTATCCCATGAGCCTCCACCTCCATGGCATGCCTCATGTCTGATTCCAGTCTCATCTTATCATGCAGCTTTTCCAGAGCAACTTGCCACTCAGCGGATAACCGCTGAGTAGGCTGACATCTCGTTGTGCCCGTGCCAACTTTGAAAGACTGCTGTGCAAATGGGCGTGTGTTTGCTATTGCCCCTCATCAGCAATGTAATGGCACAGAGCTACGCTACCCATGGCACGGAGCCAATGTCTCTGGCACTCTCTCATGCATTCAACCCCATTCTCTGACCAGAGGCTTGCTGCCTATTGGAAGTGATGTGGCTAAGATTGGCGTCACAGCAGCATATGCCCACACCCCAGATACTGCATCAGTTCAAGAAGGCATCTTCTCCAGGGACAGTTGGAAACATGCAGTAAATATTGTGGCCAGCTGTGTCCGCATCCAATGAACAGACAGACAAAACATCAACCAGGTTCAACAGTATGGATGCCCCTTTCCAACACCACTGTTCGTGCCCCTAGAGTAGATTTCATTGGCAGGCTGTTGGTTGCCAGGACTCAGTGTGGAGTTGTTGTGGTAATGGCACTAGATTCTGGCAATCCAGAACACCAGGCACATGTTTGTCTTATTATAGTCTCATTAAGTACATTCTAGTCTGAGAAAGGCAGATTTTTAAAGGGATAAAGGGATGTGGGGAAAAGGCTGGAGAGTGGAGTTGAGGATTATAAGAAATAAAAACTGAAGAAACTGCGGTTGCTGTAAATCAGAAACAAGAACAGAAATTGCTAGAAAAGCTCAGCGTCTGGCAGCATTTGTGGAGAGAAATCAGGAGTTAACATTTCAGGTCGAGTGACCCTTCCCCAGAGGATTAGAAGGATTATAAAATTGAATAAATGACCAGACTCGATGGGCTGAATGGCCTACTTCTGTTTCTGTGTCTAATATTGTACAATTCTGCCACCAGCCATAACAAACTGAACAAGCTCCTTCAACCAGAGCTGTTCACAATGGGACACTTGATTGCTCTTCGATTTGGGACTCCTGACTGGTAAAGTTGAAAGTATTGTGCTGGAAAAGCACAGCAGGTCAGGCAGCATCTGACGAGCAGGAGACTCGATGTTTCAGGCATAAACCCTTAATCTACCTGACTGGTAGAGTCATCAGAATTCTGTATGGATTACCTTACAATTAATGGTCAGTGAATGACTGGTGAGGGCTGAGCTATGTACTTACATCCGTGACAGTGAAGTGTTTGGGTTTTGTGGAGGTGTTCTATCCATTCAGTAAAAGCACTGAAATCTCCAACCCCAGTGCTCCACTGCCTTTCTTTCGGAGGCAAAGTGTCGCCCCCCCCCCCCCCCCCCGTTTATCATTCAACAATGATTATCAGATCATTTGGTTTCAAGCAGTCCAAATAAAATTTCAAATTTCAGTGCTGTTTTACAAAATACAGGAGGTGCAAAATGATCGCCAAACTGAAATCAATTTTCATGTAACCCTGCTGTTGGAGAGACAATAACTATCAACCAAATGATTTGTATAAATGGCCTGCCTGATGGTCAACAAGGTTGGTTTTGGTATGTAACCTGCTGGCTTCTGCATACATCCAGGGGTTTATTTTATTTCCAAGTAATCATTGCATTCATGCACTCAGCAATCAGATAGGGACAGAGAGAGGGAGCAGTGTTCAGCTCTGATCAAGAGCCTTCTAGACTCGAAATGTTAGCTTGCTCTCCCTCCATGGATGCTGCCTGACCTGCTGTGATCTCCATGGAACCACCTGACAAAGGGGCAGCGCTCCAAAAGCTTATGATTTCAAATAAACCTGTCGGGCTATAACCTGTGACTTCTGACCATGTCCACCGCAATCCAACACCGGCACGTGAATACCAAATTGTGGAAGTGTCCAAAATACCTTTTAGTCATGAGCAGCTTGGTAGACATCCCACCCGTGTTATGATTTTTCTCCTAGACCGAACACGCTGTGGAAAATGGAGAATCCTGTTAATAAACGATAATGTGTCTGTGTTTAATGCGGTGTTTCAGTATTGTGACCATCATGAATTTTTTTTATATCAGTGTGAGAATTCTGCAGTATTCCACAGCACCATTAATTCCTTCAGTTCAGTTCTCTCACATGGCATTACAAATTAGATCTGAACAAAAGTAATGGTGGAACTTCTGCATATGTAACTCATGGTTTAGATTAGATTAGATTAATTACAGTGTGGAAACAGGCCCTTCGGCCCAACAAGTCCACACCGACGCGCAACCCACCCAGACCCATTCCCCTACATTTACCCCTGCCCCTAACACTACGGACAAGTTAGCATGGCCACTTCACCTAACCTGCACATTTTTGGATTGTGGGAGGAAACCGGAGCACACCCACGCAGACACGGGGAGAATGTGAAAACTCCACACAGTCAGTCGACTGAGGCGGGAATTGAACCCGGGTCTCTGGCGTTGTGAGACAGCAGTGCTAACCACTGTGCCACCGAGCCGCTCCAGAACAGTAATTTTAAATAGCAGCGTCATTTCTTAAAATATTCATGGTTTAATTCAGTCGTTGTGTTGATTCAACACTGGGAACGAAAACAAAACAGCAAAAGTTCATTATTATTTGTTGTGTTGTTCAGGTGAAGGGAGCAACAGTGTCCCCACGAATAGTTAGGCAAAAGTAAAGACTGCAGATGCTGGAAATCAGAGTCTAGATTAGAGTGGTGCTGAAAAAGCACAGCAGGTCAGGCAGCAGAGGGCGATCCCCAGAGGATTAGAAGGATTATATTAAGGGTTATAAAATTGACTATATGACTAGACTCGATGGGCTGAATGGCCTACTTCTGTTCCTGTGTCTAATATTGTACAATTCTGCCACCAGCCATAACAAACTGAACAAGCTCCTTCAACTAGAGCTGTTCACAATGGGACACATTTGCTTTTCGATTTGGGACTGCTGTCTGGTAAAGCCATCGGAAATCTGTACGAATTACTTTACAGAACTCAGGGAAGGGATCTGAGGAAGGGTCACTACACCCGGAATGTTAACTCTGATTTCTGTCCACAATTGCTGCCAGACCTGCTGAGCTTTTCTAGCAATGTCTGGTTTTATTCATGTAAACGGTATTCCGCTTTTGCGGTATTCCTTGTATGGCGTGTTTCCTTCAGGAAGTATCTGGTTAGAGGGCATCTTAAGCGTCTCTGGAATGGTGTAGATTGGATCGTGGATCCAGCCCTGAGTTGGACTGGTTGCAAAATGACATTGAAACTTGTGATGTTAAGCGAGAGTGCAGGCTTCATTAAATACTGATGTTGAACGCAACAACATGAAACTGGGCAGCAAGAAATGGAACTTACTGTGCTGCTTCCAGGTCAAAGGTCGCAGAAATATGCAATTGTAATTGGCTGTAATCCAGTCGTGAGAATTGTATTATAGTTTTTAATCAGGAAATATGATTACCGGCATATACTTCCTCAGCTGAAATGACAGCTGGGACAATTTATTGGGAGTTTAATGATAATTGCCTTCAGGCAAAAATGCAAAGGATAATCCATCAGAAACATGGTTAAGTTGATTTACAGTTGTGGATTTTTTTTGCTGGAGTGATTCGCTTTACTGTACGTGTTTAGTAATCCATCGCCCTCTGCAATGCTGAGTTTACAAAACTGCTGTCAAAGATCTTTGAAAATCTCAAATACAGCCCTCCCATTCACTAATTTCTTTTTGATTGGTTTCGAGCGCTGGTAGATCTATTGCCGATTTACTGTTTAAAAGATTAAAGTCACATCACTGTGTGGAAATTGGTAATTGGCAAAAGAAAACCTGCACGAGCAAGTTTAACAGCGCAGATCTGTCATTATTTCATTTGAGAAGAAATAAGTGTGATTCCACACACATCAATGGGTTCTTAATTCAGGCCTTTTCATTCTGTTTAGCAGAACAGAAAGTAAGTTATATCCACCAGTCACTGGGCCCTGTAAACTCAATGGCCTAATCAACATTTTTCAAGAAAAGGCAGAGGATTGAACTGTTTGTTCTTTTCCCTTCTCATAAAAGAGAAAAAGAATGAGGGTATCGATTTAAAGTTTTGTCCAAAAGAAGCAAGGCTTATGTGAGCAAAAAACTTTCCACACAGCGAGTAGTTGGAATCTGGAAATGCGCTGCTTGGAAATGTGGTGGAGATCGGTTCAATTGGGGTATTGGCACGGTGGCTCAGAGGTTAACACTGCTGCCTCACAGCGCCAGGGATCTGAGTTCGATTCCACCCTCAGGTGAGTTTGTCCGTTCTCCCCATGTGGGTTTCCTTTGGGTGCTCTAGTTTCCTCCTACAGTCCAAAGATGTGCAGGTTAGGGTGGATTGGCCATGGGAGATGTGGGGTTATGGGAATAAGGGTAGGGGTGGGTCCGGGTGGGATGCTCTTCAGAGGGTCTGTGTGAATGGAACAGGATGAATGGCCTGCTTCCACACTGTAGGGATTGTATGATTCAAAAGGGACATTGGATGGTTACTCAGATAGAAGTGATGTGCAGGGATATGGCAGAAGATTGGCACCAGGGGATAGAACCAGTGCCAGCCTGATGGGCTGAATGGTCTCCTTTGGTGCTGTAACAATTCTGCAATTTTCTGGGGGTTGCCTTCACATTGGAGCTTCAGAAATGGTTTGTTCTGCAGGAGGGATGATGACCTAAATATTGTCCAAATGCCTACGGTGAGATGAAATCGCTGGACCGGGCATCAAGGCTCTGAAAACCAGTGGCTAAGTTTGCCTGGGTACGTGAACAAATGGCAGGTTTAACCGGCTATGTTGTTGAGTGGCGAGCCGAGAAGCGATAGTTTTAGGACCGTGGGGCTTACTGAGATGGTGATGTGATAAGTAACTCAGAGGGCAATCGATGATGGCAGCAGCTCGACAGAGCAGATCATGTGACTTGATTGAGGTGGTGCTGTGTTTTATCTGTGCTGGGCCAACTGAATCAGGCATTTTAACGACAAGACAATCTGGGACCTTTTTGAAAGCTCCTCAATGGGAAACAGCTTGCTGTTGCTTTGGGAGTAATCATGAGGATGCAGCAGCAGCTCTGTGTGTGATTGATGGTACAAATTCCATCCCTCAGTGCTCTTGGGTACATGCACATGGTGGGATGCGTTGCTAGGCTCAGTCACTTGACATTTGTAGTCCCAGTGGGCTCTTACAATCCAGCTGCAGTGAGATGGCTGGGTAGTTACAAATTGCCAAGGTCCCTTACCCCCTGGAAAGGGACCAGTTTGAAATGTTATCACAGTCTACTCTCAAAGGCAGTGTGATCCTTCTTTACATAGGTGCCTTCCAGATCCTTAAGATTGCATCGTAAGCTAACTAACCAAAAAATTGTGGATGCTGGTAATCAGAAAGCAAAACAGAAATTGTTGGAAAAGCTCAGCTGATCTGGAAGCATCTGTGGAGAGAAATCAGAGTTAACGTTTCAGGTCCAGAAACTCTTCTTTGGAGCTAACTTCAACCTCTGACCTTAAACACAGATAAGGGCTCCGGAATTTTCCAGCCAATTATAAAGAGCCTTGTTCAAATTTTTGTTTGAATTACCTGATGGGCTCGGCCATCATGTTATAGACTCATAGAGATGTACAGCACAGAAACAGACTCTTCAGTCCAACTCATCCACGTTGACCAGATATCCGAACCTAATCTAGTCCCATTCGCCAGCCCTTGACCCATATCCCTCTAAACCCTTCCTGTTCATATACAAATCCAGGTGCCTTTTAAATGTTGTAATTGCACCAACCTCCTCCACTTCCTCTGGCAGCTCGTTCCTTGCACACACCACTCTCTAATTGAAAAGGTTTGTGGATCTTATACTGCTTTGGATTTTCTACTCGCTCGTAAGGTTCCCTTAACTAGGATGCAGGATCACCAAGGCTTCAGGGCCCACCACATCATAACTGCATTGAAACTTGAGAATCTGAAGTTGGTTCTTCAAGACAGAATCTATGGCACACCTGCCCAATAAGACAAAACCGACTTGTTCCTCATGTCAGTTTAACAATGCTTTAAGCAGACATGGGTAAGCATGTGTTTAGTATTCCAACTGTTATATTTGTCATGTGTTGTGTTATCATCATATCATGTCATCATGATGTGCTTAATGTCTTCAGGAGCTGTGCAGGGGTTGCAATAAAATTGAGAGATCCGGGTTTCTGATTTGAGGGAGCGAAACCGATTCACCACTGTTACTTTCAGCAGCATTTTCTTTACTCTATAAAGGGCCACAAAGATTTCAGGAGCCCTATGCATCAGCTCTTCCAAGGAGCCGGTCAAGTCATCTCTCAAAGCTTTGTATTATTCTGCAGAACTTCTTGATTTCCACAAACTCACTGCAAAGACTTGAATTCAAAAATCTAGCCTGGCACCCTCTCTCTGACGCCAAATCAGAAGACCCTTTGACACTATTCCCAAGGAGAGCAGGGGATGTCTGCATGCTTGGATCCTCTGACCACTATTTATCCTCAACTAATTTACAGCACAGTGGGTGGCACAATGGTTCAATGGTTAGCGCTGCTGCCTCACAGCGCCAGAGACCCAGGTTCGATTCCAGCTTCGGGCGACTGTGTGGAGTTTGCACATTCTCCCCGTTACTGCATGGGTTTCCTTTGGGTGCTCTGGTTTCCTCCCACAATCCAAAGATGTGCAGGTCAGGGTGGATTGGCCAGCCTAAATTGCCCCACAATGTTCAGGGATGTGTAAGTTAGGTGCATTAGTTAGGGGTAAACGTGGAGTAATGGGGGAATGGGTCTGGGTGGGATACTCTTGTTGAGCCGAAGGGCCTGTTTCCACACTGTAGGGATTCTGTGCTAACTTCTATAAACCAGATAACCCGGTGCCACCATCACATTGCTGTGTGAGAGAGTTTGCACAAATTGGCAGCAGCATTTGCAACATTACAACAGTGACAATACTTCATGTTAGCCATGAACAGGACATCCCGAGGTAGTGAAAGCTGCAGTAAAAATGCAGCTTTTTTTTCCCTTCCTTTCAATTGCATCTAGCAATTCCCATCATTGGCAGTGTATCATCTACCCAGCGAGACCAGAAATGTTCAGCTGTAGACTGTATTTTTCTGCTTATTATTTCTGCTGCCAAGCTGATTTCAAGCTAAACCCAGCTATGAACAATTCAATAGGCTTGCTTTTGTTATTTTTTTTCCATTAGCCTCGTCATTTAAAGCAATGAACATTTCATTTGTACCTTTCTACATGATAAGATGTGCTGTAGCTTTATCACAATTTGATGCTTTAATATCGGTATTTGTGCCTTGACTGTACCTGTATTCTCATGTTAAACATTATCAGCCACCAAGCTTGTTTAAGTTAATGGTTATCATGGTGATGTCGTCTAATCGCTGTGCAGGTGAAGACTTCATGCAGGTCATATCGTGGAAAAACATGCTCTTAACACTCTTTTTCCACTGTGCTTAATTATCCTTAAGACTAAGGGTATTTAATTATTAAAGATTGTGGTTTCTTTTGTAGAATTTGGTGCCTTTGTCTAACTAGTAGAGTTGTATGCTGATGGTTCATAACTGTTTATCAGTAGTTAGAACCTATTGATTTCTAATAAACAGTAATACTTGTTAATTGCCGAAATCTGGTCCATTCTTTCTGTCGAGCTGTGTTTCAACATTTGGTAAATTGGCGAATCCTGGGCACTGTTTAAAGTCTTTAATTTCTGTGATGTCTCCGTCTATAATTGGATTTGCTTCCCAATTTTGTCCCGCAATCCAAAGATGTGCAGGTTAGGTGGATTGGCCGTGCTAAATTGCGAGGAGAAAGTGAGGGCTGCAGATGCTGGAGATCAGAGCTGAAAATGTGTTGCTGGAAAAGTGCAGCAGGTCAGGCAGCATCCAAGGAGCAGGAGAATCGAAATTTCGGACATTCCTGAAGAAGGGCTTATGCCCGAAACGTCGATTCTCCTGTTCCTTGGATGCTGCCTGACCTGCTGCGCTTTTCCAGCAACACATTTTCAGCCCCGTGCTAAAGTGCCCAAAGTGTCCAGGGTGGGTGTGGGAGGGATGCTCCTTACAGAATGTGCAAACTCCACACAGACAATCGCCCAAGGGTGGAATCAAACCCAGGTCCCTGGCTCGGTGGTTAGCACTGCTGCCTTACAGTGCCAGGGACCCGGGTTCAATTCCAGCCTGGGATGACTGTCGGTGTGGAGTTTTCACATTCTCCCTGTACCTACGTGGGTTTCCTCTGGGTGCTCTGGTTTCCTCCCACAGTTCAAAAATGTGCAGTTAGGTGGATTGGCCGTGCTAAATTGCTCAAACTGTCCAGGGTGGGTGTGGGGGGGGGGGGATGCTCCTCAGATGGTTGGTGTGGACTCGATGGGCCGAATGGCCTGTTTCCACACTGTGTAGGGATTCGAGATGTTAGTCTTTTACATTGGGAGAGTGAGGAGTGGGGTGGAGTTAGGCCCAGGGCTGCGGAAGTAGATCTTAGCCCTGTCACCCCTCAGACCCCTTCGTACCCATGCCAACCCATGCCTCCCCTCATCCATTTCAACTCACCGCCAATTTTCCCACTATCGATAAGTGGCAGGATTCAGAAGCCACATGGAGATGTAAAAAAATAAACCTCAAACGAGGCCTGTTCTGGAGCACTGTGTCCAGTTCTGGCCTCCCTGTTATGAGAAAGATGTTAATAAACTGGAAGGGGTTCAGGAAAGATTGACCAGGATGTTGCTGGAGTGGAGGGCTTCAGTTATAAGGAGAGGCTGGCACCTTTTTCACTGGAGTGTGGGAGGTTGGGGGGGTGACCTTATCATGGTTTATAAAATCATGAGAGGTATGGATAAGGTGAATGGATAAGGGTCTTTTCCCGAGCGTGGGGGAGTTCAAAACTAGGGGGCATATTTTAAAGGTGAGAGGAGAAAGTTTTAAAAAGGACAGGAGGGGCAACATTTTTACACAGGGAATGGTTCGTATGTGGAATGACCTTCCAGAGGAAGTGGTGGATGTGGGTGCAATTACAGCATTTAAAAGACATTTAGAAAGTTTGTGAATAGAAAAGGTTTAGAGTGATATGGGCCAGGAGTAGGCGGATGGGACTAGCTTAGTTTGGGATTATGGTTGGCATGGACTGGTTGGGCTGAAGGGTCTGTTTCCGTGCTGTATGATTCTATCTCTCTATGACTCTATAATCTAATGCCGATCTCAGTGATAGTGGTGGTGTGAAAACTTTCCATTCATAAGACCCATTCAAAGCTTTTAAACCTCCTCTGTTTAATCACTTAGATAGAACATCGCTTAGAAAGAACATAAAGTTCTTAATATTTTAAAATCAAACTGTTCCATTGTTTTGTGGCACTCTCTAGAACAGGTGAGACTTGAATCCAGCCTTCTGGCTCAGAATAAAGACACTACCACTGCACCATAAGCATCTTATAGATATTTTCTAATCAACTTGTTCAGAGATGATATTACGTATCCTTGGAGCAGGTGGGACTTGAACCTGGGGCTCCTGTCTCAGAGGGAGGGACATTAACACTGTGTCCACACGAGGCAAACCTCTGTTCCGAACCCATGTCAAAGGCAGCTAATTCTTTAATAGCCTCATTTATGTATGATGAAATCGGAACTTAGAATCACCAGATGCGATAACTTAGCTTTTCAAACTCAATCAGGAATTCAAAATTAGGTTATAATAGCCTTTGACAAAGGAATTTTGTGGTACAGTGGTAGTGTCCACCCCTCTAAGCCAGGAGGCCTAGGGTTCAAGTCTCACCTGCTCCAAAGGTGTTTCATAAAACCTCAGAAATGGGTGCCAGTCCTCAACATCCAGGTCCCGCCAACTATTTTAAACAGTCCTGGAGTCCAGTTGCATGTCAGAAGAATAGTAAGACCTCAGGGGTATGTCTGATCCCATTGAGCGATGCCGGGACCGAAGGACTGCAGCCGTATGGATGGATAGTGTGGAGAAGCAGGGACTTATTTTCCTCGGTTTGGAGTGCAGATCCAATACAACTGCTGAAAATCGTGAAGTGTTTGGACAGAACATATGAAGCTATCCTGTTTAGAAAAGGAGGAAAGGATTGGTAACCAGGGGATGCAGATATAGGATGATTGGCAAAAGAACTGACAAAAAAGTGAGAGTTTATTTTTACAGAGGGAGGGATGATGTTCTAGAATGTAGAGGTGGTTTCAGATTCTCAATAGGAATTCTCAAAGGGAATTGGATTTGAACAGACAGGGAATAAATCAAGCAATACTGTGGGTGGGGGGAATACCAGTTGAGTGGGACTAACGTAGAGTCACTACAGTGTGGAAAGAGGCTGTTCAGCCCTCCAAAGAACATCACACTTAGGTCAAGCCCCACCTTATCCCACATTTCCCTTGGCTAACCCACCTAGTCTGCACATCTCTGGAGCATTTTAGCCCGGCTAGTCCACCTAACCTGCATATCTTTGGACTGTGGGAAGAAATCAGAGCACCCAGAGGAAACCTGCGCAGATAGTCGCCCAAGGGTGGAATCGAACCCAACTCCCTGGCACTCTGAGGTAGCAGTGCTCACCACTGAGGCAACTTAATTAATTCTCGTTAGATAGATCTACTGAAGAGTTGAAAATGTGTTGCTGGAGAAGCGCAGCAGGTCAGGCAGCATCCAGGGAACAGGAGAATCGACGTTTCGGGCATAAGCCCTTCTTCATTCCTGATTCTCCTGTTCCCTGGATGCTGCCTGACCTGCTGCGCTTCTCCAGCAACACATTTTCAGCTCTGATCTCCAGCATCTGCAGACCTCACTTTCTCCTCAAAGATCTACTGAAGAACCAGTATAGGCTCAATAGACCAAATGGCCTCCTATAGTTTACATCCCTGATTGTTCCACTTCTGTCTGCAGTAAATGAAATCAGATGCTAAAACGGCGGTGTGTGGGGTGGGGGTGGGGGGGCGGGCGCCCATGTTCTGGTTTCTCCTCCTCAAAACACAAAGGGCGTCATGACCGGTTTAGAACATCTTTTGGGCAAAACCTCCCACGAGCGAGTCGTACTGCACAGAGTCACCCGAACACAAGGCCATCCTGCCTTTGTGCGGCTGAGATATTCTCTGGCTTCACCAACTGAACTTTAAATTACAAACCAATGATCATAGATAAGGGATCTCGTTGCGAAAATAGTCTTGCTCTTTAATGCGTGCATGCCTTGACCTCATTAAATTTGGAGAATATTAAATGTTTCTGATCAAGCTCCAGTCGCGTTTTTGGAAACCAGGTCACCATGGGAACAGTTACAGATGCAGATTAGTTGTGCAGCTAGGCATAGACTGCAAATTGGAATCTGATATTAAAAAAAACAGTGTAGCCTTAATGAAAAATGAAGTTGAGTTTAGTGTAATCCATTTATTATTAGTGAAATCCACCAAAAATGCCCAGTGCACTCTCTTGTGTTCAGCAAAGAAAGTTCTGCAAAGTGAGATTTCCCTGTGAACAGCAGTAATATTTTCTTCTGCTTTTTCTGGGTGCTCAGGTCCACTGTACCGTGAGGGTGGCAACTCAGGTCGATAGAGTGGTCAAGAAGGCATACGGCATGCTTTCCTTCATCGGACGGGGTATTGAGTACAAACGTTGGCAGGTCACGTTACAGTTCTATAGGACTTTGCATCAGCCACATTTGGAATACTGCATCCAGTTCTCATCGCCACATTACCAAACGGGTATGGATGTTTGGGAGAGGAAGTTCACCAGGATGTTGCCTGGTATGGAGGAATCTAGCTATGAAGAGTGGTTGAATAGATAAGGATTATTTTCACTAGAAAGACGGAGGTTGAGGGGGGACCTGATTGAGGTCTACAAAATCATGAGAGGTATAGACAGGGTGGATAGCAAGAAGCTTTTTCCAAAAGTGGGGGACTCAGTTACTATGGGTCATGATTTCAAGGTGAGAGGGGAATAGTTTAGGGGAGATATGCGTGGAAAGTTCTTTACTCAAAGGATAGTGGGTACCTGGAACACTTTGCCAGCGGAGGTGGTAGAGGCGGGCTCAATAGCATCATTTAGGATATATCTAGACAGATACATGAATGGGCAGGGAGCAAAGGGATACAGATCCTTGGAAAATAGGTGACAGATTTAGATAGAGGATCTGGATCAGCACAGGCTTGGAGGGCTAAGGGGCCTGTTGCTGTGCTGTAATTCTCTTTGTTCTTGTTCTTTGTTCTTTTCATTAGACTGTGCCATTACTTTCTCCTCATTCGGGGAAAAGTGCTTGATTTGTGCTTGGGGCAAAACCTGACTGCTTCGACATACAGCCATGTCTCCCTCACTTCAAGAACTTGGTGAATGTGACTTGCATTTATGTAGCTCCTTCAACAAAGTAAAACATCCCAAGGTGCTTCTGAGGAGTGGAATTTATTTGCCACCTGCCACCAGGGGATGCCTTGGTTTGAGAATTCTCATTCCCACTTCCCATGGTCACACCCATGGAGAGATGCGCCAAAAACTCGGTCAAAGATGTAGGTTTTAAGAAAGATTTTAAAGGAGAACATAGAGGTCCATAGATATAGGGAGAGAATTTGGGGCCCTGTCAGCTGAAGGCACCAAATAATGGGACGATTAAAATCGGGGATACTTCTAGAGGCTAGAATTGAAGAGGGCAGAGGTCTGGGAAGATTACAGGGCTGGAGAGGGTGACCAAAACAGGGTAGGGGTGTGACCATGGAAAGATTCTGAGAAGCAGGAATGAGAAATCTAAAACCAAGGTGTGGCTCAACTGGAAGTCAATCCAGAACAGTGAGCACAAGGGTGATGGCAGAGTGGGAAATGGGTGTTAAGATGCCGAAGGTGAGTCCTAAACTCCTGTAGCTCTGGGTCCCAGGCAGGAAAGTTCAAACAAAAAAGGGTGAAGCAACCTGTTGCATTCAGTCTTGGTTGTGAAAGAGTTAATGTTAGGCCCCACCAAATCTGATGACACCACACTGTCTTTGAGTGGAGAAGCCGTTAATCTTGTACGAGGTCCTGATGAAATAGACACGACAAACAGGATCTTGGTGGTTGACATTATCCCTAACTGGTTGATGTTAATTGTGCCTATTGTAATCAGCCAATAAACTGCATCTTTTGTTATAAAACAAAACCAAATTTTACCTTGGTTATTGTACTTAGAAAAGTATAGCACAGAACAGGCCCTTTGGCCCACGATGTTGTACTAAGAAGTGTTTCACCTTGTTAAGAGTCTATAGTGGTTACTTTTTATCACTGATTATTAGACAGACCCTTAGACTCAGCATTTCGTTACAGAGTTCCTTAGGGACTGTTTACACTAATTGTGTTTGATCTTGGACATTTAACAATTATAGAAAGGAGGATTGGTGGCAGTGAATACTAACCACAATCCACTAGAGGTTGGTGACTGAAAGATGAGACATAAACTATAGGCTTTTTGGTCCCGTTTTAGCCTGTACCTCATCTAACCTCCCGAAAATCGCAATGACCCCTAACCCTTCAGGTTTGTGCAGAGCTTCTATGGAAACAGCAGCCAATGCAGAATCTGTGTGTTTAGAGAAGGCAGGAGATCCTCTCCATTGCTCAGGAGAGCTGGATAAAGCCGAAACCTGTTGGAGAGCTGGCAGATTGCAGAGTCACAGAGATGTACAGCACGGCAACAGACTCTTTGGTCCAACTTGTCCATGCCGACCAGATATCCTAAATTAATCTAGTCCCATTTGCCAGCATTTGGCCCAATTCCCTCTATACCCTTCCTATTCAGATACCCATCCAGATGCCTTTTAAATGTTGTCAATTGTCCCCCTGATGTGGAGATGCCGGTGTTGGACTCGGGTGGACAAAGTTAAAGATCACACAACACCAGGTTATAGTCCAACAGGTTTAATTGGAAGCACTAACTTTCGGAGTGACGCTCCTTCATCAGGTGGTTGATCAACCATCTAATGAAGGAGCAGCGCTCCAAAAGCTAGTGCTTCCAAATAAACCTATTGGACTATAACCTGATGTGTGATTTTTAACTTTTAAGTGTTGTAATTGTACCAGCCTCCGCCACTTCCTCTGGCAGCTCATTCCATACACGCACCACCCTCTGTGTGAAACATTTGCCCCTTAGGTCCTTTTCACATCTTTCCCTTCTCACCCTAAATCTCTAGTTTTGGACTCCTCCACCCTTGTATGGGATCCTCAACAAGCAACTGCCAAAATGACTGAAAATATAAAAGCTGGAGATCACAGCAAGTCAGGCAGTATCCATGGAGATAGAACAAGCTAATGTTTCGAGTCTGGATGACTCTATGTGACTGAAGAGTCATCTAGACTTGAAACGTTAGATTGCTGTCTCTCCATGGATGCTGCCTAACCCACTGGGTCTACAATGGGTGGGCAGAATCTCACTCAATTAGGACTCTTAATTTTTGGATTCTGACAATTAGGATTTGTATGTAATGTTGGCATTAATTTGCTCTATTTTTCAACAGAAATGCAATCACCTATTTATTCCAAAATGCAGATGATGCTTGGATATCACTGTTTGGTAATTGTAAAGATTGCTCCTCCCCACCTCGGCTGTATTCCCTTGTTACAATATTTGATTTGGTTTCTAGCTCCATTCAGGCCAGTTGACCTGTCGCAGTCATAATGCCGGATGGCCACTGTCCCCCTTACATTATTTTGTTCCTTAATCTTCTCGTGTCACCTTGTTCACTTAACGGAGTATACGTTTAGCCTGGTAGCAATCAGCAGTCTGGCTTCTGGACATAAAGGTGCACATGCTTTTGTGTGATAAATGGGCAAGGTCTAGGATTCCAAGCGATGATTTTGAAGAATTTACATAAGATTATGTCAAGGTTCCTTCTGCATTATCTACTGGATGCTTTTATTTCCCACTTACTTTTTGATACTTTTTCTTATATAAAGCCATTAATAAATATTTAATGCCTAAAAAGGCATGACATCCTAATCTTTTTTTTATTAAAAATGGATTAGAATCTTAAAGACTGAAATAGAGTCTTCTGATGCTGCGGTCCTTGCAACCATTTTTTGCTGTAGCATCATAAAGGTAGCTCCCACATGGATAAACAGCTCTGAATAAGACTGAGGTGTGATGCAGCAGAGCCTACATTCAACAAAAACTTATATTTATATAGCACCTTTAACATGTTAAAGCATCCCTCAGCGCTTCACAGATACATTATGGAACAAAGCATGACACTAGTGATAGAAGGAGCAACATGAGGGATTACTGAGTGCAATGATTTTTTAAAAAGGCATAGATTTTAAGAAGTACCTTAAACAAGGAAAACAAGATCACAAAATTGAAATGTTTACGGGTGGAATTCCAGAACTTTCAGCCAAGACAGCTGAAGGCTGAGTCACCAATGGTGGAGCGACTAAAACCTGGGAAAATTGAAAGGTCAGAATGAGATGTTTTAAATTCATTTATGGGATGTGGGTATCACTGACCAAGCCAACATTTATTGTCCGTTCCTAATTGCCCAGAGGGCAGTTAGGAATCAGCCCCATTGCCGTGGGTCTAGAGTCACATGGAAGTCGACCAGGTAAGGACATTAGTGTACCAGGGTCTAGATTAGAGTGGTGCTGGAAAAGCACAGCAGGGCAGGCAGCATCCGAGGAGCAGGAAAATCAACGGTTCGGGCAAAAGCGCTTCGTCAGGAATGAGGCAGGGAGCCTCCGGGGTGGAGGGATAGTTGACAATGGTCATCATTAGACTCTTAATTCCAGATTTGCCATGGTGAATGCAAGATATGGTATGGCCTGGGAGGACATTAGGAAAGGTCTAGTAGGTGGAAGGATTTGAAAATAAGGATGAGAGTTTTAAAGGCAAAATGACGCTGAGCCAAGAACCAATGCAGGTCAGGGTGATGGGAGAATAGGACTCACTGCAAATTCAGATGAAGACAAAGGTTTACATGACTTTAAGTTTCATGTTTGAGACAACCAGCAATGCAAATCTCAAGGTAATGAAGATCTGAAAAGGAGTTTTAGCAGCAGGTGAGCAGAGTTGGAGTGAAGATGACCACAATGCTGTGAGTGGAATAGGCTGCCTTGGTGGTGATAGCACCGAAGATTGGAAGCTCATTAGATTAGATTCGATTCCCTACAGTGTGGAAACAGGCCCTTCGGCCCATCAAGTCCACACTGACCCTCCGAAGAGTAACCCGCCCAGACCCATTTCCCTCTGACTAATGTACCTAACACTATGGTCAATTTAACATGGCCAATTCACCTGACCTGCACATCTTTGGACTGTGTGAGGAAACCGGAGCACCCGAAGGAAACCCACGCAGACACGGGGAGAATGTGCAAACTCCACACAGACAGTCACCTGAGGTTGGAATCGAACCTGGGACCCTGACGCTGTGAGGCAGCAATGCTAACCACTGAGCCACTGTGGATCCGTAACGATATCAATACTGTCAACAGATTGGTCTGAACCTCTTACTAGGGAGAGTCAGTAAGTGGTGAATGGAGTTTGAAAATGAAGCCTTTACTTTGCCCAGAGTTTAATTGAGGAAATTTCTGTTTTTCTCGACCAATCTGTGGATCCACCAGGTATGATCATTTTCCTACAACCTCTGCCATCAGTGTGCAGAGTTTGGGAAGAGAATTAACATAATGCTTAATGATTATTTAACTCGCCCCACCCCCTCACCATTATCACCCTCTTGTCCCAATACTCTGCACTCACTCCTAATACACATCCCAATTAATAATCTACATACAATATTATAGTCTGTATTCAACTTTCAGTGATTCGTTACAAAAATGAACTTTGCATTGAATTTTGGGCACTACTTTACCTTTCCTATTTTCGGGTAAAGTCTTCTATCAGGATATGGTGGCTTCAGGAAAATAGTGAAGTCTGGCGAAGGATGGATAGCAAGGTCCAGATTTCACTAAGTCAAAACATGTCACACCTCCAAATATCTTCTTATGTGCATTTACCGTGCATTTGAGAAAATATATTTATTGTGGGATTATGGTCAGCGTAGACTGGTTGGACCAGAGGGTCTGTTTCTGTGCTGTATGACTCTATGACTATGAGTCTGTCAGCTAGCTACAACAGAGGGGACTGTTGAAAGCAGTTTTCAGAAGTCTGAAAGACCACTTTACTAAAGGGCTGAGCTTTGAAAGTTGACCTACTTTACTGAATCATTTTTCAATAAATCTTTCATCTTTGGACAATTTACCTTTGGTTTACCAACCTGTGTTACCAAGACTTTGATCGCCTGACCCTTTATTTCCTTATGTGGCTCGGTGTCAAATCTGAGAGCTTCTGTGATGTGCTTTAGAAACTGTAGCTGTAGTATTGGATCTTATCATTTTGGGAAATACTTTCAGAGCTTCTCATCTCCCAGGTATATAACCCCTGAGACCTCCTCACTCCAACTAGAAGCTAGGTGCAGTTCTTGGGATTAAAGGGATCACAGGGAATGCGGAGAAAGCAGGAACAGGGGACTGATTTGGATGATCAGCCATGCTCATATTGAATGGGGAGCAGGCGAAAAGGGCCAAATGGCCTACTCCTGCTCCTATTGTCTATGTTTCTTGCCTTTTCTGCTTCTCCAACTTTTAAGGTCCCCACTCGCTGCCTAAGGACCTGAACATTGGAATTCACCCCTCGGTACCCTACTTTCCTTCTTCAAGATACTCCTTCAGACCTAGCTCTTTGACCAGCCTGTCCACGCATCTCTCTCTGAGGCTCGGTTCTATTCTGAAAATACTGTGAAGAAGCACCTTCGGAACAAAGCGGCAACTGTTGTAGTATTTGCAGTCTTTCTGCTCAGAAAAATATGCAAAAAGACCATCCTTATCTTAAATAAAGCTCATTGACTGTGGGATGATTTAATGGTCTTGCTTAAGGGAAAAAAAATTGCAATATTAATCAGGCTTCGATAATTATACTTAGTGAGAACTTTGGATACCATCCTACCAAAACAAAGTGGATGAGAGGTTTGAATCTGATGATGTAGCTTTTCCACTGTCTTAGAAATATAATTTGGATCATTGTAGGGACTTGACCCACTCCTGTTCAAAAATAATGGGCTTATCACCATTGAATGGCACCATAGACTCGATGGGCTGAATGGTCTACTTCTGCTTATACATTTTATGGTCTTATGGTATCATCAGCAGGGAAGGAGCTCTAAAGTTTTTTTAAGTCAAGTTATTGACTTGGGCTAATGCTTAATGTGGAACAGGCAATATTTTGCGGCTGTACCTATCTGGGAAATGGAGTGTTACATTTTACAACGTGGTTAAGGTATCAACATCTCCCACATTTCCCTGATTTTGTTGAAAAATGGAGAGACAATCTTTCCAGTGGCTAAAGAGCAAAGACCAGGTTTGAACTGCTTGGCAAAAACACATGCAAACATACAATTTCAGTACAAACCATTCCGTCCCTCAAGCCCTACTCCACCATTCAGTGGAACATGGTTGATCTGGTTAGTCCACATTCTTGACCAGTTCCAATAACCTTTTCACCCTCTTGCTTCTTTATCAGGCAGAGTGGATATGAGAGATGCCTATTGTTTTCAACAGAACAAGATAAGATTTATAGTGCACTGCCTAAATTGTTTTTTCTCTCTCTTCTTTCACGGGATGTGTGTATATCTGGCTAGTCCAGCATTTATTGCACATCCCTAATTGCCCAGAGGGCAGTTAAATGTCAACCACATTGCATTGTGGGTCTGGATCAGCTCATGACATTAGATTATTTTTATTATTGAATTCAATCTCCAACATCTTCCATGGCAGTGTTTGAACCTGACACCTCAGAACATTATCTGGATCAACAGTCCAGCGATAATACCACTAGACTATTGCCTCCCTAAAGTGCTGGGAATTAAACTCAAAAGTAGCCTTCAAAAATACATTGGACCAATTCTTGAAACAGAAGAATTTGCAGGGATGTAGAGAAAAGAATAATGCAGACTCAGCTTGTCGAATGACTTCCAAGAACAACAGGAGTAGGCTATTCAGTCCCTCATTTTGGATTAGTGGTGCTGGAAGAGCACAGCAGTTCAGGCAGCATCCAAGGAGCTTCGAAATCGACGTTTCGGGCAAAAGCCCTTCATCAGGAATAAAGGCAGAGAGCCTGAAGCATGGAGAGATAAGCTAGAGGAGGGTGGGGGTGGGGAGAAAGTAGCATAGAGTACAATGGGCGAGTGGGGGAGAGGATGAAGGTGATAGGTCAAGGAGGAGAGGGTGGAGTGGATAGATGGAAAGCTCCTTTAGGGCCTTGGATAGAGGTGAGGGAGGAGGTGTGGGCGCAGGTTAGACGCGAGGAGGTTGAGCAATTCATCCCGCGAGGAGGTTGAGCAATTCATGATGACTGCATTGGCGCCACCTCGTGCTCCCGCGAGGAGGTTGAGCAATTCATACCGGCACCACTCCCCACCTCTTCCTCTGCTACATTGATGACTGCATTGGCGCCACCTCGTGCTCCCGCGAGGAGGTTGAGCAATTCATCAACCTCCCTCACCTCTATCCAAGGCCCTAAAGGAGCCTTCCATCTATCCACTCCACCCTCTCCTCCTTGACCTATCACCTTCATCCATCAAAGTTTTACTTGCTCATCCACTAATATCATTTATTGTATCCGTTGCTCCCAATGCAGTCTCCTCTACATTGGGGAGAGTGGGTGCCTCCTAGCAGAATGCTTTAGGGAACATCTCCGGGACACCCGCACCAATCAACCACACTGCCCCGTGGCCCAACATTTCAACCCCCCCTCCCACTCTGCCGAGGACATGGCGGTCCTGGGCCTCCTTCACCGCCGCTCCCTCACCACCAGACGCCTGGAGGAAGAACGCCTCATCTTCCGCCTTGGAACCCCAGGGCATCAATGTGGACTTCAACAGTTTCCTCATTTCCCCTTCCCCCACCTCACCCTAGTTCTAAACTTTCAGCTCAGCACTGTCCCCATGACTTGTCCTACCTGCCTATCTCCTTTTCCACCTATCCACTCCACCCTCTCTTCCCTGACCTATCACCTTCATCCCCTCCCCCACTCACCCATTGTATTCTATGCTACTTTCTCCCCACCCCCACCCTCCTCTCGCTTATCTCTCCACGCTCCAGGCTCACTGCCTTTATTCCTGATGAAGGGCTTTTGCCCGAAACGTCGATTTCGAAGCTCCTTGGATGCTGCCTGAACTGCTGTGCTCTTCCAGCACCACTGATCCAGAATCTGGTTTCCAGCATCTGCAGTTATTGTTTTTACCTCATTCAGTCCCTCAGCTAGGTGAAAGTGAGGATTGCAGATGCTGGAGATCAGAGTCAAGATTAGAGTGGTGCTGGAAAAGCACAGCAGGTCAGGCTACATCCGAGGCGCAGGAAAATTGATGTTTTGGGCAAAAGCCCTTCATCAGGAAATGATGAAGGGCTTTTGCCCAAAATGTCAATTTTCCTGCCCCTCGGATGCTGCCTGACCGGCTGTGCTTTTCCAGCACCACTCTAATCATTCCACCATTCAATGAGACTATAGCTGATCTGTGTCCTAACTCCATACTCCTGCCCTTTGTCCATATCCTTTAATACCTTTACTTAACAAAATATATTTATCTCAGATTTAAAACTAACAACGATTCTGCATCCACTGCCCATTTGTGGAAGAGAGTTACAGACATCTCCCACCCTTTGTGTGTTGAAGTGCTTCCCCACATCTCTCCTGAACGGTCTGGCCCTAATTCTCAGACTATGCCCCTAGTTATAGAATCCCCAACCAGTGAAAATAGTTTATCTTTATCTACCCTGTCTTTTCCTTTAACATCTTGAAGACTTTAATCAGATCACCCCTTAACCTTCTAAATTCTAGATAAACCAGACATATTTTGCATTCTCTGTCCTCATAACACCTTGGACACCTAGACTGTACTCCTTCCAAGACCAATATATCCTTCCTAAGGGTGTGGTGCCCAGATCTGCTCACAGTATTCCAAGTGGGGTCTAACTAGTTCTATGATTCAGTTCGCTAACTCTGATTTCTCTCCACAGATGCTGCCAGACCTGCTGAGCTTTTCCAGCAATTTGTCTTTTTCTGATTTTCAGTTGCTGTGAGTCTGCAACCACAATACATACACCCTCATCTTAGCGCTGTTGGAATTTTGTTCCTTTGGAAAGTCTGGGAATATCAGTAACTTGGAGAGTTAGGATCAGACGAAAATCCAACTCTTACTTAGATCAGTCTGTGGCATGAACAATCAACGTAGTGCTGCTTGAAAGGAACAATTGGGGACAATGCTGTTTGTTCATTGTTTAAGATTTGCACCCGTTACCGTCCTGGCGTGGTCGTTAACTGTAGGTTTCATTTCCTTCTTTGTCGGGCCCAGGATTGCCAGATTTAGGTTTCAGTTTGTGTTTTTCTGAATCATGTAACAGCAGCTTAAATTATTTTCATGGGACTGGTCCCTCATTTTTTAAAAATATAAACCCAAGTAGTTATTTTAATCCAAAGCTTTTGTGGGGTTGGCAATTATTACGTGTCCTCTGCATTCGTTCACAAGACGTTTTACTCCACCCAGGGCAGAACAGAAACTTATTATTGTGAGTTTAATTTTAACGAACCTAATTGATTCTCCCTCTCCTGTTCATTCAGACTTTCGGGTGCCACTTTGTACCACAACAGCTGCGAGAGTTGATTTTGAAAGTCCAGATTTGTGCCTCAAATATGTCTCTCTGGGATTTTGCCAAGAGTCAGTGCTGACAATTGGTGTTTCAGCCTGGAGACAGTTTCTCATTTACTTTTCGATAATCGGTTCAAGCAACATATTTCAGAGAACTGTAGTGTGTGCACTAATACAAAGAAGTTGCGAGGAAACTGGTTTCTCCCCCCCAACAAATCTACGTCAGCATTTCCTCTCCAAAGCAGCAAGTATTTCTCATCACACTTACCTGCCCTGTTCGCAGATCCCCTCAGTCTTTTCCTTTATCCATCTTTTCAATTCAATCTAGAATGTCGATTTAGTTTTGATCTGATCCAGGAACCCTCGAAGAGCATGGTGTTTCATTCATTCTCACTTTTACGTTTCTCATTGTCCCCTTCACTGTCACCCAGACCACAGTGGTTCAGGATTTAAGCCTCAGTCCAGGCCTGTTCAGCCGCAGTTGTATTGGTGGTTCAGTGGTGGAATTCTCGCCTCCCACACGAGAAGCCAGGCTTCGATTCCCGGCCAATGCATGACAGCCCTTTCTTTGGCGGCTCAGTGGTTAGCACTGCTACCTCTCAGCGCCAGCGACTCGGATTCGAGTCCCACATTGGGCGACTGTCTGTGTGGAGTTTGCACATTCTCCCTGTGTCTGCATGGGTTTGCTCTGGTTTCCTCCCACAATCCACAGATGTGCAGGTCAGGTGAATTGGCCATGCTAAATTGCTCATAGTGTTAGGTGCATTAGTCAGGGGTAAATATAGGGTAGATTAGAGTGGTGCTGGAAAAGCACAGCTGTTCAGGCAGCATCCGAGGAGCAAGAAAATCAACGTTTCGGGCAAAAGCCCTTCAAATGGGTCTGGGTGGATTACTCTTTGGAGGATCGGTGTGGACTTGTTGGGCTGTAGGGCCTGTTTCCACACTGTAGGGAATCTAATCTCACCTTTAACATCCTGGGCTAGACAAGAGTGATAGGGATCAGGCAAATTTTCAAACTGTGTGCTTTCACCTGTGCGAATGTGGGACTCCAGCTGACAATAAGGTTTCTGTGTGATCCACCCAAGTGTGTAGACTGCCAAACCTGTGTAGTGAGGCCACAGATAAGCCATGGTCTCATTGAACAAGCTGGAGGGGCTGAATGGCCTACTCCAGTTCCTATGTTCCTCTGTAACAGTACAGCGTAAATGGAGGGCATTCAACAAGTTGAGTCTGCATTATTCTTTCCCCTACATCCCTGCAAATTATTCTTTTTCAAGAAGGGTTTGGAAGGATATGGGCTGGGTGCTGGCAGGTGGGACGAGATTGGATTGGGATATCTGGTCGGCATAGATGGGTTGGACCGAAGAGTCTGTTTCCGTGCTGTACATCTCTATGACTCTATGACTCTAATTGTTCTGATGAACGTTTGAAGGCTGATATTGAGTTAAATTCCCCTCACTTTGGGAAGACAATGGTCTAGTGGTATTATTGCCTAACTTAGTTAATCCAGACACCCAGGAAATGTTCTGGGGACCCAGGATCAAATGGTAGTGTTTGAATTCAATTTTAAAAATATAATGCCCTTTAGATTTACGGAAGAAGGCTGCAGTCACTTATCAGAGTAAGCACATGCTAACCTCATCGCTCCACTCCACTTTATCCTCATATGGGTTGAGATTGTTGGAGGGACAGGTCAGGCTGAATGAAAAAATTGTGCCTTCAGGAACCCTCTAGACAAATTGATGTTAACACCTGCTGGAGTCCAATTTGTGAGACCTTAGCTAAAATTAGAGAACGCTGGTGAAACTCAGCAGATCTGACAGCACCTGTAGAGGGAAAGCAGAATTAACGATTCAGGTCCGTGACCCTTCTTCACGGCTGAAGTTAACTGATGCGCTTTCTCTCCACAGATGCTGCCAGACCTACTGAGTTTCTCTAACATTCCTTGTGTTTGTTTCAGATTTCCACTGTATCTTGCTTTTATTATTGCGAGATATTAACCTTGTTAAATGTGTCTCTGTAGTTGTGCCACCTTACTTGGCAGTATTCCATTCACCCTTGCCCTGAACCAAATCTCAAAGCCTTATGTGGATTAAAATTGCCAGAAATTTCAATCTGTTCTATGTGCTTCCTTTTCAAAGCATGTTCCTCCTTACCTAATATATATCTAATGTAGTGTTCTGCAGTGTTATAGCGATGTGCTAATAAATAAGAATGTTGTATTAATTGGTCATTCACACACTACATTGCAAGGTGAATGAACCCGGTACATTTCCACATAGCCTTACCTACGTTTGCAGCTTTTCATACTCTCAATCCTGCATTTATCAAAGAAAAATCAAATTTAAAGCAATTGAATGCCCTAATCTAGGTCCAATTCTCATCCTTTTCAACCCACCTGTCGCCTGCTCTTTGGCACTCGCTTCAGAGTGATGTTGATTTGCTACAACTACAGTTTAATGAATTCTGAAAGGGCTGTTAAACTCAATGTTAACCGTCTGTAGGCTTTGCCAGATGGGGCGGTTGGTGCTCGAGGAGTTGCCAGGGTTACCTCTGCATGCTCCTGGCAACGTTCTCTTGATGTAAGAATTAGGAACAGGAGTAGGCAATTCTGCCCCTCAAGCCTGCACCAACATTTAATACAATTGTGGCTGATCTCAATAAAATCTGAAAGAACTGCGGATTCTGTAAATCCGAAAGAAAAACAGAAATTCCTGGAAAAGCTCTGGCAGCATCCATGGAGAGAAATCAGAGTCAACGCTTCAGGTCCAGTTCTAAGGAAGGGTCATTGGACCCAAAATGTTAACTCCGAGTTCTCGCCACAGACGCTGCCAGACCTGCTGAGCTTTTCCAGCAACTTCTGTTTTCATTTATGGCTTATCTCATCTCAACCTCAACTCCACTCTCCTGCCCTCACACCATAACCCTTCAACCAGTTACGAATTAAAAATCCGTCTGTCTCCTCTCTAAATTTATTCAGTTTTCCGGTGTTCACTACGCTCTGGGATCGTGGATTCCACAGATTCAGGACCCTTTGAGGAAGTAATTCATCCTCAACTCTATTTTAAATCTGCCATTGCTTCTCCTAAATTTAGAGATGTAGAGATGTTGAAGGAGTGAGCAGGGAAATGGAGTTGAGGCCGAGATAGATCAGCCATGATCGTATTAAATATAGCAGGCTTGAGTGGCCTACTCCTGCTCTTACCTCTTATGTTCTTATAATGAAAACTGATGATAATGAAAGCTATGTTGGTGCACTTTGGTGCAACTATATTGTACAAAAGCAATCACAACTCATATTTATGTCGCGGTATAACATCGGAAAACATCCCAATGCGTTTTACCAGGTTGTCAACAACCAGAATTTGACATTGAGCCACAGAAGAAGATATAAGGTTAATTAACTGGAAGCTTAGTCAAAAAGATAGGTGTTAAGAAGAAGTTAAGTAACAGAGAGTGTGAGAGAAAAACGGGCAAATGGGGAGCTTTAAAAACTGAGAAAGGGAATTCCTGAACTTTGGCACTAAGAAATGCCAATAATTAAAAATGTTTAACAAATGGTAGCTGTTAATTACACATCAGAAAAATATACTTGCATTTATAACTTTTTTCCCAACATACTTAGAATGATTAGATCAATTCTTGACTCCATTAGTATGTGACTCCAGTAAGCAGCCTTAATCTAACCCTACATTAAAATGTTGATTTGTTCACTCCAGTGAAGAGCTTGCATGAAGTATTCATTATAGTCCTCCTGATTAAACAAGTTCATGAAATGTTCTTTCTATTTATTTAATAACTGACAGTAAATTGCGAAGCAGATTTGTGTCTTTTTCACCAGCTCAGAATTGACAAAACTTTCTGAATTTGAGACCACATTCCCAACACAGAATACAAATAGAGAAAGGGCTCTTTCGTTGATGGCGGACAATTTTTGAAGTTTTAGTTCATGTAAGTGAGCTTGAAACCACACTCGGCCCTGTTTCAGCCCTCTTTTTGTTGGAATCTGTGACCCTAATTTCATGGTTTAAGCACCATTGCCAGCACCATATGAACCAAGTGCTTCCCTATACTTTAGCTCATTTATCATTTACCACAAGGACTGGGTTCATGTTGAGACAGGTATCTTGAAGTTTATTAACAATATCATTGACAATGCTATAATGTCTCAGACTGAAACATTGTCTGGGTTCTATGCCTACTGATTATGTAGCTTAATGATACAGGAAGTGCGAGCAGGATACCATTCCTGTTACGGCTGAAGGCGTTTCTGGGGCTTTATACTGGAATGTTACATGTCGTGCTGTCATGTGATTGTCTCCAAAGTACGCTGCCAGTCTGTTCTGGAATCTGGGCATGAGCAGAACAATCCACTCAGTCTTTGATCTGGTTACGAATATGACTGCAGGGGGTGTTTATTAAATGCACTTCCTGTCAGACCAGAAGACAGGCAGAATTAGCCCATCGAGTTTCCGCCACCATTTGTGGCTGTTTTGATAACCCTCAGCTCCAATTTGCTGCCTTTTCCTCATGTCCCATGATCCATTTCCTCATTGGAAAGGCGATTTAGGGTCTTCTCATTGTCATCCTTATCCATTCGGAGTCCAACTCCATAGGGAGTGCAGGGGTGCTGCACAGGTTTGACAAACTGGTTAAAAAGCAGGAAGCTGGTCCTGTCCAGATCCACGTCCACACAGTGCCATTTCCTCTGGAATGCGAGGTGTGGTTGTGCCATCTTGGAAAAGCGACTTTGATGGGAAAGGGCCAAAGAGTTCCTGCTCTGCACTTTGAAGCCTGACGTGCATGTACTGGCTGCTGGTCAGAATGCCCCGGGCTCTGGGAACCGGGCAGCTAGGTCGAGGCTGCCAGCAGCAGCTAGAGCTCCTTTACACCCCTCCTCGTGGGCTGAGAGAGACAGGACTGGAGCCTCCACTCCCCTGCCCTCTGCAGCTAACCTTCAGCCTCCCTCTGGGACCCCTGTACACTCCTCTCTGGGGACCTCTGCCCCCCTCTCTCCGAACCCCAATCTCTCCAAATGGCTTGCTTTCCCAGATCCCTCTTACAGGCTCACTGGGGTGGGGGTGGGGGTGGGGAGGGGGAGGGGCGCAAAGACTGACGAGATTGCCGATTCAGAGCTGAGAGTCTTACCAACTGAGCCACACCTTGCGCATAATGGGTTCAAACTTTCAAAATGCATCATTTTAATCCCTTGGCATCAGAAATCGATCAGAATTTTTGGCAAGCTGCAAATATGAATTAAATTTTAGACAGGCAAGGCCTGAAAGGTAGATTGCCTGTGTGTTCTGGAATCTAACAGAATAATCCACTCGGTTTTGATCTGCAAGGGATGTTTAATCGATGCACTTTTCCTAAGGCCAGAAGTCACACGACACCAGTTTATGATCCAACAGGCTTCTTTGAATCCACAAGCCTTCTGTGCTTTCGTCATCTGATGAAGGGGCAGCGCTCCGAAAGCTTGTGATTTCAAAAAAACCTGTTGGACCATAAACTGGTATCATGTTACTTCTGACTTTGTCTACCCCAGTCCAACACCAGCACGCCCACATCTCAAGACCAGAAGACACAGGGGCAGAGGTTGAACAAATGTCCTGACCACAGGCCTTTCTGGGCTGTCTCACAGCAGCACCTCTGTCTTGTAAGATCTCGGGGCGGTAATGGGAGTGCGGATTTTTCTGCAGCAGCAAATATTGCATAACGGGCTGTAGAATGATCACATTGTTAGTTTTGACTGTGCAGAATTTCTTCATTTTCCTTCTCACCCCCTAATTTAAAACGACGTTGAGTATTGATGTTACAGTTGTACAGATTGATGGGAGATGCCCCATACATTGTGTAATAGCTGCAGTGAAGTTGAACACGAGCAATTTTCTTGAATAATGCATTCCAGGATTGTTTCAGACACATATTCTACCTCATACTCAAATTAATTGTGGCATGCATTATTCACCGGTGGTGCAAATTCTCTCTTTTATTATCACTTAATCTCCGGTACTGAATCATATATGACATTTTGCCTGTTAAATCCATGGATCTTTTACCCTTTTGCATCTCGAACTTAAAAGAAAGCCACACAAATGTGGGTATTATGTTTGAGATGAACACCCCAGTATTAGCTGGCAGCCAAATCAATAATGAGAACAGTGTTGAGTATTTATTTGATACAAATCTGTTGTTATAGATGCAATCTTTTTCCTCAGCCCGGTTTCTATAACCTTGCGGAGGCTCATTCACACTGGGTTTGCAAACAACAGTGAAGAGACTTCTGAATGCGTAGCATCAGTTATTGTTTCAATCTGCTGTCTACAAGCTTTCTTTCTACTTAGGATCATGAATCTCTTGAGACCTTGAGGCACCTGAGTGTGTTGATGGCAGGATGGTGGAGTCAGAGTTTGTGCTTTCTGCAATCTGCTGTAATCAGAAAGTCGTGTTTATCACATTATTCTAAATGAGCCTACGCCTCCAATCCTGATGAATCACTGCACATCGGACATCATATTGATTATGCAGGGGCAGTAACAAACACTTTTGCATTAAGACAAATGTTAGTGAGTGTAGAATTTTTTGGGATGTTATCATTTTTCTGTGTTATACTAGTTATGTATTTTGAAAACTATTTTTTGTCAGATATCCAGTGCAGTAAAAGGCCTAACTAATCCATGATGATGTTTATGTTCTCATTGAGCTTCCGTCATCAAAATGTACCATCAGAAACGTCTGTGCCTTCTTCCCT
Organism: Chiloscyllium plagiosum; assembly: GCF_037043375.1. Lineage (NCBI taxonomy): Eukaryota > Metazoa > Chordata > Chondrichthyes > Orectolobiformes > Hemiscylliidae > Chiloscyllium > Chiloscyllium plagiosum. The sequence goes on from NW_028270148.1 coordinate 112,895,609, forward strand.
CATCTACTTATCTGGCATCCACTCAGACGCCTCGCTGCTGTTCCCCTCAACCACAACTACTGTAGTAGTAAGCTCCACAATCTCCTCACTCTCTGAGTAAAGGCATTTCTTCAGAATTCCCTCTTGCAATTCTTTATTGACAACCTTATCCTGATGGCCTTTGGATGTTGTCTTCCCCACAAGAGGAAACATTCCCACTGCATCCTGTCAATCAAATCTTTTCATCATTGGGACATCTGTCCCCAGCCTCATTTTTTCAAGAGGAAACAGATTCTGTTTGTCACTCCTTTCCTTCTCATTACTGTGCAAGTCCTCTTCACAGCCTCTCTACTGTCTCTGTATCCTTTTTATAATATGGTTTGTATGCCTTCCGCCGTTTCACACTTGCAGCACTTTGAAGGATTTTGGATGTGAAGAGCGTACATTAGTCATTGTCTCGTCTTTGGGTTTTTGTGGCCTATACTGCTGCAGGTTGCCTGAGCTGGTTATCAGGAAGCAGTGGATATGTTCAGGCATCATTCCCTGAACAGCATCCCATCCAGAATCACTCCCCTACCTTATCCCTGTAACCCTGCATTTTTCATGGCTAACCCACCTAACCTGCACATCCCTGGGCAATTCAGTACGGCCAATCCACACTAACCTGCACATCTTTGGAATGTGGGAGGAAACCAGGGGTAACCCACGCAGACACGGGGAGAATGTGCAAACTCCACACAGACAGTTGCCTGAGGCTGGAATCGAACTGAGACCCTAGCACTGTGAGGCAGCAGTGTTAGCCACCCGAATGATGTACCATTGATTATAGATCCATTATCATTAGATGGCATAGACTTCTCTTGGTCCAACCTGAAGGTCCCAGACCCATTTCCCATTATTGAGATTGCATTGCTGTTATAATCTTCCCCACAGCTTTTGTGGACAGAGTTTCAATCAGCTAATTGCATTGTGGAGGCTGTAGTCACACATGCACATCCTCCTCTCCATATTACACTGCCTCACAGCTCAGAATCTACTTATGTTTTAAATGATTAAAAATGTTTCTTGATCGGGGCTTCCCAGAGTCAGTGGGTAGTGGTTGGAACCACGGGCAGGAGTCGCAGATTGAAATTTTGGAGGATCGAAGGCAGCAGTATCCAACACCCCTCCTCCCATTCTCCTCCCTCTCCTAAGAGGTAGTGACCGTCTTGAAACCTCGAAATACTATCCCATTGGGGGGTTCTGCTCCAATTGCTTTGAACAGGGAAATCGCCGCAAAACCTGGACTACAATAATCACTGCAAAAACATAACTGAGACAGTTTGTTAACCCCTTGCTGCTGTTAAGACCTTCCTGCGCTCGAATTGGCTGCTGCATGTTGAAGCAACATTTCAATAGTGGCTGTAATACACATCTGGAGATCCAGAGGTCAGATGGCTTTGCTCACACTAGTTTGAATTGTGAGCGTTCTGTGTCGTTTGTTGTAATCTGCAGCATTGTCAGAGGATAACTGTTCCTGAAATGAAGGAAGGTTTAACAAAATAAACAACTCTGAATTATTATCACTAAAGAATGTGTTCTTTCTCTTTAAACCCTGAAAATAACCCCAATTCGGTTTTGGCTTGCAGTATTTCCGTAATTAGAATGTTTGTTCAGAACTGTGCACACATACAACATGATATAAAGAACAATTTGCAAATTGCACTTTCTGCTATCCATCCTTTTGAGTGACAGGATGCAGGTGGGTGTGTTGAAGCTCTGGTACAGCAGTAATTAAAGAACTGTATTCTTACTGAAGGAAGTAGAGGCATGACCTTAGTGGAAATCCAGCAAAAGTTCACCAGACTGACAGAAAACAAAGAGCTGGAAATCTGAAACAGAAACTGCTGGAGAAACTCAACAAGTCTAGCAGCATCTGTGGTGGGAGAAACAGAGCCAATGTTTTTGAGTCCGGTGACCCTTCTACAGAACATCCTGAAGAACATCCTGGGCGGCACGGTGGCACAGTGGTTAGCACTGCTGCCTCACAGCGCCAGAGACCCGGGTTCAATTCCCGCCTCAGGCGACTGACTGTGTGGAGTTTGCACGTTCTCCCCGTGTCTGCGTGGGTTTCCTCCGGGTGCTCCGGTTTCCTCCCACAGTCACAAAGATGTGCGGGTCAGGTGAATTGGCCATGCTAAATTGCCTGTAGTGTTAGGTAAGGGGTAAATGTAGGGGTATGGGTGGGTTGCGCTTCGGCGGGTCGGTGTGGACTTGTTGGGCCGAAGGGCCTGTTTCCACACTGTAAATAATCTAATCTAATCTAAAGTGGTGTTTGTGGGTACAGTTGCAATGTTTAAACGACATTTAGATGATGACATGAATAAGAAACGTTTGGAGGAAGATGAGCCAGGCACAGGCAGGTGTGGCGACTTTAGTTTGGGATTATGGTTGGACTGAAGGGTCTGTTTCTGTCCTTTATCACTCTATGACTCGAAACATTAACTCTGTTTTCTCCCCCACAGGTGATGCCAGACCTGCTGAGTTTCTCCAGCAATTTCTGTTCCTGTCTCTCAGACTGATTCTTGGTGTGAGTGGAATGAGGAGTGACTGTGTGGAGTAGATCTCTGACTCCAGAGTTCAGAAGAATGGGAGGTTAATTTATTGAAATTGATAAAATCCTTCAGATTTTAAGGTTCTAAAGAAGTGCTGCTTCGGCTGGAGAGGGCTAGGATGAGGGCTAACGGTTACAGGTTCAGAATTAGAGGTCAAGCCAAGTACTACTGAGATGCTGAGAAATATTCCCACACAAAGTGTTGTACAGTAAATCTTTGAAATGCTTTATCCCAAAGACCTCTGGATGCTCATGTTCTAAATATAGTTAGCTACTTTGACTCTGAGGGAATTAACAGATTTTTGGTCAGGGTGAGAGATTTGATTTGCAGTAAAATATCAGCCAAGATCTGATGCCGGTGTTGGACTGGGGTGGACAAGGTCAGAAGTCACATAACACCAGGTTATAGTCCGACAGGTTTTGATGAAATCACAAACTTTCTGAGCAGTGACTGGACAAAGGAACAACGCTCCAAGAGCTTGTGCTTTCATGTAAACCTGTTGGGCTATTACCTAGTGTTATGGATGAAGCCAGGCCACTCAAAACATTCTTGAGCAGGTAGCCCAGACCATAACTTTGCAATTTGTTTCGGTAAGTGTACTGTGAAAATTACCCGGAGTAAGTTAGCGAGGTTGACTATCACATTTAAAACAGACAAAAACATTTATTCACAAAATTACACAATGGAACACAAAGAACAGAATAAAGAACTCCTACAGAACTCAGTCTCTCCAAACTAGACTTAAGTATGTTGTTCCGAATATACACAACAGTCCCAATAAGCAAACCCCCTTTAAAACACAGGACAAAAAAGGGTCAAGTGCTTACAGGTTGAAGTTAGAAGGGCAGAAAAGAGAGTTTCCACACAGCTCAGTGTTGAACTCCCAACCAGTCCTGGACTGAATTAAACTGCTCAGCTAGAGAGCTTACCGCTCCCCTTTCATTCTACAGGCCACTTTTAAAACATGACCACTTTGGCCTGAAGTCTCATCTGCTTACATATAAACAAAAGGCCTCTCAAAATCCTTTCCATCTCTGTACCAGACCAGACTGATCGGAGCCCGGGCTTGTTTATTACCCGAAAAAAATTCAAGTACAGAGTATCTTCGAGCCAAGGGACAGCTTTTAGAAAAAAAAGGACTAGCTTTGTGACTGTAGTGTCGTGTGACTTGTGATTAAGATCTTACTGGCCAGTCGAGCCAGCTCAAAGGGCATACTCTATCTAGTTCCTTTTTCTCGTGTTCTCAATCGAACATTTAACAGAGTCGATTTCACAAAATAGGTTTGAGCTACGTACATTAGGCAGTAATGGTGAGGCAAAATTAAACCAAACGAACACTGAAGGTCCAAGTGGATTGCGGACTGCTATTGATTTAATGTTCTGCGTGAAAAATAATTGGGAATCTATGGCATTGATCGCAAGGAAATTATTGCAATTGTATAATAGCTTTACAATCTCAAACTTAATCAAATGAATAAAATCTCTCATTTGTCAACCCATTACTGGAATTCAATCCAGTAGTTTAGATTCTACAAGGAATACTGTCTAAACTTACTTCCTGGAATGCTGTGCACAATGTAATTGCCCACAATTGGCCTTCAACGTATTGAGATCAGCTGTTGCTAAGAGAGACAGTAATCCCTGCGTCAGCTGCTTTGTGTGTGAATAGCCTCGAAGCAGGGGTATATTTTTTCTGTTCTAATGTTTTCTTCAATCATGCTGAAGAATTTAATGGGGTACGTGGGTGGCATGGGGGATTTCATTGTTAGATTTGCATTTATTTTCATTCCATCGTGGGGTGAAGCTTCACTAGCAAGGCCAGCGTTTCTTTCTGTCCATCCTTAATTGCTCATATTTTTCATGTCTTTAGACTTACCTTGACTTCAAGGGCAGACAGGATTGAAAAATTTCACTAGGAAGACAGCCGACTGAGCCTGGTATTCTGAATTCCATCTGAAAGTAATGTGAACTCCCACGGGGGTCACTGCTTTCTTTTACTTTATCACTGCGTAGTCCTTTATTTCAGTGTAATACAAAGAGAAAACCATTTTACTAGGGCTTGTTAGGTGGAGTAGGAGAGGTTGAAGGGAATTCGAGTTCTTATTGCAGATTCAAAGTTTAATTAGAAGTCTTCTTTGCCTAACTTGAAACAGGAAATTCTGATGTCTCATGAGAGGAGCCTAGGTTTAACAAAGGGCGAAATTAACATTGGGACGTATTACATGGGATTTGCGCAACCTGAAATATCCTGGATTTTGTCACATCGAAGGAATGTGGTAATTCATAAAAATATAACATTTATTTATCAGAGCCAGGGAGGTTGTTCTATGGTAATTATGAAGTTAGTTCATCACAATAAGCCCAGTGACACTTCCTTCAACAAAGCTTTTACTAGCATTTGTATGGGGAGACTGAAGGAGTGCAAATGGAACTTGCTGTCAATTACAAAGGTTGATTGCTGTGTGTGGGAGATTAATACCACACCCGGAGGCAATTGTTGCCAGCAGTTTAAGACCATAGGTCATAGGGTGCAGAAGCAGACCATTCAGCCCATTGAGTCTGCTCTGCCATTCAATGAGATTGTGGCTGACTTGAGAATCCTCTCCTCCACTTTCCCGCCCTTTTCCCTATCACTCTTGATTCCCTTCCTGATTGAAAATGTGTCCATCTCAGCCTTGAATATACTCAGTACCCAGCCTCGACAGTTGTCTGTGGTAAAGTATTCCACAGATGTGAAAATTTTGGGTTTGACTTTTACCCAGATTTGGATTTTGCTCAGGTGCTTCTGGCAGTGGATGCTAATGTCCATGGATGTGGGATATGTGTGGAAAATACTCATGAAGCCCTCCTGTCTCTAGCATGGAGATCCTTTAAAGTTAGTGCCAAGTTAAAATTTCCAGAGTTCGGCCCAGACTTTCATGTCAATAATTCTTAGCATCAGAGTTTGTTCAGCTCCCTTGATTAGATGAGAAGCTGCATATTAGTGAGGCAAGACATACTGTTAATAAGGAAAGTTAACAAACAAAATGCTCCCTTTATTGACAACTCATCATCACCTAGCAAGAAACCTGCCTCAGGACAGTGTTGATGACAGCACAAAAGTACCACTTGACAAAGGAGGAGTGCTCCAAAAGCTTGTGATTTCAAATAAATCTGTTGAACTATAACTGATGTCATGTGACTTCTGACCTAGCATAAAATTCTAACAAGATATTGATAGATTCGGTGAATGGGCAAAGCTGTGGCAGGTGGATATTAATCACAATCAGAGTGGTGCTGGAAAAGCACAGCAAGTCAGGCAGCATCCGAGGAGCAAGAAAATCGATGTTTCGGGCAAAATCCCTTCAGGATGGATTTTAACACAATTGCGAGGTTGTCTACTTCAGATTGAGAAAGGATAGATCAGAGTATTGTTTTAGAAGCCACAAATTAAATACAGTGGATGTCCAGTGAGATTTGGAGGTACAGGTGAATTGCTCTTTAAATAGCCACAAACAGATGCGGAAAACAGTCAAAGCAGCTAATGGAATGTGGGCCTTCATATCTAGAGCGCTGGGGTATAGGGATACAGACATTATGCTGCAGTTACACAAAACCCTAGTTAGAGCCCACCTCGAGTACTGTGAGCAGATCAGGACACCACATCTTAGAGAGGATGATTTGACCCTGGAGGGAGTACAACACAAGTTTATAAGGATGAAACCAGGACTTCAGGAGTTAGGTTATGAGGAGAGATGAGACAAATTAGGCTGTTATTGTCTAAAATTTAGAAGGTTAAGGGGGTGATCTAATCGAAGTCATCAACATATTAACAGGGAAAGACAGGCTAGATAAAGATAAGCTATTTCCACTGGTTGAAGATTCTAGAACTGGGGGCATAGTGTGAGAATTAGGGCAGGCCATTCAGGAGAGCTGTTAGAAAGCACTTCTACACACAACGAGTAGAGGAAGTTGGGAACATTCCTCCTCAAATGGTGGCCAATGCTAATTTAGTTGTTAAATTTAAATCTGAGACAAACTTTTATTAAACAGGAGTATCAAGGAACATGGACTCAAGGCAGATGTCTGGAGATAGGCCACAGATCAGCCATGATCTTATTGAATGGCGGAGCAGGGGTGAGGGGCTGAATGGCCTCCTCCTGTTCCTTTGCTTAAAATGCAGTGGGTTGCTCCTGATTTTGGATGTAGGTTTGCTCGCTGAGTTGGAAGGTTCATTTCCTGATGTTTCGTTACCTTACTAGGTAACATCTTCAGTGGGCCTCATGCGAAGCAATGCTGAAAATTCCTGCTTTCTATTTATATGTGTGGGTTTCTTTGGGTTGGTAATGTTATTTCCTGTGGTGAAATCACTTCCTGTTCCTTTTCTCAGGGCGTGGTAGATGGGGTCTAACTCAATGTGTTTGTTGACAGAGTTCCAGTTGGAATGCCATGCTTCTAGGAATTCTCGTGTGTGTGTCTTTGTTTGGCAGGAACTTTCAGCATTGCTTCGCCTGAGGCCCACTGAAGATGTTACCTAGTAGGGTGACAAAACATCTGGAAATGAACCTTCCAGCTCCCTGAGCAAACCTACATCCAAAACCACAACCTGAGGAACAAATCTTCTCAAAACTCGCTCAGTTGCTCCTGATGTTGAGACAGTCCATACTGTGTTTCATGTCCAATTCTGCTGCAAATCTCACCATAAACCCTCTGGCTTAGGCCACTTTATGATTCCAGCCACAGTTCTGACACAGAAGTGTAACACTGTTGAACCGGTGATAGACTGTTAGGGAAAACAGCAGAATCTCTGAAAGATTGTTGTATCACTCATAAAATGTCTGGAAATAAAACCTTTTGGCAAAATGTCAAACGTGGACATTTGAATATAACAAGAAAAATTGCTCTTAATTTCCACTGGGACATTAGTGTTTTTTATTGTCCAGAGAAGCAGTTCCATAAAGTGAAACGTTTATTCTTTAGGAAATCATACGTTTAAGCAATGTTAGCAATAAACATTCCTCTGTCCACGAAATTTAATTTTTTAGAAAACCGCCCTCTCATCTGTTTTGGTGGTTTTTGAGTACAAGGGAATCAGTGTCACATTCTGCACATTACCAGAGGAACGTCACTGATCATTGTGGAACGATAGTCTTCATTTCTTTGAAGGAGTTTTGCCAGGCCTCATGTCAAACATCACCGTGTTTACTTGACTAACACAAATGCAGAAAGAAAGCACTAAATGTGATTGACTGGGACACATGCTAATGCTTGACGTTTTCAATGTCAGCCCAACTCCCAGTCTAAACACTAAACATGAGACCAATATATTCCTGTGTGGTTTGCGTTGTACAATGTAATACGTGCTCCTGGTGTGGAATATGCACCTTGTCAGCATGCAGCAGGACCTCCCAATGGGCAAAGGAGAGGGAATTCACCCTGCTGTATGTCAATTCAGTGCATGAAAGGAGCAGTGTTCGACACATTAAATTTAACCTTTGCTCCCTATCTTTGAAGCTTCTCCTCTATCGTGTTACATCTCTAGAAACTGCCTATGAAGGGTTAAAAAAAAAGTCACTGACTGTTTCTTAAACTCTGTGTGAAGTTAAAATCGTGTTTAATACGTCTGCGGTGTGTTGAAATGTCCTGTGGTCATGTGGAAATATAAAAATGTATATATTACAGGAAAAATAATCTGCAGTTTGCTGATTAATGTATACTATGCCCCTTAAGCAGTGGGATTAATTATCCTGTGAATCTTGTGAGCTGTGGGAAAACTCAATGTTTAATGCTTTCTTTTTTTTTTGGAAAATGGCTCTGTGGTTCGTGATGCAGAATGATGCTAATAGTGTGGGTTCAATTCTAGCACTGGCTGAGGCCACCATAAAAGTCTCTTCTCTACTTCTTCCTGAGGTGTGGTGACCCTCAGATTAAACCAGCACCCATTGTCTCTCTGTAATGAGAGATGAGCCTTGCAGTCCAGTGGGGCTAGGGCGACTTTACCTTTACTGCTAGATATATGATGATAGCTATCCAATCAGGGCAATTCTAGGTACTTTACCTCCATGTGAAAGCCACAGAGATCACCCTGCCCAAATTTTCAATGTGAAAATCCCAAAAATAAAGGATTGCAGATGCTGAAAAGCTGAAGTAAAATGCAGAAGTGCTGGAGAAACTCAGCAGGTCTGACAGCATCTTCGAGAAAGAAACAGAGTTAATGTTTTGAGTCTGGTGTGATCCTTGTATGACTCCTCTTTATCTCAGGCTCAAAACTCTGCTTTTCTTTCCACGGGAGCTGCCAGACCTGCTGAGTTTCTCCAGCCACTTTTGCAGCCATCTTGAAAATGTTCCTGAGCAGCCCTTGTAAATCAGTTAATGGTTTGTAGCCTTGGCACCTCCACTGAGATCCAGACTGTCAACAAATGCTATCAGCAGGATCACTGGAAACAAGCTTGTCTCTCTGGTTAGAAGTCTCCCAGTGGGGTCTCTGCTAGGGGGACATATATGCAATGTGCGAATTAAGATCTCAGAGTGTTCAAAACTCCAAATAAGGTTATTTTTTTTAAAAAATCTTTCATGTGATCTGTTCGCCATTGGCTGGCCCAGCATTTATTACCCATCTCTAGTCATAAAGATCTATAGAATGGAAATAGGCCCTTCGGCCCAACCTACCGATGCCACCCAGTTTTCACAATTAAACTAGCCCCATTTGCCTGAATTTGGTCCATAACCCTCCATCCCTAACCCATCCATGTACCTGTCCAAATGTTTCTTAAATGATAAAATTGTACATGCCTCCACCACTGTCTCTGGCAGCCCGTTCCAGACACTCACCACACTCTGCGTGAAAACATTGCCCCTTTCATATTTCTCCCCTCTCACCTTAAACTGCCCTTGAGAAGGTGAGGGTGAGCTCCCTGTTGGAACTGCTGCAGTCCATGTGCTGTAGGTAGACCCACAATGCCTTGATAGGTAGTTCCAGGGTTGTGACCCAGCGACAGTGAAGGAACGGTGATATATTTCAAAGTCAGGGTGGTGAGTGGCTTGGACGGGGTGGTGTTCCCATGTAGCTGCTGTCCTTGTCCTTCTAGATGGCCATGGTCCTGGGTTTGGAAGGTGCTGTCTGAGGATCTTTGATGAATATCTGCAGTGCATCTTGTGCGTGGTACCAGTGATCAGGGCTTGTGTCTTGTATTGATGCTGAGCATGTCACAAAGGACACGGTGCAAAGTTTCCTGTTCTGCTGCTGACAACAGAAACAACCCACCTGCATTTATATAGCAATTTTAACATGGTGAAATATCCCAAAGACTTCACTGAGGCAGGAATCAAGCAAGATTTGACACCAAGCCACCTCAGGGAAAGTGAGCAAAGATCTATTCAAGGAGACAGACATTATGGAAAGAGGGAGGAAGTGATTTCAATCGCAATTCCTATTGTTGAGGCAGCTGAAGACATAGTCAACAATGTGGCATAATTAAAATTGGAAATGTTCAGAATTGGTGGCTGTAGAGATCTTGGCATATTGTAGGACTGGAGTAGATTACAGAGAGAGGTGAAGGCAGTTGAGAAGATGATTGAGGAGCCTGTGAGAAGGGATGAGGATTTTAAAAAGGAGGCGTTGATGGGCAGGCAGCCAATGTAGGTCAATAAGCGCAGGCGCCATGAGATCCATCTCTGCCATTGAGCTAAACAAATTGGGTCACATCCACCTCTCTCTGTGGTGAACTGTTCTATTTCTCTGGGCTTTGTTGTACCAAGTGGCCCAGGCATGAACTTGGGAATCTCATTCTGTCTTCTCTTTCTGAGTTAAAAGCTGCTATCCAGCGGGGACTGCTCAGTGTGGCTGCGTGACAGCTGAGGGACCAATGGTAAAATGTAGCTTTGTAAATGCCTGTGACATTATAGTGTCACCTCCACCAAGTAACTTTGAACAAATTATTCCGGCAAGACAGAAGAGTTTCCCAATTTTGTTTTTATGGTGATCGGTGAAGGAAGTGGCATTTCTGCTCCCTACATAGACAGGGGTCAGCAATTCTCAACCGAAATCTCTCAAAAATAACGAATGGACATTTCTAATTAACCACGTATTAGTCCCTTATCTTGCTCTTGAGCAACACCTAGAGGGAGGAATTCAGAGCGACATTAAAACTGCACGTTCATTGTGTAGTGCCTCTGAATAACTGTTATCTTTTGACTTGAAATGCATTTCCAACTTAGCATTATCCCATTAGAAATGTAAATTTTTGCACGTGTTTGCTTTGTTGAACTACCTCAGGGATGTGAATATTGCCCTGAATTCAAAAGTAATGTAGTTGAGAAGAAAGATAAAAAATGCCGACAGTAGAATTGTTAGGTAATGTATGTTTCCAGGTAGTGAAGAGAGTAAAATGAATTCACTGTCGGAGAAATGAGCAAGACTAATCATTGCAAGATCCAATTGGATTGTTGTCAGAGTTGATCTGGTTTAGTCATGTCCTTCAGGGAGAGCAATCTGCTGTCTCTACTTGATCTCGTCTGCACATAACTCCAGACTTACAGCAATTGATGATTTTATTCCTGTAAGGCAGGGGACGGCATGGTGGCTCAGTGGTTAGCACTGCTGGCTCACAGCACCAGGGACCTGGGTTCGATTCCAGCCTCAGGTGATTATCTGTGAGGAGGTCTCCCTCTGTCTCTGGTTTCCTCTCACAGCCTAAAGATGTGCAGGTTAGATGGGTCGGCCATGTTGTGGGCGGCACGGTGGCACAGTGGTTAGCACTGCTGCCTCACAGCGCCAGAGATCCGGGTTCAATTCCCGCCTCAGGCGACTGACAGTGTGGAGTTTGCACATTCTCCCCCTGTCTGCGTGGGTTTCCTCCGGGTGCTCCGGTTTCCTCCCACAGTCCAGAGATGTGCAGGTTAGGTGAATTGGCCATGCTAAATTGTCCGTAGTGTTAGGTAAGGGGTAAATGTAGGGGTATGGGTGGGTTGCACTTCGGCGGGTCAGTGTTGACTTGTTGGGCCGAAGGGCCTGTTTCCATACTGTAAGTAATCTAATCTAATCTAACTTGTCTGTAGTGACCAGGGATGTGCAGGCTAGGTGGATTAGCTGTGGGAAATTAGAAGTTATGAGTCGGGGTGGGATGCTGTTTGGAGTGTTGGTGTGGACTCGATGGGCTGAATGGCCTGCTTTCCCAATGTAAGGATTCTATAACTCTTAACTGCCTTTTGAAGTGACAATGTGAGTCAGTCATTAATTTCTAAAAGATCAGTGATGGATACTAAGTGCCAGTAGTCAGGAAAAAATTCAAAAAGAACCCAAGAGGTCAATGGAAAATCTTCATTTTCCAGTGTGATGTTGTATATAACAGATAAGGACTATAGGTTTTAAGACTTTCACTGAGGTCTGTTAGAAGGTAAGAAATTGGATCAAGGTGAGGCCATTCAGCCTTTTGAACCTGCTCCATTATTCATTAAAGGCCAACCAGGGGGTAAACATCGTTCCTCTAAAGTCATAAAGATGCACAGTGCGGAAATAGACCCATCGGTCCAACTTATCCATGCTGACCAGATATCCTAAGTTAATCTAGTCCATATTTGGTCCATATCACTCTAAAACCTTCCAATTCATATACCCATCCAATGCCTTTTAAATGTTGGAATTGTACCAGCCTCCACCACTTCCTCTGGCAGCTCATTCCATATACGTACCACCCTCTGCGTGAAAAAGATGCCCCTTAGGTCCCTTTTAAATCTTTCCCATTCACCTTAAACCTATGCACTCTAGTTTTGCACTCCCTATACCTTGGCAAAAGACCTTGTCTATTCACCCTATCCATGTTGTTACCTTGGGAAAAAAGACCTTACCTGTGCACCCAATCCATGCCCCTCATAATTTTGTAAACCTCTATAAGGTCATCCCTCAGCCTCCAACGCTCCAGGGAAAACAGTCCTAGCCTATTCAGCCTTACCTATAGCTCAAACCCTATTTGCCCTGTCAATGTGAGATTTCAGTATGTAAGCACAAGATTCCCTCTCATTTTCCTCATTGCCAGAGAATATAGAGCCAACCCTTCCTCAAAGGACAATCCCTCCATCCCATGAATTAATTTGGTGTACTTTAATTGCTCTCCCTCTATGACAAATGTATCGTTCCTCAGGTGTAGGGACCAAAACTCTTTACAATTCTCCAAGCGTGAGAGATTGTGTGCAACTGTGGAGTTTCTTTCATTTATTAGGGTTGGCTGGAAGTTGCAGAGAATGCCTGATGTACTCCAAATCGCCGGTTCCCTGATTAAAAGGTACTGCACACTGCTGAAAAGTTCAAAGCAAATGACAGGCGGCAATCATTTAAGGCTTTTGTGACTAATGGAATTTTGCTACATTTTCAGTTTGTGTTGTACAACTTTCAGAATTGATTGAAATTTAAATGATTTTCTCCATTAAAGGAGCTTGTGGTCGCAAAATGTAACTTGTACTGTTCATTTTCTTTTCTTTGTGTTCCAATGACCTTTATAAATACTTAAACAACTGTCCCCACATTGTGAGCAAAGGAAAGGTGCCTTTGTCATATCCAGTGTTTGCCTTTTAATTTTGAATATCCTTTTCTCCAAACTATGTTATCATGACTTTTGCTTTTGCAAACTAATTTGGAAATCTGTCAGAGAGGTAGATTTTTAAGGCCAGTTTCCATTCTGATCTGGTTTTCAGTAATTGCCATGTCAAAATCAAAAATCTGCAAGTATTTAACATGGCAGCCAGGATTGTAAGTTTGCATCACATTTCTTCAGAGGTTGTTAAATGGCAGGTGATACAACTGCTTCATAAAATAAGTCCTTGCTGTGATACCAAACCTGTCAATAATACAAATTTTCATAGAATCCCCACAGTGTGAAAGCAGGCCATTCAGCCCATTACGTCCACGTTGACCCTCCGAAGAGCATCCCACCCTATCCTTGTGTCTCCCATGGCCAGGCTATCAACCTGCACACTATAGGACAATTTAGCAAGGCCAATCCACCCTAACTTGCACATCTTTGGATTGTGGGAGGAAACCGGAGCATCCGAAGGAAACCCACACAGACACGGGGAGAATATGTAAGCTCCACACAGACGGCTGCCTGAAGGTGGAATTGAACCTTGGTTCCGGGTGCTGTGAGGCAGCAGTGCTAACCACGGAGCCACCATGCTGCATTTTGATCGAAAACAAAAGATGCTGGAGATCACAGCGGGTCAGGCAGCATCCACTGAGAGAAAGCAAGCTACTGTTTCAAATCTCAATGAGTCCTCATCAGAGCTATAGCGAAGTGATGTTTAATAAGAGAGACTTAAAAAATAGAATGGGGAGTGTGTGAGTGTGCAGGGTCTACAATTCTAGAAGGGTTGCAGGAACTGAGAGACCTGAGCGAGATGTGAACAAATCATTGACGAGGACAGGGAAGGTTAACAAAATAATTAAAAAGCCATACAGAAATTTGGTCTTTATTAAACGAGGCATACAATACTAAAGCAATGAAGTTATGCTGCATTTCATTAAAATACTGGTGCAGCTTCAACTAGAGCGTTGTTGGCAATTCTGATTATTGTCCAAGCGTGTGGTGCTGGAAATGCACAGCAGGTCAGGCGGCATCTGAGGAGCAGGAGAATCGATGTTTCAGGCATGAGCCCTTCATCAGGAATGAGGCTTGTGGGCCAAGGGGACTGAGAGATAAATGGAAGGGACAGTGGGGCTGGAGGAGGCCCTGGACCTGCATGTTCTTGATGGAGTGGGAGGAGGAGTTGCAGTGTTCGGCCACAGGGCAGTGGGGTTATTTAGTGCGTGTGTCCCAGAGATGTTCTCTGAAATGTTCCTCAAGTTGGCGTCCTGTCTCCCCAATGTGGAGGAGACCACTTTGGGAGCAGCAGACACAGTGAATGACATATGTGGAAGTACAGATCATCTGTCGGGTGTGGAATGATCCTTTTGGGCATTGGGCAGCGGTAATGGGGAAGGTATGGGTGCAGGTTTTGCACTTCTTGCAGTGGCATGGAAAGGTGCTGGAGTGGGTAACCACACGGCATCAATGTGGATTTCCCCTCCCCCCACCTTATCCCAGTCCCAAATTCCTAACTTGGCACCGTCCTCTTGAACTCTCCTACCGGTCCATCTTCCTTCCCACCAATCCGCTCCACCCTCCTGTCTGACCTATCACCTTCACCCCCACCTCCATCTACCTATCGCATTCCCAGCTACCTCCCACCCCCACCCCCTTCTCAGTCTCCTTGGGCCACACAGACACACACAGACAGACGCACACAAACAGATACACAGACACACACGCACACAAGCGCATGCACACACACTCACACACACACACTCACACAGACACACATGCTCACACACGCACACACATGCTCACACACACGGACACACACACACACTCTCTGACTCCTCGCCTTCCCACTCTGAAAGCACCTGACAAACCCGATGTCCTCCCAACGTCTCCATCTGAGCCAATCACAAGGTAGTGACCCCCGTGCATAGATTCTCAATTCCACACTTTTAACAAATTTATTGAATTCCACAGGATTCAAAGCTGAGTCCCTCAAGTCTCCGGATTAATACCACTTGGCTATTGCCTCCCCATTGCCAGAGAATGAGTGGAGGGAAGTTCAAGCATAGCTTTCGAAAGAGGGTAAACTAGTTATCTGAAGAGAAAAGATATGCAGGTCTATGGAGTAGAGGCATGACTCAAGTTGATCTCTCAAAGTACCAACATGAATACACTGGGCAGAATGGTCTCCTGTATTGTAACTAGACTGATTCTGCTGCTCCTCGGAGCTGTCTGATCTGCTGTGCTTTTCCAGCACCACACTCTTGACTGTGATTCTCCTCAGCAAAAGATGTTTGTGCTCTATGTTTTCTTTGCAACACTGGAAAGTGCCTTGCCTGCAGTTCATGTTCCTCTTCCATTTGTACACCATGTTTCAGTACTCAACCCAAAAGGTCAAGTACCGTGCACTCTGACCCTGGCTGTATTTGTATACAGTGACTACCCAAGTTCCTGTACGCCCATCGAGGCATTTTGAAATTTGATATGACGTTGCACAGGAGGACGTCTCCACCGCCTTAGAGAAAGGCAAAGCCTTGACGAGGGTGTCACTTTTGCTATTGACCTATAATTGAATATACCACTCTCAGGTCATATCCTGGATTGGCCCTAGCTTTGAACTTTTCCAGGATTTGCCTTACGGGCAGGGGATTTCCACCTTTCCTTTCTGTTTAAAAACGATGCAATCCAGTCCTTGCACGAGCAGGGGTCTGAAAGCTTTAGATTCATGGCAGTGTATCACAAAGACTTTCTGTTGTTCCTCAGTCATCGCCTGACAATGTTAAGTTGTAACAGTGGCTAAGCTTTGAGACAAGTGCCTATAAAGACTCCTTGGGAGATCTTGGCGTTAGGAGAGGCATGAAAGAAATGCATATCTTTCTTTTAATTTACGTGGAGTTTGATTTACATTTGGTGTATGATTCAGCTTGATAACTTTGAAGGAAGGCAGAGGATTCACTGTCTACAGGGAGGATGGGAGGTTAGGGGCCTTGTAAATCCTTTAATTATCTTAAACACCTTAATAAAATATACCCTTGTCATCTAGGTTTGAGGGAACTCACCATGTCCTCATCATTTAACTCTGGTAGAAACATGGAAACACAGAGAATTGGAGCAGGAAATGGCCATTCAGCCCTTCAGGCTTACTCTCCCATTCAATATGATCATGGCTGATCATCCAGCTCAGTCAATGTTCCATCCCCTTTGATCCCTTTAGCCCTAAAGAGCCATATCTAACTCTTTCTTGAAAATGTCCCATGTTTTGGCCTCCACCACTTTCTGGGTGAAGACATTTCTCTCATCTCAGTCCTGAATGTTCTACCCTGTACCCTTATACTGTGCCCCTTGGTTCTGGGCCATTCTCCCTGCACTGACCCTGTCTGACAATTTTTTACAAGTCCATTCTCTCTTAATACACCAGTCCTGCCATCCCAGGAATCAGTCTGGCAAACTTTTGTTGCACTCCCTCCATAGCTAGAACATCCTTCCTCAGAAAAAGAAACCAAAACTGCGCGCAGTACTCCAGGTGTGGTCTCACCAAGGTCCTGTACAATTGCAGCAAGATAGCCATTTGTAAGCTTTGCTGATGAAGGGCTTATGCCCGAAATGTCAATTCTCCTGCTCTTCAGATGCTGCCTAACCTGCTGTGTTTTTCCAGCACCATACTTATCGACTCTGATCTCCAGCATCTGCAGTCCTGACTTTCTCCTCGTTGATTATAGCCCTTTGTAAGCTGCACTGTGCCCCAACGATTGATCAATGGCAACTGGTCCCATTATGCATCAAGTGCAAAGTCAACCTCTTTGGCCAGAACCACACTACCAGTTACTGGGACTGGAAGAATCCATCAGCTGGAGCTGGAGGGTTGTGGGTGGTGGGGGAAGTGGGGCTTGTCACTGAGAAAGCTGAGGTGGTGACCTGATCAAGTACTTTCAGATTGTGAGCGGCTTTGAAAAGATGGATATTTCGAAGATGTTTAGGAAAGGTGTTTATGTAACAGGCAAGAACTTTCAAAAGCTGATTGGGGGCAGATGCTCGCAGGTAAAGGGCCGGCTGGAAAATGGGAAGCCTTTAGAAATGAGATAACGAGAGTACAGATTACGGTACATTCCTGTTAGGGTGAAAGGAAAGGCTGGTAGGTGTTGGGAAGGCTGGATGATGAAAGAAATTAAGGGTTTGATTATGAAAAAGAAGGAAGCATATGTAAGGTATAGACAGGAGAGAGCGAGTGAATCCTTAGAAAAGTATAAAGGCAGTAGGAGTATACTAAAGTGGGAAATCAAGAGGGCAAAAAGGGAGCATGAGATAGCTTTGGCAAAAATAGTTAAGGAGAATCCGAAGGGATTTTAAAAATACATGAAGGACAAAAGGGTAATGAGGGAGAGAATAGGGCCCCTCAAAGATCAGCAAAATGGCCTTTGTGTGGAACCGCAAGGGTTGGGAGACGCTCTAAATGAGTGTTTTGCACCAGTGTTTACTGTGAAGAAGGATATGGAAGATATAGAATGTGTAGAAATATATGGTGACATCTTGAAAAATGTCCATAATACAGAGGAGGAAGTGCTGGATGTCTTGAAATGCAAAAAGTGGATAAATCCCCAGGACCTGATCAGGTGTACACTAAAACTCTGTGGGAAGCTAGGGAAGTGATTGCTGGGCCTCTTGCTGAGATATTTGTATCATCAATAATCACAGGTAAGGTGCCTGAAGACTAGATGTTGGCTAGTGTGGTGCCACTGTTTAAGAAGGGTGACAAGGACAAGCCAGGGAACTGTAGACCCGTAAGCCTGACATCGGTGGTGGGCAAGTTGTTGGAGGGAATCCTGTGTGACAGGGCTTACATGTACTTGGAAAGGTAAGGACTGATTATGGATAGCCAACTTGGCTTTGTGCATGGGAAATCATGTCTCTTGAACTTGATTGAGTTTTTTGAAGAAGTAATGTAGAAGATTGATGAGGCCAGAGTGATGGATGTGATCTATGTGAACTTCAGTAGGGCATTCGGCAAGATTCCTTATGGGAGACTAGTTAGCAACGTTAGATCTCATGGAATACAGGGAGAACTAGCCATTTGGATAGAGAACTGGCTCAAAAGTAGAAGACAGAGGGTGGTGGTGGAGGGTTGTTTTTCAGTCTGGAGGCCTGTGACCAGTGGAGTGCCACAAGGATCGGTGCTGGGTCCTCTAGTTTTCATCATTTATATAGAGTCATAGAGATGTACACCATGGAAACAGACCCTTCAGTCCAACCCGTCCATGCTGACCAGATATCCCAACCCAATCTAGTCCCACCTGCCAGCACCCGGCCCATATCCCTCCAAACCCTTCCTATTCATATACCCATCCAAATACCTCTTAAATGTTGCAATTGTACCAGCCTCCACCACATCCTCTGGCAGCTCATTCCATACACGTACCACCCTCAGAGTGAAAAAGTTGCCCCTTAGGTCTCTTTTATATCTTTCCCCTCTCACCCTAAACCAATGCCCTCTAGTTCTGGACTCCCCGACCCCAGGGAAAAGACTTTGTCTATTTATCCTATCCATGCCCCTCATAATTTTGTAAACCTCTATAAGGTCACCCCTCAGCCTCCGACGCTCCAGGGAAAACAGTCCCAGCCTGTTCAGCCCCTCCCTGTAGCTCAGATTCTCTAACCCTGGTAACATCCTTGTAAATCTTTTCTGAACATTTTCAAGTTTCACAACATCTTTCCGATAGGAAGGAGACCAGAATTGCACGCAATATTCCAACAGTGGCCTAACCAATGTCCTGTACAGCCACAACATGACCTCCCAACTCCTGTACTCAATACTCTGACCAATAAAGGAAAGCATACCAAACGTCTACTTCACTATCCTATCTACCTGCAACTCCATTTTCAAGGAGCTATGAACCTGCACTCCAAGGTCTCTTTGTTCAGCAACACTCCCTAGGACCTTACCATTAAGTGTATAAGTCCTGCTGATTATTTGTTTTTCCAAAGTGCAGCACCTCGCATTTCTCTAAATTAAACTCCATCTACCACTCCTATAAAATCATGAGGGGCATGGATAGGATAAATAGACAAGGTCTTTTCCCAGGGGTGGGGGAGTCCAGAACTTGAAGGCATAAGTTTAGGGTGAGAGGGGAAAGATATAAAAGAAACCTAAGGGGCAACGTTTTCACTCAGAGGGTGGTATATGTATCGAATGAGCTGCCAGAGGAAGTGGTGGAGGCTGGTACAATTGCGGCATTTAAGAGGCATTTGGATGGGTATATGAATAGGAAGGGTTTGGAGGGATATGAGCCGGGTGCTGGCAGGTGGGACTAGATTAGGTTGGGATATCTGGTCGGCATGGATGAGTTGGACCGAAGGGTCTGTTTCCGTGCTGTACATCTCTATGACTCTGTGACTTGTGGACAAGACCAGAACATGAGGCAAAAGCCCGAAGAGACCCACTTGTAAATGCAACAGGAAACATGAGAGAGAGGTGAAAACATGAGATTTCCAGCAGATGGAATCAAGGTGAGCAGTGTTGCTGTGTTCAAACCCACACATTGGAGGAAAGATTTGGAAGTCAGGCTCCGTGGGCTTCAGTGAATTGCTTGGCAGCTGCAATCTCATAAACTCTCAGACTCTTTCTGCTGTAAATATTTGGTAGCTCAGTCCAGCGTTGTCAATACTATCTGAATTAAAAAGCCGGACATTTCATTTGAAGCACTGTTTTAGTGTTAAAATGACGTATTATCTAAAAATGCGTGATGTGCATGCTGTTAATGCTGACACATGCACTGTCAGCCACATAGTGGACAATAAATTAACATGATTGCCCCTTGAAGTGGCACGTGCTGTGACCCTGTGGGAGGGTTGTGATCATTGAGTATTGTTGTGCATTTCCATCTGAGAAACCTGTGGCAGATCTCCCCAAACTGTGACCTGGATGGTCAGCCGTGAGCTGTCATTTCCATCATAATGACCACCACCACTGCCTCAAGGGAGTCGTCATGGCCCAAAGATAGTAACAAGAGACAGAACACTGCCAAAGGACTTTGTGCCCCCGGCGTAAATGAGAAGTAGACTGAGGAAAGATTGGACATGTTAGCCTACAAAATGGTGAATGGAATACGTTGAGAGCTAAGGGTGCCCACCATAATTCTCTCTAGCTTATCCTGAATCAGGAAAAGTTTGTGCTTGACATGGAGTCACTAGTCACTGCTCCTGATGTGTTGTGGTTATGGGCTACAATTTCCCAGTGGTGGTGTTGCCTTTCATTGCAATGAATGAGGCCTCTGTTTATACAGCAATCGCCACACAAACCAGACAGGAACTGCAGTATCGAAGCTTTGAGCTGGCTCTTCATTGACTCCTTCAGCAATGACACGTCCAGCAACATAACACAGTCAAAGATCGTTTTTTTCAAACTGTTGTATTAAGTTATGCAGTGCACTTAAAAACATCTTAAACTGAAGCAGAGTCGAAATGAATTAGTTACATAATTTAGGAACTCCACAAAATTATTCAACAATTTAGAGAAAGATCAAAAGGTTTCTCCTCACGACCCTGCAAAATTAATTTTTATTCTCAAGTAACATATTCTCAAGAAAACAATCTTTTATGAACTTGGTTTTCCCTTACTATTCTATGCTGGCACTGAATACTTCATTTAAAATCATTCATGGGACGTGGGTGTCGCTGGCTGGGTCAGTATTTATTGCCCGTCCCTAGTTGCCCCTTGAGGAGGTGGTGGTGAGCTGCCTTCCTGAGCTGCTGCAGTCCATTTGATGGGAGATGTACAATGTTTGAACTTTATTAATGGCTGTCGTTGTACAACAATGTGTCTTTACACAACACTTCAACTGGTTAACCTTCTCATGAGCCATACAGGAATGATCATTGAGAGAAATTCATTCCAAGCGATGCTAAAATGGTGACCCAAAGCTAGGCCATGAAGAGAGGGTTTAAGACTTCAGAGGAAGGAAGAAGAGATATGAGCATGTGAGGGGGTGGAGGGAGGGGGGTAATTCCCCAGCTTAGAGCGGAGGGAGCTGTAGGTTAATGGTAGGGCAATGAAAGTGGTGGTGGTATTCAGTCCAGCATATCAGGAGATGGTCAACTAGTGGGAGATCACTGGACAAGTCATCCAGTGGGCCTGGCTAATGCTAGGGAGATGAGTTCAGATCCCACCACAGCCAGTGCGCCACTTTGGACTCAATGAATAAATCTGGAGTGATAAAACTAGTCTCATGGTGACAATGATCATCGATCGCTGTGTCCGATTCACTTGGTTAGAGACAAAATAAAACTGCAGATGCTGGAATCCAAAGTAGACAGACAGGAGGCTGGAAGAACACAGCAAGGCAGGCAGCATCAGCAGGCTGGGGGAGCACAGCAAGGCAGGCAGCATCAGGAGGCTGGGGGAACACAGCAAGGCAGGCAGCATCAGCAGGCTGGGGGAGCACAGCAAGGCAGGCAGCATCAGCAGGCTGGAAGAACACAGCAAGGCTGGCAGCATCAGGAGACTGGGAGAACACAGCAAGGCAGGCAGTATCAGGAGGCTGGGGGAACACAGCAAGGCAGGCAGTATCAGGAAGCTGGGGGAACACAGCAAGGCAGGCAGTATCAGGAGGCTGGGAGAACACAGCAAGGCAGGCAGCATCAGGAGGCTGGGAGAACACAGCAAGGCAGGCAGTATCAGGAGGGTGGGGGAACACAGCAAGGCAGGCAGCATCAGGAGGCTGGGGGAACACAGCAAGGCAGGCAGTATCAGGAGGCTGGGAGAACACAGCAAGGCAGGCAGTATCAGGAGGCTGGGAGAACACAGCAAGGCAGGCAGCATCAGGAGGCTGGGAGAACACAGCAAGGCAGGCAGCATCAGGAGGTGGAGAAGAAATCAATGTTTCGGGAGTAACCCCCCTTCATGTCCTGAACAAGGGTTACACCTGAAACGTTGACTTCTCTACCTCCCGACGCTGCCTGGCTTGCTGCCTTGTTCCGGCCTCCTGTCTGTACTTTGGATCTGATTCATTGACATCCTTTAGAGTCTCTGATTGGCTCTTAACAGTACTGGCAAGCCACTCAGTTCAGGGGCAGTTAGGGACATGTGACAAATGCTGCCATTGCTGGTGATGCCCTCATCCCATGAAAAGATCAAGAAGAAGGATTGGGGGGGGGCGGGGGGGTGGGGGGGGTGTGCGTGTGGAGTGGGTGTGGTTGTGGTGGTGCTGAGGGGTGGCTAGTTGTTGTACGGCTGTGCCACTCTCTGTCTCATTGCCCCCCTGACTGCAGCTCAGCCCCTCGGGCAGCTTGGCCAAAGGGGAGGACAGCGTCAATCCGTTCCAGTAAAACCAAGTACATCTCACCAGTTTATAAACTTCTTCCGCTCTTGAAATCTTCCTTTTGAGCAGGCTTGTGGGAATTCCATTCCTCAGTCTGCCGCCAAAGAGCTGGCAGCAATACCATCAGCGTAGCGTTCCCCGTTCCCCTCTGCTGTTCCACCTCCTGCTGTCCTCCGCGAGGTGTCCCAAGGCTCCTTCTGATAAGATGCTGAAGCTTCTTCAGAGTAATTCAAAGCAGCACGAGTGCTTTTGGAAACGTTCTGACGTGGAAAGGTGATACATCAACACAAATCTTACTTACTGGGTCGCAATGCAGTACAGAACCTGTCAGAGTTATTGGGCAAAGTTAAAAATCATGCAACACCAGGTTATAGTCCAACAGATTTATTGGGAAGCACTAGCTTTCAGAGCGCTGCTCCTTCATCAGGTGGTTGTGGAGCAGAATCATAAGACATAGACTTTATAGCAAAAGGATTGCAGTGTAATGGAATGTAATATTAAACACCGGCACCTCCAAATCAAGACTTCTTGGGGTGAGTCTTGCAGCTGTTTGACACCAGGACAGCAAAGTGCTGCTTCATTTTCTCCAACTGCTTTGCCATCGGTGGTCTCTGGATGGTAGCCTCCAGCGCTGGTAAACTTGCAGAAGCTGTCCGACTGCAAGAACCTGAAGGAGGGTCACTGGATTCAAAACATGAACTCTCTCCACAGAATCTAGCCATGATGTGGAGATGGTGGTGTTGAACAGACGTGGACAAGGTCTGAAGTCACACAACACCAGGTTATAGTCCAGCAGGTTCATTTGAAATCACAAGCTTTCGGAGCACTGCTCCTTTGCCTGACGTAAGTGCTCAGAAAGCTTGTGATTTTAAATAAACAATGCACAAAGAAAATTACAGCACCAGAACAGGCTCATTGGCCGTCCAAGCCTGCACCGATCCAGATTCTCTATCTAAACCTGTCGCTTATTTTCTAAGGATCTGTATCGCTCTACTCCCTGCCCATTCATGTATCTGGATTAGTGGTGCTGGCAGAGCACGGCAGTTCAGGCAGCATCCAAGGAGCAGCGAAATCGACGTTTCGGGCAAAAGCCCTTCATCAGGAATAAAGGCAGAGAGCCTGAAGTGTGGAGAGATAACCTAGAGGAGGGTGGGGGTGGGGAGAAAGTAGCCAGCATCTGCAGTCATTGTTTTTACCTCATTCATGTATCTGTCTAGATACATCGTAAATGACGCTATGGTGCCCGCCTCCACCACCTCTGCTGGCAATGCGTTCCAGTCCCCCACCGCCCTCTGCGTAAAGAGTTTTCCATGCATATCTCCCCTAAACATTTCACCTCTCACTTTGAACTCGTGACCCCTAGTAATTGAGTCCCCCATTCTGGGGAAAAAGCTTCTTGCTGTCCACCCTGTCTATATCTCCCATGATTTTGTAGACCTCAGTCAGGTCCCCCCTCAACCTCCGTCTTTCTAATGAAAATAATCCTAATCTACTCAACCTCTCCTCATAGCTAGCGCCCTCCATACCAGGCAACATCCTAGTGAACCTCCTCTGCACCCTCTCCAAAGCATCCACATCCTTTTGGTGATGTGGTGACCAGAAGTGTACGCAGTATTCCAAATGCAGCTGAACTAAAGTCCTATACAACTGTAACATGACCTGCCAACTCTTGTAATCAATACCCTGTCCAATGAAGGAAAGCATGGCGTATGCCTTCTTGACCACTTTACTGACCTACATTGGCACTTTCAGGAAACAATGGACCTGAACACCCAGATCTCTCTGTACATCAATTTTCTCCAGCACTTTTCCATTTGCAGTATAGTTGGCTATTGAATTGGATCTTCCAAAATACATCACTTCGCTTTTGCCCGGATTGAACTCCATCTGCCATTTCTCTGCCCATCTCTCCAGTCTATCTATATTCTGCTGTCGGGAGTTGGACTATAACCTGATGTCATGTGACTTCTGACTTGGTCCATGCATGCTGGTACACCTGCTGAGTTTCTCCAGCAATTCCTCTTTCCTTTCAAATCTCCACCATCCACTGTTCTTTGTTTTATTTAAGTGTATTTGTCTTTGGGGGCACAGGTGATATCAAAGAACTGAACATTACTGTAATCGAAGTGCACGTAGGAACTGCAAGAGTATATATAAGGGCTTTCTAAAGTTGGGAGCAGGACCTATAAGTGAGGTCATGAGCTACAACCTTGGGGTCTTGAATTCTGTTGAAACTTTATTGCTGGAACAGCACAGCAGGTCAGGCAGCATCCAGGGAACAGGAGATTCGACGTTTCGGGCACAGGCCCTTCTTCAGGAATGAGCAGAGAGTGTTCAGCAGGAGAAGATAAAAGGTAGGGAGGAGGGACTTGGAGGAGGGGCGTTGGAAATGTGATAGGTGGAAAGAGGTCAAGGTGAGGGTGATAGGTCGGAGTAGGATGGAGGCGGAGAGGTCAAGAAGAAGACTGCAGGTCAGGAAGGCGGTGCCGGGCTGGAGGGATCCGGCTGAGACAAGGTGGGGGGAGGGGGGATGAAGAAACTGGTGAAGTCCAAGTTCATCCCCTGCGGTTGGAGGGTTCCCAGTCGGAAGATAAGACGCTCCTCCTCCGACCGTCGGGTTGTTGTGGTTTGATCAGATCCTCCACAGGAGATGACCTCCTAACCCTAACAATGTACCAACATGGATTAACGCCTGACTAGCCACCAGGATACATGAACATCAACTAACCACAAAACAACAAGACCCACTCTCACTAGAACTTGTCTTGAATTCTGACCTGTAACAGCCATGCTCCTGCTGTATTCCCCACCTCTCTATCCCAGTTCTCACTTTTTGAGAGGGGGGGGGGGGGGGGGAAGGAGTTGAGTCACGGCATTTTCCAATCCTCCAAAGGGGCTTGCAGTAGGAAAAGGTTTGGGAAGCCCTGAATGATTAAGGGGGTTGTGTAGAGGAAGAGGAGTAAGCCATTCAGCCCATCAAGCCCGCTCTGCCATTTAAATACGATCATCACAGAATCGCATTGAATTGTTATGGTGCAGAAAGAGGCCATTTGGCCCATCCTACCTGCACTGATCCTTCGTATGAGCACCATTCCCTAGTGCCAGTCTCCTGCTTTCCTCTCATATCCTTGCACGGTATTTCTTTCCAAATAACCATCCAATGTCAGTCTTGAATGCCTCAATTGAACCTGCCTCCACCATATTTCCAGGGAGTGCATTCCGTGCCCTAACCACTCACTGAGTGAAAAATATTCTCAATTCACTCTTGCGGCTTTTAAACATCCCTTTAAATCCACGCTTCTCTCATTTCTTGTTCCTTGTGTGAGAGGCAATAGCTTCTTTCTTCTACTCTCTCCAGCCGCCTCATAATTTTGAAAATCTGTATCGAATCTATCGCCGAGCGAACACTTCAATGCTTTTTCCCCATACTATGGGTCATTGGCAGTCAGACATGTATCAATCTCTGTTTTTTTACACAGACTAAAGGCCTCAGCTTCCTCAGCTGTCTGTGGGGCACCGTTCCCTATACATGGTGCAGCCACTGGAGGGTTCCACAATAGCAGAACAGTGCACTGATGCATTGGCTTCCTCAAAACACTATTGTGCACTCTGTGCAGCAAGATAAACAGTGAGAAGGAGTGTTACTCTGTGGTGGAGAATTCCAAAAATTCACAAACCTCTGAGTAAACCCAACATCTTCTCATCCTGGTCCTCAATCGCATCCTTCTTGTTTTTAAGTTGTGCCATGGTTCTGCACTCCCCAATCGGGAAACATCCTACCTATATCTACCCTGTCTATGTCCTAGAGTCATAATCATTGAGGTCTATAGCTTGGAAACAGGCCTTCAGCCTAACTTGCACATGCTGCCCAATTTTCACAATTAATCTAGTCCCATTTGCCTGTGTCTGGTCCATATCCCTCCATCCCTATCCCATCCCTGTACCTAAGTGTATCTTAAATAATGAAATTGTACTCACCTCCACCACTTACTCTGACAACCCATTCCAGACACTCACCACCCTGTGTGTGAAAACACTACCCCTCTAGCACCTTTTGTATCTCTCCCCTCTTACCTTAAACCTATGCCCTCTAGTTTCAGACTTCCCTGTGACTTGTATTATTTTGTAGGTTGCATTGAGACCATCCCAAATTTTCAAAACTCATAGAGAATACAGGCCCAGTTTGCCCAGTCTCTCTCCCAGAACTAAATCTGGGTAACCTTCATTGCACTCCCCCAATGACAGTAAGAGCTTTACTGAGATAAGGAGACCAAAACTGCACATAACGCTCGGGTTGTACTCTAATCAAACTCCTATAAAATTGAGGCAAAACTTCACCATTCCTGTAATCAAATTTTCTTGTGAAAAACATTAACATTACATTCACCTTCCGAATAACTTGCACACACCTATGTGTTAGCCTTCAGCGACTTACCAACAATGACATTCAAGTTCCTTTGCACATCTACGTTTTCCAATTTCTCAACACCTAAGAAATACTCTGCCCATCTATTTCACTTACAAAAGTAGATACTTTGACATTTTTTCCACACTATATTCTACCTGTCATGTTCTTGTCCACTCACTAAGCCTGTCAAAATCCCCCGAATACATTTTTCATCACCCTCACAACACAATTTTGATTAGCTTTGTATCATCTGCAAATTTGGAAATACTACATCCAACTCATTGATATATCAAACAGCTGGGGCCCAGTCTGGATCCTTGTAGGACTCCACTAGTTTCGCTCAGCTGTTGTGAAAATAACCCAATTATTCCTCTTCTGTGTAATTGTGAGGCATTTGTATGTAGGTTTGCTTGCTGAGCTGGAAGGTTCGTTTTCAGATATTTCGTCACCATATTAGGTAACATCTTCAGTGGGCCTCCGAATGAAGCACTGGTGGTGTAGCCCACTTTCTATTTATATGTTTGAGTTTCCTTGGGATGGTGATGTCATTTCCTGTAGTGACATCATTTCCTATGGTGATGTTATTTTCTGTTCTTTTTCTCAGGGGGTGGTAAATGGGATCCAAGTCAATGTGTTTACTGATAAAGTTGAATTGGAATGCCATGCTTCTAGGAATTCTCAAGTGTGTCTCTGTTTAGCTTGTCCTAGGATGGATGTGTTGACCCGGTCAAAGTGGTGTCCTTCCTCAACCGTATGGAAGGGTTCTAGTGAGAGTGGGTCTTGTTGTTTTGTGGTTAGTTGATGTTCATGTATCCTGGTGGCTAGTCAGGCGTTAATCCATGTTGGTACATTGTTAGGGTTAGGAGGTCATCTCCTGTGGAGGATCTGATCAAAAAACCTTCTGAAATTCCGAGAACATTGCATCCAGTTTTATCAGTTTTGTTTGTAAAATCCTCAAAACACTCCAACGAATTTGTCAAACAGGATTTCCCATCCGCAAATCCATGCTGACTATGAAAGGACACTGGTTAGGCCAGTGTTGGAATAATGCGTGCAATTCTGGTCTCCTTCCTATCAGAAAGATGTTGTGAAACCTGAAAGGGTTCCAAAAAGATTTACAAGGATGTTGCCAGGGTTGGAGGATTTGAGCTATGGGGAGAGGCTGAACAGGCTGGGGCTGTTTTCCCTGGAGCACCGTAGGCTGAGGGGTGACCTTATAGAGGTTTACAAAATTATGAGAGGCATGGATAGGGTAAGTAGGCAAAGTCTTTTCCCTGGGGTTGGGGGAGGACATAGGTTTAGGGTGAGAAGGGAAAGATATAAAAGAGACCTAAGGGGCAACTTTTTCACACAGAGGGTGGTACGGGTATGGAATGAGCTGCCAGAGGAAGTGGTGGAGGCTGTTACAACTGCAACATTTAAGAGGCATTTGGATGGGTATATGAATAGGAAGGGTTTGGAGGGATATGGGCCAGGTGCTGGCAGGTGGGACTAGATTCGGTTGGGATATCTGGTCGGCATGGATGGGTTGGACCGAAGGGTCTGTTTCCATGGTGTACATCTCTATGACTCTACTGTTGGACATCTCACAGGTCAATAGTTCGCTGCTTTCTCTCTCGCTCCTTTCATGAGCAGTGGGGTAAAATTTGCTCTTGGGTCACCTGCAGGAATGGTTGTTGGACTGTTGGAATTTTGGAAGATGGTTACCAGGCATTGATTATGTCTGACCACCTCCTTCAACATTCTGGCATGTAAACGAACAGACCCTGGAGACTTACCAATTTTGATCCCATTAATTTCTCCAGTTACAACATTCTTACAAATAATAATAATTTCTTTCAACTCCTCATTTCCCCTTCGTCACTCAGCCCTCTAATTCTGGGAAAGCCGAAAGAAGTGCAGATGCTGTAAATCAGAAACAAAAACAAAAATTGCTGGAAAAGCTCAGCATGTCTGGCATCATCGGGTCCGCCGACCCTTCCTCAGAACTGACCCGAAACGGTAACTCTGATTTCGCTTCACAGATGCTGGCCGACCTGCTGAGCTTTTCCAGCAATTTCTGTTTTTGTCTCGAATTCTGGGAGTTTTCTTGTGTATGGGGGAACGAATGTGTGGTGCTGGAAAAGCACAGCCGATCAGACAGCATCCGAGGGGCAGGAGAATCGACGTTTCGGGCATAAGCCCTTCATCGGGAACCCTTCATCACTTTCTCCTAGTTTTCTTGTACATAATCCTTGGTGAAGCTCAGAAATCCTCGAACACCAGCTTATGGTCTGTCAGGTTTATTTGAAATCATGAGCTTTTAGAGCACGGGTGAACCTGATGAAGGAGCAGTGCTCTGAAAGCTTGTGATTTCCTATTGGACTATAACCTAGTGTCATGTGACTTCTGACCTTGTCCACCTCAGTCCAACACTGCACCTCTACATCAGTACTGGTGAAAATAGTCTGGCAAACAGTCAGAATCTTCAAAAGTTAAAGCCTAAGTAAAATTATGAAGTTGCACTTTACTTACCAGCTAATACTGAGGAGCAGATTAAATAAACTGAATCG
The DNA here is from genome assembly GCF_037043375.1 of Chiloscyllium plagiosum. Classification (NCBI taxonomy): domain Eukaryota; kingdom Metazoa; phylum Chordata; class Chondrichthyes; order Orectolobiformes; family Hemiscylliidae; genus Chiloscyllium; species Chiloscyllium plagiosum. Next base: position 112,925,003 of record NW_028270148.1, read on the forward strand.
CCTTTGAGGTATTGTCGGACATTTTGCATCACCATGGGATGGCAACTGACTATAATTCTGATTTTGTGCAACCTCTTCTGCAATTGGCTTTAACTGTGCAATTTCAAAGTAACAATGAGGACAAATGCTGAGGGCAATATAAATTTAATTTTCACTGGGGCGACTCTGTGAAAAATGAGCACCGGCCAATATTTTTACATGCATTAAAGGAAAGCACAAAAAAATCCATATTTCTTTCTGTCCCTTGAACACCCACTTCATTAGGTATTAGATACAGAATCATAGTCAGTAGTACGGATATGATAAATATCTTGATTTATGGGGATGAATCACAATCCCTGTCACTCAAGAGATACCCAGCTGGCTTCACTAGTGGAGGTATTGATTTTGTTACATTGCTGACCATGGTTTAACGCTGTGTAGGAGTAGTGCAATAAATGAAGTTTATCATTTCGGTATCACGTTCTGCCTTATATGCTTAGCATTATCTCATTTCCACTTGTAATGAACAGAGTTTGGAACCTGTGTCAGACCAGTATTACTTTAGCCATCTCAGTGACTGGTAGCAGTTTTATGAAGAAAGGTTATTATTGATGCAGGGCAGTTAGGGAAAACTAATATGTACATACAGAAGGAAACATTTATTGCTGATAAATTGGTACTGTTGAAATTTCTCTGCAGCTGAATTAATGTGCTGCTGCTGATTGAAGTGTGTGGCACGTCTCTGGTTTATATATCAAATAAACTTGAGATGGCCTAAACAGTGTTGAAAGAATTTTCAAGTGCTATGGAGAATGGAACCTGATGTTGCATTCACATTACGGAGGAGTACATGTAGCTGTGACCCAGAGGTTTCAAGATTAAGTCCCTGCGCTCCACAGCCAGGATATAAGATGTAGATCGCATTCAGCCTTGTGTGTGCTGGACCACCTGCAGTGCTTCATCCAGTAAATTAATTCTGATGGCTCGAAATTATAGTCCTCATGGATTCCAGGTCAGCACACACATCAGCTTCCCTCACCTGTCAACCCACTGAAAGGGCTAGAATGAACTGTCTGAATAGCATTGATTCCCTCTGCCCCTGCAGTCTGATGCTTAAAACGTGTGACTCCCCATTAACCACTTGATTAGATTTGGACCCAAGTTGTATTACGATTTCACAAACGAGCAAAATGAGTTCATGACGGGTGATTCAAATTGTACTAACTCTTGAAGAAGAGGGTTTATATCTCGCTTAATCCTGTTTTGCATCTGTCCTCCATCATTGTGTCTGTTACCTGTGACAATACAGATTCCAAGGTCTTTCAGTGATACAGGGGGTTCTTCTGATTAAGTGATATGTTGAGTTGAAAACAACATCATATTTAAGCTCCTCACACTCTACCAGTGCTGGCTTATGAACACAAGGAATGCTGGACGAACTCTGCAGGATCTGTAGAGAGAGAAAAACAATTATCGCTTCGAGTTCAGTGCGACTCTTCTTCAAAACTCATCTTCACTTCTGAAGAAGGGTCAACTCAAAATGTTAACTCTGTGTCTCTCTCCACGGGCACTCCCAGACTTGCTGAGTTCCTCCAGCATTATCTTCCTTTGTTTCTGATTTCCAGGAGCTGCAGTATTTTGTTTGTATTGGAGTCTGTACCTTCAGCTTGTGCCTTGGCCTTACGTTGTGACATTTCCCACCAAACCCTTTTCAATGACCTCACATTGTATAAGCCCCTCCTTGATATCCATCTTGTAGACTAATCTCTTTGCTACCACTCCTAATATCGCCTTCCTTCACCCAGCGGTTAAGATGGTGTGGCTGTCACAAATTGCCCCAGGAGTGTTTAGGAATCAACCACCTTACTGTGGGTCTGGAGACACATGTAGGCCAGACCAGGTGAGGATGGCAGATTTCCTTCCCTAAAGGCCATGAGTGAACTAGGTGGGCTTTTATCACAATTGACAGTGGTTACATGGAGAAGAAAGTGAGGACTGCAGTTGCTGTGGAGAGTCAGAGTTGAAAAGTGTGGCACTAGAAAAGCACAGCAGGTCAAGCAGCATCCGAGGAGCAGGAGAGTCGATGTTTCGGCCATAAGCCCTTCATCAGGAATGTAGTTACATGGTGGCAATTGGACTAGTTCTGGCCATTGAATCTGTATCCTTAGAAAATGGAGTATAGGTTTACTAGTCCAGTGACAGTACCACTATGGCATTGCTACCCCAACTAGAGTTTGGAGTCACATGTAGGCCAGACCAGGTAAGGGTAGCAGATTTCCTTCCTGTTAGAACCAAAGTGGAAGGAGTTCACTGTCTCCCTCAAGTCCCACACATCCACAAGTCACAACATGTGCATAAACGACGTTTAAGGTAGAGTTTAACTCAATTGTCAATATAGCCATTTATGTATGTTCATCTTTTTCCTACATAAATACAAATCCACCAATCAGATTTGTTTAATAAACAGCAAAACTATTGATCTATTATAAAACAAAACCTATTGAATATAGTTTGAATTATGACATCATAAGCTCTTCTCAGTAATCTAAGCCGCCTGTTTTCGGAAGAATATTATCAAACTGGAGAGGATTCAGAGCAGATTTACCAAGATGTTGCCAGGTCTGGAAGGTTTGAGTTGTAAAGAAAGGTTGGATAGGCTGGGACATTTTTCACTGGAGCGAAGGAAGTTGGAAGGCAACCCTTTAGAAGTTTGTAAAATAATAAGAAGTATAGGTAGAGTTAATGGTAGTTGTCTTGTCTCTCGGATGGAGGATTTTAAGACTAGGGAGCAGATTTTTCAGATGTGAGGAAGGAGATTTATTGAAGACATGAGAGGCAAATATTTTACACGTGTGTGGAACAAACTTCCTGAGGAAGTGGTGAATGTGGGTAGAATTACAACATTTCAAAGACATTTGGATAAGTATGTCAATAGGAAAGGTTTGGAGGGATTTCGGCCACGATTTGTTTCTTCAGCTCTTGAGTAGAAATTTAAGCAGTCTTTTCAAACCGGGTGAAAGAAAATGAGTCTGTGATCTCTCTCAGCAGGCTACACACCGACTGAACTCTTCACAAATTCAAATGGCTACATTTCCTGACAGCCGTAGACTCAGACATGTGACCTCTAGTAAAGAAATCCAATCAGTTAGCTTCAGACATATGACTTCCAGTAAATGTCCTTTAAGTGATATTTTATAAAGTCCAAGTTCATACCTCTTTAGTCTTTCAAATCAAAATAAAAGTCACAGTCCTTTAAACATAAGTCCTCAAAAAAATAAGAGTAATGGAAGCATCATCATAGCATTCCCTCAAGGGCATTACTAGACCTGTTGAAAATGAACAATAATCTGTCATTGTGAGTCTTCCTGGGACTAGCTTTCAGGTTTTATTAATTGCATTGAATCAAGATTCCACAAGCTGCTGTGATGGGATTTGAACCTATGAATTAGGGAATTCATCCCAGACCTCTGGATAACTGGTCCTATGGCACACCACACCACCCTCTTCTGATTAGATGGAGAAGGATGGGTGAAGGTTTGTGTGAAGGCTTTAATACCAGTACAAGACAGTTGGAAGGCACCTTTGTGGTATTGTAGTAGTGTCCCTATCTCTGAGCCAGGAGGCCTGATTTCAAGTCCGCTCCAGAGGTGTGTAGTTACATCTCCAATCAGGTTGATTAGAAAATATCTGAAACAGTTGGAACTAGTGGTTTTTTTCTGCACAAGGGTTTGTTTCGGACCCTTTAACATCCCAAAGTATGAAACAATTGATTTCATACTTCTGTTGTGAAACTCTGTCATGTCAATAATTGGGCAAAAAGTTAGCAATCAAGGAGCAAGAGAGTCGATGTTTCAAGTATAAGCTGTTCATCAGGCTTTCTCCTGATGAAGAGTTTATACTTGAAACGTTGACTCTCCTGATCCTCGGATGCTGCCTGACCTGCTGTGCTTTTCCAGCACCAGACTTTTCGACTCTGATCTCTAGCATCTGCAGTGCTCACTTTCTCCTAAGCAATTAGCAGTCAGCTTGTGCCACCATCAATAAAGTAATGACCCGATAATTTTTCACTGCTGATGACTTGGGGATAAATATTGTCCAGGATACTGAGGTAATTCCCTGACTTGTCTTCAAATTGTAACGTGTTAATCTTTACAGCTGCCAGAGAGGTCTAAAGGAACCTTGATTTAACCATTCTTCAAAATGATTGACCCCTCGCTGAATGCAACAGTTCCTCAGCGCTTGTCCTACACATGTAACAATGGAAGGATTCCATCTCGCCCTAGTTTTGATTTCTCTCTGAGTGAACTTATTCGCAACTTGTTGTTTCTGAGCTTGACTCTTTAAGCTCCTTGATTCAAAATCTGTCTCTTCTATGCCATTCTTTGTTGGGGACACAAATAAATAACTCTCAGTGTCAATGAAGTGTTGTGTAAGACAGAATTCACCTGGGATATGTAACGAAGAAGTGGCAGATGAGAGTACAATTGCAACATTCAAAAGATTGAAACTTTATTGCTGGAACAGCACAGCAGGTCAGGCAGCATCCAGGGAACAGGAGATTCGACGTTTCGGGCACAGGCCCTTCTTCAGGAATGAGCAGAGAGTGTTCAGCAGGAGAATACTCCTGCTGAACACTCTCTGCTCATTCCTGAAGAAGGGCCTGTGCCCGAAACGTCGAATCTCCTGTTCCCTGGATGCTGCCTGACCTGCTGTGCTGTTCCAGCAATAAAGTTTCAACTTTGATCTCCAGCATCTGCAGACCTCACTTTCTCCCCAACATTAAAAAGAGATTTGAACCGGTACATGGATTGGAAAGGTTTAAAGGGATGTGGACCAAATGCAGGCAAATGGGACTGGTTCGATTTAGGAAACCTGGTCAGCGTGGATGAGTTGGACCGAAGGGTCTGTTTCTGTGTTGTATTAATCTATCAGAAGTCACACGACACCAGGTTATTGCTCAATTATTTGAAATGACAACCTTTTGGGGCGCTGCTCCTTCATCACATGCATTCAACTGATGAAGGGGCGGCATTCCAAAAGCTTGTCATTTCAAATAAACCTGTTGGACTATAACCTGGTGTCATGTGACTTCTGACTTTGTCCACCCCAGTCCAACACTGGCACCTCCCCATCATTTCTGACTCTATGAGCATCTATATACCTGGTGACAGCTGAATGTGAAGCTTAATTAAAATGATGTCAATTTTTTTTGGTATAAAATGATTCATTCCTTTCTTCTGCCAAGTTAGAAGTCCAGTTTGCATTGGGATTGAACAAGCAGAATTCCCAGAATTTGTATTATCGAAGGGGAAAACCATGCCTTGTGTTGTTTGCTAATAAAAACATGATTGAGCATTTGACAATTAAATTGTCCTGAAATATGAGCTTATGGAGAATAAAAAGGCAAATGATCATTGAAACGTAGAGATGCTCTGGTGCAGAGGGATCTGAGAGTCCTTGTGCATGAATCGCAGAAAGCTAGCATGCAGGTACAGCAGGTAACAGGGAAGGCAAAATGGATTTTGGCCTTTATTGCAAAAGGAATGGACTATGAAAGTAGGGAAGTGTTGTTGCAACTGTATGAGGTGTTAGTGAGACCGCACCTGGAGCACTATGTACAGTTTTGGTCCCTTTACTTGAGGAAGGATGTAAATCCATTGGAAGCAATTGAAGTAGATTAATTCCAGAGATGAAAGGCTTGTTTCTCGACTTTAGAAAAATGAGAAGAGACATAATTAAGGTATCAAAGATTGTAAAGGGAATTGACAAAGTGGATGTAGAGAGGATGTTTCCTGTTGTAGGGCAATCTAGAACGAGGGGTCATAGTTTTGGGATAAAGGGTAGCAGATTTAAAACAGTGATGAGAAATTACTTCTCTCAATGGGTCATGAATCTGGGAACTACTCCCCCAGCTTGCAGTGGATGCCTGGATACTGAATAAATTTAAAATGGAGATAGACAGATTTTTAATTAATAATGAGTTAAAAGATTATGGGGAAGAGGTAGGAAAGTAGAGTTGAGGCTGAGGTGAGGTCAGCCATCATCATATTAAATAGCAGAGCAGGCTCAAGGGGCTGAATGAGCACAGCAGGTCAGGCAGCATCTGAGGAGCAGGAGAATCGATGTTTTGGGCAAAAGCCCTTCATCAGGAATGAGGCTGTGAGCTGGATGGTGGGGGGGTGGAGGTGGTGGAGAGACAACTAGGAGGGGGTTGGAGCTGGGGGGAATGTAGCTGAGAGTGCAATAGGTGGATGGAGGTGGGGGTAAAGGTGATAGGTCAGAGGGGACGGTGGTGCAGATAGGTGGGAAGGAAGATGGACAGGTAGGACAGGTCATGAGGGCGATGGAAGGTTAGAAGTGGGATAAGGTGGGGGGGAGGGGAAATGAGGAAACTGGTGAGTGAGGAAACTTTATCTCAGCTCCTCTATTTATCTGTCCACCCCCTCACCTCACAGCCTCATTCCTGATGAAGGGCTTTTGCCCGAAACATCAACTCTCCTGCTCCTCGGATGCTGCCTGACCTTTTCTAGCACCACACTCTCGACTCTAATCTCTAGCATCTTCAGTTCTCACTTTTGCTGATGGACCGAATGGCCTACTACAGCTCCTAGTTCTAATCTTTTTATATACATCATATTTATAGTAATCGACAAGGTTGTTGGAATGCACCACCACTTAAGTTCCACTGGTCCATGGGTTACAACTTAAAATAAAAATCTTCGACCAGTTACCAACGTGAACACTTAGATACCTTATATCAAGTTTCAGACAAAATGATTTTTCAATTACATTTCTTCGTAAGCACAATTATTGCTTTATTAACAAAACAAAATGTAATCAATGAAGATGTAATAATCGGTTAACATGCATAGTTAGTAATATAGAAATATAAATGTTTATCCCTGTAAACATCCCTAAAGCAAACAGGCGTGCACACATTCTGTAGAAAATGGAAATAAAAAGAACAGATTTTTTTATACATAATTGGGTTTTCTGTGAAAAAAATGCTTTGACTAGTAGTTTATTCTTGATGGCAAAAGGATAAGATGGATGACTTCCCAGAGTATATCGTTCTGACAATGTGGTCAAGACACTCATAAAGTAGAGTTACCCGACACAAAATGTTAATTTTGCCTCCCAGTACAGCAGCATCTAAATTTCTCTAACAGTGTCAGTTTTCATCACGACCAAAGCACAGTCGTGTCTGAAATCTTACAGACTCAACATACACCTAAATTACAATTTGCGAGACATTCTGTCCATCACTCTTTCAAAAGGACAAGTGGGTTTCATCCTGAACTGATGCAGAGGGCTTTATTTTCAGAAATGGGACAGATCAGCTGGGCTGCCTGTTCAAAGCAGGCCTTCCTCCAACTCAGCTTGTTCTTTGCAAGCTGCCTTCCAGCTGAACCAGATAAAAAAGAATCTCTCAAAACCAGTCACTGTTCAGAAAGGGTCCACAGCAAAGCAGGTAGTTATCACTGGTCAGTTGATTTTGAGGAAGCATCGTTTTTTTTTTAAAAATCACTGATAACCATACAGGATTTCAATGATTGTTTTAAAAGAAAACTTGAAATAAATTTATTTTTCAAACTTTTAGTCTTCCGAGCAATATTAAATGTGAAGACACTTGCTCATATTTCAGACAAACAAAATTCTGGAGATTTTCTAATCAACTTGTTCAGAGATGTTATTACACATCTTTGGGCAGGTACAAGTTATGCTGAACAACAGGAACATTTTAATTAAAAATTAACATTTTAATTTCTTCTGAGAGTCCCTCCCTCCTTTACTGCTGAGTCTTCAGACCTCAACTTGAGTTGTAGTTTGTCAGAATAAAAAACAAATATATTGTAGTTAACAGCATCCATCCTCCCAGTGTAGCTGTGCTTTCTGGTGTTCAGGGATTTTCTTTTTCCCTTCAGACTGCTCCATTGGCCTTCACTTAACACAGCAAAGAATTGCTGTTCGAAATGAGTATGCTCATGCTGGGTCCTCCAATTCACCAGAGGATTGAGTCGGTGGGTCATACTCATATGTAGACACACTCTTAATCCTTTTCTTTGAGTGATGTACAGGGCTTGTTCAATCCAGCCAAAACCCACAAATTGTAAATCTGATGTTAATCCTTCTTGGCATGCACCACTATGGCTATTCAGATAATAAGGTTTGATGGTCCTTGTTGTCAGACTTTAATGTTATATTCCTTCCCTGCTCCACGTAATCACTCACTCACTCACTGACTCACTCACTCTCTCTCTCCCTGTTTTTTTTCTCTCTCTCTGTCTCTGTCTCTCGCCCACACACACACACGTGCAGGAACACACATGCTTCATAAGAGAACTCTGGATGGGGCCCACTACTCCCTGGTTATTAGCCAACAGGAAGGTACCTGGACCAGTGATTCTGATTTTTTTTTTCTCTCTCTCTATAACAAAGCTGATTACCTCCTCCCTGCCAGTGGCCCAATAAAGAACAGGGTTGCTCTCTGAAGTTCTGTTATACTGCATCAAATCGTTTTGCAGGCCAGCATTACGTTTCATTACTACAACATGTTTGTGCAACCAAATATATTTTAGATGAATGGCTATAACTGCATACACAATGTGAACACAAGGGTAAATTTGAATGATTTAAGGCAGAGAGCAGATGGGATCTCTTCACACAAAGAGTTTATGAGGTGCGGGAATGTGTTACTGGAGCTGCCAGTTGAAACTGAGACCATGACAGCTTTCAAACTATGTTTGATGATTCATGGAAAAGGGATAACAGGAATAGGGTAGCATGTCGGAGTATGACATTGGCTAATGTGCAGGGTTTACATGGTTTCAGACACACTGTCAAAGTGTGACCACTTCTATGTGATTCCACCTCAAGGTGAACAAGGAGCCAAATGTTCAGTATGAAATTCCAAGCTCTCATTTCATCGAAGGTGAAGACGTCTCATCTAAATGGCTCACTTCTCAATTCTCCCGAGTTTACCAGGTCCTTTAGCCGTGAGCTGAATGGGTGCCTGTATTATCTATTGGCCTGCCTCACTCCCAGAGAGATGCAGAGGGTCTGCTCACAAGCCAACCAGTTTGCTAAAGTAGAATGATTGCATTGATGAACTGAGGGTTGAAACAGTATTGAAACTGTCGTAATGATGTGTGCTTTCATAATTGTCTGCAAATCCGTCAGAGCTCATTATTTCTGTGTTTTTATTATTCAAAAGAACTTCTCTGAAATATTATTGATGAGCCTGCACGGAATTCCAGTGAGAAATGGCACTTCCAGTCAGTAGGCACATGAACATTTGTATAAATTTTCACCCCCTAAAACTGTTCATTCAGGTCACCTTTAGAGGAATTGTATGCTTTTAGGATAATAAAGCAACTTGCAAGTCAATTACTTGTTTTATGTGTTTCAAATAATATTTCACAATGAGAGCATCTATCTTTCCTTCTCAGAGTGTGGAATTATTTATAGAGAAAATATTATGGAGTAGAATTCTACAACATTTGGGCCATGGCTTTTATGCTTGGTTTAGAATTGTCGTTACACTGATATGTATAAAACAGTTTCCATTATATGTCAGCCATTATATGGTGAGGGAATTGCTTCTACTCCCCAAATATTAGTAGATACAGAAGAAACAATAACTCAGTTTGGTGACACTCAGTGTTGTTCTACCATGGTTCGGAGTGCTCTGAATGTAAGCATTTTATGGATAAGTCAGGTCATCCAGTCATATGTGACTATCATCGAAATTTGTCCAGAATTTCAAAGGAGAAATTTAATCCTTTTTGCTTGTTATCATTGCACTTTTTCTTCATTTGCTCAATTTAGATAACTTTAAGGCGGCTGAAATTTCATTCCCAAATAACCTGCCGTTGAACTTTAAGTTACACAAAGTCAAGTCAATTTATCTGTCTCCATTTACGTCAGTAATGTGGATCAAACTTACCTCCACGCCATTTATTGTTACAGCAATGAGGGGAAAATTAACTGGAATTTCTGGTTAATATCCTAGCAATTTGCCACAGCATTCATGTTACGATCACTTTTTGTGCAGTAGCTAAATGGGCATGGCAGGATTATCTGGGTACCGATTAGAAGAAAGAAATGTTTGCCCCTTTCAGCACCCCAGGATAAGAGTGATTTATAGCCAAAAAATACTTTGGTGCCTGTCATAATGGAGGAAATGCAGCAGCTAATTAGCTCACAGCAGACCGGAATACTTTTTAAAATTCATTTATAGGACTTGGATGTCACTGGCTGGCCAGAATTGACAACCCATCCCTATTTGCCCTTGAGAAGGTTGTGGTGAGCTGCCTTCTTGAATGACTGTAGTCCACTTGCTGTGGGTTGACCCACAATGCCAGTAGGGAGGGAATTCCAGGATTTTGACCCAATGACTGTGTGAAGGAACAGTGGTTTACTTCCAAGTCAGGGTGGTGAGTGGCTTGGAGGGGAACTTGCAGGTGGTGGTACCTGCTGCCCTTGTCCTTCTAGATGAAAGTGGCCATCGGTATTTGGATCTTTGGTGAATTTTTGCAGTGCATCTTGTAGACAGTACACACTGCTGCTACTGAGCTCTGGTGGTGGAGGGATTGGATGTTTGTGGGTGTGGTGTCAGTCAAGCGGATTGCTTTGTCCTGGATGGTGTCAGCTTCTTGAGTGTTGTTGGAGCTGCACCCATCCAGGCAAGTGGGGAGTATTCCATCACACTCCTGACTTGTGCCTTGTAGATGTTGGATAGACTTTGGGGTGTCTGGAGGTGAGTTCCTTGCTGCAGTATCCCTCATGTCTGACCTGCTCTTGTAGCCGCTGTGTTTATGTGGTGAGTCCAGTTGAGTTGCTGGTTAATGGTAACCCCAAGGATGTTGACAGTGGGGGATTCAGTGCTGGTAATCCTGTTGAATGTCAAGGGGCAGTGGTTAGAGTGTCTTTTATTGGTGATGGTCATTGTCTGGTATTTGTGTGGCATGAATGTTCCTTGCCACTTGTCAGCCCAAGTCTGGATATTGTCCAGATCTTGTTGCATTTGAGCACGGACTGCTTTAGTATCTGAGGAGTCACGGATAGTGCTGACCATTGTGGAATCATCAGCGAACATTCCCACTTATGACTTATGACAGAGGGAAAGTCATTGATGAAGCAGCTGAAGATTGTTGGGCCTAGGACACTACCCTGAGGAACCCCTGCAGAGATGTCCTGGAGCTGAGATGACTGACCCTCACAACCACAACCATCTTCCTTTGTGTCAGGTCTGACTCTAACCAGTGGAGTGTTCGCCCCCTGATACCCATTGATTTCAGTTTTGCCAGGGCTCCTTGATGCCACACTGGGTCAAATGTGGCCTTGATGTCAAGAGCTGTCACTCTCACCTCACCTCTGGCATTCAGCTCTTTTGTCCATGTTTGAACCAAGGCTATAATGAGGTCAGGAGCTGAGTGGCTCTGGAGGAACCTAAACTGGGCGTCACTGAGCAGGTTAGTGCTGAGCAGGTGCTGCTGGATAGCACTGTGGATGACCTATCACCTTATTGATGATGGAAAGTAGACTGATGGGGTGGTAATTGGCCAGGTTGGATTTGTCCTGCTTTTTGTGTACAGGACATACCTGGGCAATTTTCCCCATTGTTGGGTAGATGCCAGTGTTGTAACTGTACTGGAACAGCGTGGCCAAGGGCGTAGCAAGTTGTGGAGCACAAGCTTTCAGTACTGTTGTTGGAATGTTATCAGGGCCCATTGCCTTTTCAGTATCCAGTGCCTCCAGCCATTTCTTGATATCACGTGGAGTGAATCCAGTTGGCTGGAGACTGGTAGCTGTTATGCTGGGGACCACTGGAGGAGCCCGAGATGGATCATCTACTTGGCACTTCTGACTGAAGATTGTTGCGAATGCATCAGCTTTATCCTTTGCACTGATGTGCTGGGCTCCCCAACCATTGTGAATTGGGATATTTGTCGAGCCCCCTCCTCCAGTGAGTTATTTAATTGTCCACCACCATTCACAACTGGATGTGGAAGGACTGCAGAGCTTAGATCTGACTGGTTGGCTGTGGGATCACTTACTTCTGCCTATAGATGCTGTTTGGCATGCAAGTAGTCCTGTTTGGTAGTTTCACCAGATTGACACCTTGTTTTTAGCTATACCTGGTGCTACTCCTTGTGTGACCTCCTGCACTCTCCATTGAACCAGGGTCGATGCCCTGACTTGATGGTTATGGTTGAGTGGGGGATATGCCGGGCCATGGTGCCACACAACACGATGGAGGTTTGTTCTCAATGTGAAGGTGGGACTTCACCTCCACAAGGACAGTATGTTGGTCATTTTTGTCGATACTGTCATGGACAAATGCTTTTACAGCCATCAGATTAGTAAGGATGAGGTCAAGTATGTTTTTTTCCTCTTGTTGCTTCCTTCCCCACTTGCCACAGTCCCAGTTGAGCAATTATATCCTTCAGGACCCGACCAGCAATCCTGCTGCCGAGCCATTCTTGGTGGTGGACATTGAAATCCCCCACCCAGAGTACATTGTGCGTCCTTGCCAACCTCAGTGCTTCCTCCAAGTGTGGTTCAACATGGAGGAATACTGATTTATCAGCCAAAGAAGCCAAAACCAATAAGATGTTTCCTTGCCCATGTTTAACCTGAAGCCATGAGAATTCATGGGGTCTGGAGTCAATGTCAAAGGCTCCCAGGGCAACTCCTTCCTGACTGTATTCCACGGTGCTGCCATCACTGCTGGGTCTGTCCTGCTGGTGGGACAGGACATATCCAGGGATGGTAATGGTAGTGTCTGAGGTGTTATCTGTAAGATTTGATTCTGTGAGAATGACTATATCAGGCTGTTGCTGGACTAGTCTGTGAGACAGCTCTCCCGATTTCGGCACTCGCCCCCAGATGTTTGTAAGGAGGACTTTGCTTGGTCGACAGGACTGTTTGTGTTTTTGCTGTTGTTCCTGTCCCAAGGTCAATTCCAGGTGAGGTCAGACCCATTCCCCTACCCTATTACTCTACATTTACCCCTGACTAATGTACCTAACCTACACATCCCTGAACATTATGGGTAATCTAGCATGGCCAATTCAACTGTCCTGCACATCTTTGGATTGTGGGATGAGACCGGAGCACCCGGAGAAACCCACACGGACACGGGGAGAATGTGCAAACTCCACATAGACAGTTGCCTGAGGCTGGAATCAAACCTGGGTCCCAGTAGTGCTAACCACTGAGCTACCGTGCCACCCACTGTTTTTGACTGCTTTTTAAGGTTAAATTTATGGGGTTGACTATTACATGGATACTATTTTTGAGGGGCTGAAATTCACACCCATTAACATTCATACCACTTCATTAGCAGAAGCCCAATTGATCTCTAAACGAATGAAAAAAACAGTGAATTATGGTAATTCTGAAAAGCTGGAGTGCCATAAACAGCCAGTGGACTGGAAGACTGGGAGCGGAACGAAACAACTGGCTGACTGGAATCCAGGAGTGGGACGTGATGGCCGGCACACTGACTCATGAACGTTGATCTGTTATCTGTGAAGAACTAGGGTCGACTTTTACACGTGATATATGGAAAATGTCAGGTTATTTGGCCAAAAATAGAGGGTTCAACGTTTACATGAGATTGACTCTTACTCGAGTATACATGGTAGTTCTGAGTCCGAATGGTTTGTAGCTTGGATTGGAGCTTGCAGACGGTGGATTTGTGATATATTGTGTTCATTTCTGGAATCTGAATTTTTAAAATAGAGACAGATTTTGGTTTCATATCTGTGAAGATTTTTTTTTAAAATCAGAAAGTAATTTGGAACAGTGACCAAAGCACATTTCCAAGAAACTGTGTAATTCAGACAAGTGCTGAGCGGGATAGCTATAGTCCTAATTGAGGAAATGCTTATTCTGCTCAGTTTATGACAGACAGAGCAACACAGCTAAGGAATCATTAGCTTTTGTTTTGACTTCACCTGAGAAGAATGAGGAGTGGAGGTCAGAAGGGTCAAGATTTCAGTTCGAGAGAACATTTGGACTCTAACAGCTAGGTTTTAGTTTATGACGTCTGTAACTTCTGAGGGTTTGTGCTGAGGTTCCCACATTGTCAGAACCGAAAAGGAGTTTAAACCAAAGGTCTGAGAAGGTCAATGGGAAACAATTCATAAAACATTTGCAAAAATCCCAGAAGGAAAGCTGGATCAAGCCAATTAAGTAAGAAATTTAAGAGTTGAAATAGAAGTGATATTGTTCTGGTATCTGAGCATCTACATTGCTGGGAAACCAATTAAAACTTTGTTTACTGTTAATGTGAAGATCTTTCTAAACTGTCTTTTACCTGTACTTAGTATTTTTGGCTTATGTTTAAATCTTTTAAAACTGCAATACATCTTTTTTTATTTCTCTTTTATATAACAAATATCTGCTTTTGTAAAAGATTGTTTGCATTCACATTTGGATTGTGTTCTAGTGACTAACCACTGTGGTAACCAAAAATTAAATCTATGATTTACCAAGCCAGGTTTTACTCTGGGATATTACTTGCCCAGTATTGCTGTCAACTGGGATCACAACAGTGTCCCCATGTGTCTATTGCCCTTGTCCTTCCAGGTGGCAACAGTCACAGGTTTGGAAAGTACGATTGGAGGATCCTTAGTGAGTTACTACAGTGCATCTTGTAGATGGTACATACTGCTGCTACTGTGTGAGGGGAGTGAATGTTGAAGGAGGTAGGCAGAATATCAATCAAGAGAGCTGCATGGGCCTGGATGGTGTCAAGTGTCTTGAGTATTGTTGGAGCTGCACCCATCCAGGCAAGTGGGGAGTATTCCAGCACCTAGAGGCATGAAGTCATACAGCACGGAAACAGACCCTTCAGTCCAACCAGTCCATGCCAACTATAATCCCAAACTACACTGACTTCGAGTGTCTGAGCTCGGCCCATACCCCTCCAAACATTTCATATTGATGTACTTATCCAAATGTCTTTTCAACGTGGTAACTTTACCGACATCCACCACTTCCTCAGGAATTCATTCCACACACGAACCAGTTGGTGAAAAAAAAAGTTAGTCCTCATGACTTTTTAAAATCTTTCTCTTCTCACCTTAAAAATGTCCCGAGTCTTGAAATTCCCCCACCCTAAGACTCTGGCATTCATCTTACCTATATCTTTCATGATCTTATAAATCTCTATAATGTCTCCCTTCAACTTCCTACACTTGCACCTTGTAGATGGTGGACAGGTTTTGGGAGTTAGGAGGTGAGTTACTTGCTACTGAATTCCCAGCCTCTGCCTTGCTCTTGTAGCCAAAGTATTTGTACAGCTGGTCTGGTTTGGTTTCTGGTCAACGATGACCCTTTGGGTATTGATGATGAGGGACTTGCAGATTGTGATGCTGATGAATGTTGGGGGAAATGTTTTGATTCTTCTCTGGGGGAGGTGGTTATTGTCTGGTATGTGTGCAGTGTGATGATGATCTGCCACTTCTCAGGCCAATTCTGAAACCTGCCCAGATCTTGTAGCACTTGGGTAAGGACTGCTACATGGCTGAGGAGTTGTGAATGGAACTAAACAGAGAAACACCTTTAGCAAATGTCCCCATTTCTGATTATTTAATGGAGGGAGAACATTGATGTCTGGGCCCAGGACACGGTCCAGTGGTGCTTGGGGCTAAGATAAGGCTATCATCCTTGAGTATGGGATCATTCCTCTGAATCGAAAGGAATTACATTGCAGACATTAAACCGTCCTCTCTCCATGCAGGTGCAATCTGACCTGGATATTTCCAGTGTTTTCTATGTTTTTTCAGACTGCAAGCATTAATAAATTTTTTATAACCACATTGACTTTATTTGACTTCTGAATATCATTATATTTAATGGACAGGTACATCAAGTCCTGTCTTCTGTAAGATATTGGTGCACTTGAGTGCAGGGTATATCTGCCAGATTGTGGGACTTTCTAATATGCAAATACATGATATAAATCCTGTCTTTTTAAGCATGTCATCAGTATGGGAGGAATGACAATTGGCCATTTTACATCATTCTCTAACTCCTGACCTTAGGAAGGTTTGCGAAACATTGCTGAAAGTTCATTATTTCAGACTCCACGGGCCATCTTCATTCAGTCTCCTATCCTTCATGTTGTACAGTTAAGTTTTTTAGCTCATTCAAGTATTTGATGCTTTCAGATGACAATGATTGATTATTGAGTTAGTGGCAGACACTACCAGAGGACAATAAATGGAACCTGGAACCTGTATCTGCAATGCATACAAAGACACACACCACACTCTCCCTCTCTCTCTCTTTCACACACGCGCAAACACACACGCAGTCTTTCTCTCGTGCACACACACTCTCTCTCACACCACACACACACGCACACACACACACCCGTGTACATGTATGAACAGCTGAAAGGTATTCTCATATATTTCTCCCGATTTGAAGGTCTGACAAGTTGAGTCCAGTGATGGATATTAAACGTCGCTCTCTCTATGAAAACCTCTTCTGCACAGATGGTGTTTGATTGCACCTTTTTCGATTTTCATCCAGCTACACTGTATAAAAATACAGTGAGCTAATGAGTGCCTTCTTGATAAAATACTTCAGAGCAAATGCTACTCTTCTAAAAAAAGGGTAGCTAGCTCTAAAAATACTTTTATTTCATGAATATAAAATATAAATATAAAGTTAATAGGATAGTTTGTTTATTTGCATTTGGTATTTTGCCTCTGCCTTTCTCTGTCCCTCCCTTTCTCTATTGCTATCTCTCACTGTGTCTCCCTCTTGGTCTCTCTCTCTCTCTTTCTGACTATCCCTGTGACTCTCTCACATTTTGACTCTCCATCTTTCTCTCTCTGTCTCTCTCTAGTTCTGTACCTCCTTTTAGGTCCGTACGTCTGTCTCTCTCTCTCTCACACACAAACACACACATGTGGTCTCTTGGTCTCTCTCTCTCTTTCTCTCTCTCTCTCTGGATGTGTCCTTCTCCCTCCCTCTCTGTCTCAATCCTTCTGATTCTCTTTACCTCTTTGTCTCCGTCTCCCTCTCTCTCTCCTTCTCTCTAATTCTGTTCCTTTTGTTCTCTATTCTCTCTCTCAAGTTCTGCTTCTTTCTCCTTCCCTGTGCATCTGTTTCTGCTGAAAGGTGGTGCAGTCGATGCAGCTGTTCCCTTATCCTGGAGTGTTTGAAGCTATTAGGCCTGGAACTTTTTTCAGACATTGTAGATAAGCCATCAGATGACAAAGTGCCATAAGCCATCAGACTCTGGCGGCTGACGACAAGAGCATGTTTATTAATCAAGCTCTTGAGCATGCCATGCTGATTAGGCTGTACCCTGGGCCTCCCAGCCTGTTTAGGCGTCAGTTCACAAAACTGAGTGAGTTTCCATGGTTTTGTATTGCTAAGGATGGACAGAGTGGCGATACTTTTGTTGCAGCTTCAAAACACAATGTGTTTGTGTTGTTTGTAGCTACAGGTAGTTCTTTCATAATGCGATGGTTGCATTCTTGTTTAACCCACATGATAGAAAAATCGCACTTTAGAAACAGCACTTAAAGTTTCGGCGATGCAATCACCCTATAGCCAACGCATGTTTTAAAACTTCAAGCTTTAGAAACAGTGCCCGCAATTTGTCAATTCGTGTCAACGAAACGCGCGTTATAGCTGAACGACCTGTATAACTTGACCCGGTGGCTCTGCATTTTGTTTGGTATTTATCCTGCACCTCTCATGTGATAAAACATCTCAAAGCTCTTCACAGGGGCATTGCAAAGCAGAATGTGACACCAAGCCACATCAGGAGATAGTGCAACAAACATACACAGGTTTGGCCAAGGAAACAAGCAGAGGGAGAGAGGCCGAGAGGTTTTATGGGATATTCCACTGCTTGGTGTGCAGGCAATTCAAGGTCTGCAAGTGGAGGATTGATTCAGAGAGGCTGAAATTGGAAGTGCACTGCTTGTTGGAGGGTCATGGCTAGTGATCATTTTAATGAAGGATAAAGCAAAGCATTGCAGTCAACAAGATCTCTGAAAGTTGCCACCCAGGTAAATAATGCGATGAAGAAGGCATATGGCATACTGGCTTTTATTGGTAGAGGAATTGAGTTCCGGAGCCCTGAGGTCATGTTGCAGTTGTATAAGACTCTGGTGCGGCCACATCTGGAGTATTGTGTGCAGTGTTGGTCGCCATACTATAGGAAGGATGTGGAGGCACTGGAACGGGTGCAGAGGAGGTTTACCAGGATGTTGCCTGGTATGGTAGGAAGATCGTATGAGGAAAGGCTGAAGCACTTGGGGTTGTTTTCATTGGAGAAAAGAAGGTTTGGGGTGACTTGATAGAGGTGTACAAGATGATTAGGGGTTTAGATAGGGTTGACCATGAGAACCTTTTTCCACGTATGGAGTCAGCTATTACGAGGGGGCATAGTTTTAAATTAAGGGGTGGTAGGTATAGGACAGATGTTAGGGGTAGATTCTTTACTCAGCGAATCGTGAGTTCATGGAATGCTCTCCCAGTAGCAGTGGTGGACTCTCCCTCTTTATGGGCATTTAAACGGGCATTGGATAGGCATATGGAGGATAGTGGGCTAGTGTAAGTTAGGTGGGCTTGGATCGGCGCAACATCGAGGGCCAAAGGGCCTGTACTGTGCCGTATTTTTCTATGTTCTATGTTCCATATTGGGAAATGTTGGTTCAGGAGTGGGAAAGAGGTGAGGCTCTACAGTGATTTGCAAACAAGGATACAAATTTTAAAATCAAGCTGTTATTTAAGTTGTATCCAATGTAGGTCAGCAAGGTCAGGGGTGATGGATGAACACTCAGTGTGAGTGAGGTAGTAGAGATTTGAATGATTTCAAGTCTGCAGGGGTTACGATGTGGGATACCGGCTAGGAATGCTTGAGGATATTCAAGGGAATAGAGGCGTAGGTAAACAAAATGCATTCTAGTTTCCTGCAAAAAGTTGAATTGAAGACATCCTCTGCATTCTACAACAGAATAAATAGATGTCAACGAGCAGTATTAATTTCACCAAACGGCATTGGACAGGAAGATTGATACCAGCTCTGTAAAGCCTTAGTTCAACAGAATAACTTGTCAACTGTACGTTTGTAAAATTTGTTCTAAAGCAACATGCCGTGATAATTAGTACTCGGCACATTCTTATTTGGAGTCTGCAGCTGACTGATAATCAAAGTATCTGAAATGTGGCAGAATATATTATTTCCCTCATTCCACACGGTGTCTCTATTTTTTTTACGTGCCAGCAGAAAAATAACCATTCCATTAGCTGCAAAGATTAATGGTCTTTATTTTGAAGCTGTTTATAGTCGAGGTGCGTCTCATTTAGACCAAGAACTCTGATCAATTCTTGGAATCAAAACAGAAATTGCTGGAGAAACTCAGCAAGCCTGGCAGCATCTGTGGAGAGAGGAACAGAAGTTAACGTTTGAAGTCCGGTATGACTCTTCTCCACGTTTGAAGTATTGAAGTGTAAGTCCAAAGAGGAGTCATAGCAACGCAAAACGTTAACTCCGTTTCTCTTTCCACAAATGCTGCCAGACTTGTTGAGTTTCTCCCGCGATTTCTGCTTTTATTTCAGCTCTCCAGCATCCACAGTACTTGGGCTCAAATTCAGGAATTTGTCAGAGCGCTTCCATTCTAAACGTTTTACAGCTTTAAGTTACGAGCAGTGATAATTTTAAGCAATGGCAATGAAGGATAGAACATAGAACAATACAATGTAGAATTGGCCCTTCGGCCCTCGATGTTGCGCCGACCTGTGAACTATTTTCAGCTCGTCCCCCTACACTATCCCAAAATCATCCATGTGCTTATCTAAGGAGTGTTTAAATCTCTCTAATGTGGCTGAGTTGACTACATTAGCAGGTAGTGCATTCCACGCCCTTACCACTCTCTGCGTCGAATCTGTCTTAAGTCTATCATCTGTCTTAAGTCTATCACCCCTCAATTTGTAGTTACGCCCTCTCCTACATGCTGATAAAGCAAAGCATTGCAGTCAACTGGATATTAGAAAATCTTGGTCACGCTGAAGTGGGTGCACTTGAACATCTTAAAATGACACAGAAAAGGAAGGAGGTTGTTGTATGAGGGAGTTAGAGCTGAAAGAGATAGCTCTGCACATCTCTTCTGGGAGAAGCTAACCAGGGCTTCTAAAGATTAACCTGTTTTGTGTACCAGAATGTTTCCCCAGAAGCAATATGAACTTACTCTTAAATTGAGACTGATGTCTCATCTCACATACAATGTAAGGTAAAGTCACACAGTCCCACTCTCACCTTAGAGACAGACAATTGCTGGGAGTTTAACCTGAGGGTTACCACACCTCACAGACAGTGGAGAAGGCAGGAATTGAACTCCCACTGTTGGTGTCACTCTGCATCACAATCCAGCCATCCAACCAACTGAGGTATCCAATCCCCATATGTAATGTAACCAGCTATTAAGTGATGTGTAATAAACACATTCTGATTAAGAAAGACGGAGCCTACCTTCTATCTCATTCATTCTGGTCTGTGCATTGAGTATAAGAGTTGGGAGTGCATGTTGAGGCTGTACAGGGCATTGGTCAGGCTACTTTTGGAATACTGTGTTCAGTTCTGATCTCTCTGTTATAGGAAGGATGGTGTGAAACTTGAAAGGATTCAGAAAAGATTTACAAGGATGTTGCCAGGATTGGAGGGTTTGAGCTATGAGAAGTGGCTGACTAAGCTGGGGCTGTTTTCCCTGGAGCATCAGAGGCTGAGGGGTGACATTATAGAGGTTTATGAAATCATGAGGGGCATTGATAGGATGAATAGCCAACATCTTTTCCCCAGGGTGGAGGAATTCAAAAATAGAGGGCATAGGTTTAAGGTGAGAGAGGAAAGATATAAAAGGGACCTAAGGGGCAACGTTTTCACGCAGAGGGTGGTGTGTGAATAGAATGAGCTGCCAGAGGAAGTGGTGGAGGCTGGTACAATTACAACATTTAAAAGGCATCAGGCTGGGTATTTGAATAGGAAGGGTTTGGAGGGATATGGGCCAAGTGCTGGCAAATGGGACTAGATTAATTTAGGATATCTGGTCAGCATGGATGAGTTGGTCTGAAGAGTCTTTTCCAATGCTTAGTAACTTTATGATTCTATGTGGGTGACTTTCCCCACTGCCTGTCAATAATGTAGACTAAGAAGGATTGATGCTTCATCATAACACTATATAAGATGGGAATAGCTGTGGGCACCTCTCCCTCAGATCGGTAAGTGGGGTCATTCTGTTCCTTGTGATTATGCCAACTCTTTAACTTGCTGTCCCAATTCATCCCAGTCTCTGCTGTTTCCCCAATGCCCTGAAATGTTTCTCTTGAAGTCATTATCAAATCCCCTGTATTTCCACATCTGCCACCACCCTTCCAAGCAGCTTCAGAGAAATTATTTCTCTTCATCTCACCTTCCAATTCCTTTTGGTTTAGCTTTGGCCTTTGAAAACATACAGTGTTTACAGCTGTTTCAGGGCAAGTGATTGGTAACTTATTGTTGGATGGGCTGTTGAAATGACCTTGCTCTAATCAATGTCACAGACATTGTTTAAGAGGAGTGTCTAGATAACCAGACGCCTTAGCCAATATTTGGCTTGCAGTGTTGGCCCTTTGCACAACCATCTGATGCAATTGAAATACATTGATAACTAACAGCAGATGAGCTGGGATTTATTGAAGAACCCAAAGCATTGTTCAAAACACTCACATCACTTCAGTGTGGGCCAAGGTTTAACATGAACGTTCTCGAGGTCAGTCGATATGTGCAGATATGGGACTTGAACTGTTGCTGAGCAGAACAACTTCATGACAGTTCTTTGATATGTCATCACCACAAAGGTAGCCTGATGCAGAAATGTGTATTACAGGAGGTGCTATCGTTTTATGGGCAGTTAGAGAGATCACTGAGAGCTATATTCCTGGAAATGCCATCAGTGTGACCTTCTGAAACCCCCCTCCCCCTCACAGGCACATAGCAAAAGGCAATTCAATGGGATTAGTAGGTTATTCAGTCAGATCAAGGTTGATCTGTGGCCTGACTCAACATCCCTGCCATATTGGGGCAGCACGGTGGTTCAGTGGTTAGCACTGCTGCCTCACAGCACCAGGGACCCGGGTTAGGTTCCAGCCTCAGGCAACTATCTGTGTGGAGTTTGCATATTCTCTCCGTGTCTGCATGGGTTTCCTCTGCTTTCCTTCCACAATCCAAAAGATTAAGTGAATTGGCCATGGTTTTCAGTGATTGTGTAGGTTAGGTGCATTAGTCAGGGGTAAATGTTGAGTAATAGGGTAGGTGAGTGTGTCTGGGTGGGTTACTCTTCAGAGGTTCATTGTGGACTTGTTGGGCTGAGGGGTCTGTTTCCACACTGTCGGGATTCTATGATCCCTTAATACCTTTGATTAAGAAAAATGTATCTATCTCAGATTTAAAATTAACAACTTATCCAGCATCCACTGCCGTTTCTGGAAGAGAGTTCCAAACCTCTCCCACCCTTTTGCGTGTAGAACGTCCATTCTTAAGGACTCCCATCCCCACTTCCTAAACCAAGCTGATTGTGAACAAATTCTTCATTATCTGTTTGGGTGACGCTGCACTGTCAGTCAAACAGCTTTTCCTTCTTATGTCTGATGTTTGTGATTGACAAATGTGTTCAAAGAGAATTTTGACAGAGGCACACTTCTGACCTTGCCCCTTCCTTCGATGTTTCTCCTGAAGCTGCTGTAGCAACATCCTTGAGATGAGCCTTCGATTCCTGGAGACTCCCAGACAGTCAGATATGAATGCTGATTATACAGTCACAGAAATCTACAGCCCAGAAAAAGGCCCATTGTGTCGGGTCCAGTTAAAAACAACCACTGAACCATTCTTATCCTACTTTCTGTGGGGTTCAATGGTCTAACTTCTATTGCACTGGAAATGTAATTTTACAAACATGGTATTGTATTCCTTAGAATTCAATTATTGTTGTAAATCTAAAAGAAAACATTTTAAACAGTTTTTATTTGTCTCATTCTTAATCCCAGCTTTCAATCCCTCTGGTCATTTTGCTTTCTGCACATTAATTACGTGGACTTAAGTATTCCACTTTGAATTTATCCTGACTGGTTTTAAGTCTGAGAGTCTCTGGCGTGAGTTTTGAAATCCTAGTTGTTGCCTGGTTCTCAATGGCCTTGATGCCCTACAGTACAGGTCTCCCACAGAGGGCACACTATTGGCTGAGATACCAGACAATGACAAGTTCCTACTCAAAAGGCTGGGGTAATTCGGCCAGCAGCAGTAAGTACTTGTCCTCCGCTGCTAAACTCCAAGAGACAATCTGAAGTCAGGTCAGACGTAGCTGTTCCTCAGACGTAGCTGTTGCCCATCCTAAATGACCAGAAAGCAGTAAGTAGTTAATCACATTGTTGGCAATCACGTGAATGCTAGAAACTTTCCTTCCCCGAACATGAGCGAACCAACTGGGCTTTTTCAATACTTGACAATCAGTTTCATGGTCATCGTTAGACTCTTAATTCCAGATTTGAACTGAATTCAAATGCTACTACGGCAGGATTTGAACCCAGGTCCCCAAAGTATTACCTAGGTATCTGGATTAGAAACTGCTGGAAAAGCCCGCAGGTCTGGCAGCATTTGTGAAAAGAAAGCAGAGTTAAACTTTCGGGTCGCGTGACCCTTCCTCAGAATCCACTCGATCCGAAGCGTTAACTCTGATTTCTCTCCATGGATGCTGCCAGACCTGCTGAGCTTTTCCAGCAGTCTCTGTTTTTGTTTCTGATTTCCAGCATCTGCAGTCCTTTCAGCTTTCTCTGGATGAGTATCTGGTGATAATCCCACTCTCCCGAGCTGCTGCTATGTCTTGTTCAGTAAATCCAGCATGTTAGTGCAGGGACCCAAAAGCAGAAAAGCACAAGGTCAGTAGGGTTCTGACAAATTTAAAGCCCCCCCCCCACCTTCCTTCCCTGCTCATTTTCCACTTCCAGCAGCGTCACTTAGTACAGTGGATTGAGCAGTCGGGAGAACTAGGCTTTCTCAGCAGGAGAGCTTTCCCGTCTCCCACATTGCATTAGCTTGATTAATTTGATCAGATTGATGATAACCGTGTTATTATTTGAGATCCAGAGTGTCTGATCATGCCAGTCGTGTTAACAGCAACATCATAAACAAGTGCTCGAACATTACTGTAGCAGTGACTAAATCAGAGTGAACTTAACAAAGCTTGCTCTGACACTTTAGACTCTCATTAAAGCAGCTCACTTTTTATTTTACCCAGAGGAGCCGTGTTCTTCCTTTACAGCAGATTTGGTAAGGAATACCAAGGACCTGACTGTGCAGTGTAACACACTGCCTGCCACATTCCACCTCAGAGACCTCGGTTTGATGTCAACCATACATTAAGGTAAAATGCACACAGGCAATCCTGCCCAGTGTATCTAACAGGCAAGGATCCACTGCCATTAGCATTTTTACCTTGAGGCTGGTCAGGACTGTAAATGCACATAATGCGCACAGTGGGGCAAGAGGTGACACTTGACTGAGAATCGAATTGAGCATATTATTTGTGGAGTATCTGCCCTGTGCTCTCCCTGACTTACGAGTCTATGGGATTGCTGCTAGATGCAGCTACAACACAAACTTCTGCCTGTTCAGGTCGCAAAAGGCACCTGGAGGTGGAGGGGAGGGAGGTTATTATCATCCAGAATTAACCTGCCACGACAGAAGGGAGGAAATAGTCTTGTGGTTTTCCCATGGCAATCTAAATACTCAGGTAATGTTCTGGGGAGCTGGGTTCAACCCTGGGTGGAATTTGAACTCAATAAAAAAAATCTCAAATTAAGAGTCTAATGATGACATTGTTAAATTATCAGGGGAAGGTTCGATCTGGTTACATCCCTGGTGTACGTTTGACTCCAGACCCTGGGTAATTCGAGATGGACAGTAAAGGAGATGCCTCCACATGAATCAATTTATGACAATTATACATGGCCAAGACTAGACTCAGTGAGGAGGGTTTAAGGAAAGGTGGAGAGATTTAGGGAGGGATTTCTAAATCTTAGGGGTGTGGATGGTTGAAAGTGAAGCAATTACCCCTTATGCAAGAGACCAGAAATGGAGGAGGAAGACAGCTGGGAGCAGAATGGGAGTTACACCATCCGGGAGCTGGGAGCAGGATGGGAGTTCCACCATCTGGGAGCTGGGAGCAAAATGGGACTTACACCAGCAGAGAGCCGGGAGCAGGATGGGAGTTCCACCATCTGGGAGCTGGGAGCTAGGAGCAGGATGGGAGTTACACCAGCAGAGAGCCGGGAGCAGGATGGGTGTTACACCAGCAGAGAGCCAGGAGCAGGATGGGAGTTACACCAGCAGGGAACTGGTGATAGATTGGAGTTACACCAGCAGGGAGCTGGGAGCAGGATTGGAGTTCCACCAGTAGGAAACTGGTGATAGATTGGAGTTACACCAGCAGGGAGCTGGGAGCAGGATTGGAGTTCCACCAGTAGAGAACTGGTGATAAATTGGAGTTACACCAGCAGGGAGCTTGGAGCAGGATTGGAGTTACACCAGCAGAGAACTGGGGGTGGAGTGGAGTTCCACCAGTAGGGAGCTGGGAGCTTGCTTGGAGTTCCACCAGCAGGGAGCTGGGAGCAGGATTGGAGTTACACCAGCAGGCAGCTGGGGATAGATTGGAGTTACACCAGCAGAGAACGGGGGTGGATTGGAGTTACACCAGCAGAGAGCTGGGGCAGGAGTTGGGGGCTGATTGACCCTTTGGTCTCCTTTGACTGAACTTATGCAGCTAAATAATTGAGGGAGTGGAGTATGGGCGTGGGAGTGTGTGAGTATTTCCTTTGATGGAGTTGCAAACCTGTACAAAATCCCATAAAAGGCTGAGTATTGTTTGCATCGATTATTGTAACTGACTGGTATTATACTGTAAAATACAGTCGCAGTGTAAAATTCCCACTCCCCAATTCAGCCCTGCTCTATGGCTTTTTGAGTCAAATTGACCATTAACTGCCAATTAGCTGGAAGTTAAAGTCGTTTTTATTTTGGCTGTGGGACTGAATTCACTTGGATCGTGCCCTAATTCAATCCAGAAATGCATCCAACAATTCCCTGGCAAATTTCATAGGTGACTGAACCCTACCTAACCCAGTTTCTTTTACATTTCATTTTAAGATGTTTCTGTTATGAGTCTTTCTTGAAGTGGTTTTCCTTATTTTATTGACCATATGGAAGTGCTTCAGTTGAACAAAGTTCTAATTATTGAAAGCCCACTTTGATAACTTTTAAAGTTGTATTTTACAGTTCTTTAAAAATTTATGACTGAACTGCACCCCTTCCAAATCATTTCAAAGTATCATTATATTTTCCCAGGGAAATGTCTGGTGTCTAAACATACAAAAGCTGGGGATAAAATGTCTCAGGATTCTAGGCATGTGAAGTGTTGCTGATTATTGAGAGTTAGAGAACCAGGAAAGGTGGGTGAGTGGGCAGGCATGGTGGTGGGGGGCTCGTGCGCGGGAGCTGGAGGGGGTGGTGGGATGGTGACCTGAGCATTCCTGAAACCGCAGTAAAGACGGCAGTGAATTGATAAGGAAATAGATTTACTCTCTAAATGATACACCATTAGAAAATGTCAGTACTGGTACCAAATTCAGCTTAGTGGGAAGTCAACTGCCTGTATTTGCCGTGCAGATAAGAACTAATACCTGAAGCCTAACTTAGTGAAGGCACTTTCAAGTCAATCATTAAAAAGTAGTTTGTCATTAACCCTTTGGGGTGGCACAGTGGCTCAGTGGTTAGCACTGCAGCCTCACAGAGCCAGGGACCTGGGTTCGATTCCAGCCTCGGGTGACTGTCTATGTGGAGTTTGCACATTCTCCCCATGTCTGTGTGGGTTTCCTCTGGGTGTTCGGTTTCCTCCCACAGTCCAAAGATGTGCAGGTTTAGGTGGATTGGCCATGCTAAATTGCCCATGGTGTTCAGGGATGTGCAGGCTAGATGGGTTAGCCATGGGGAATGCAGCGATAAGGTAGGTGGATGAGTCTGGTTGGGATGCTCTTTGGAGTGTGAATATACACTCAATGGGCAGAAGTTTCTGCTTCCACACTGTAGGGATTCTTGTATGGATATGTTTTGTTCTAATTCTGACTTCTTGAACGTTCTCAATCCCACCACTCCACTGTTCGTCACCATGGCCTGCAGCTGCCAGGGCCCAAAAGCTGCAGAATTCCTTCTCCACCCCTCAAATCCTCCTTTAAAAAGCTCCTTAAAAATCTACCTCTTTGACCAGGCCTTTGGTCATCCAATCTATTCTCTGCGTATGTCACATGCCCAGACAAGGGAGCACCGTTTGAAAAATAAGGCATAAGTAAGAAGGAATGTGTTGTCTGGGAGGGTTGTGTGCCTCAGGGTGGTGGGTGGGCCGGTCAAGTGAATATTCTTAAGGTACAAGTAGTTTCTTGTTAGGCAGGAGAATCGTGGGTTATCGAGGTGGGGAGGATGTGCAAATTGAAACATGAATAAATCAGCTGTGATCTTATTGAATTCCGAAGGGGAGAACCAATAAAACGAAGTAATACTGCTAAGTAATCATACTGGTCGTAGTGGAGCACAGTCCTGAGCTATACAACTCCGGTCAGGATGTGTCAGTTGCATGTCTTGTTAGTCTTTCATTCTAATATGGCGGCGAGAGATGAAGAGCCTGGAGGGCCTAGTTGAGTTCCAATATGATATGTTTGTAAGATATAGAAAATTGGAGCAGGTGTAGGCCATTCAGCCCTTTGAGCCTGCTCTGCCATTCAGTAGGATCATGGCTGATTATCCAGCTCAGTCACCTGCTTTCTTTGTTTAACTCACAAAAACTTGCCTCACTGATTCTTTTACAAACACAGTATGTCAAAGGTTAAGTACTCAAAGCATTTAAGTCTGGCCTTCATGAACAAAACGTGGATCAGGTGGTAATCAAGGTGCTCGCTTTCCTCAGCTGGGAGCGTTGAGGATAAACGTCGGCAGGTCAAGTTGCTGCTGGATAAAACTGCAGTGAGGCCACATTTGGAGTATTGTGTGCAGTTCTGCTCCCCATTCTATCGGAATAATGTGGAGGTTTTGGAGAGGGTGCAAAAGAGGTTTACCAGGACGTTGCCTAGATTGGACTGTATTAGCTAATAAGGAGAGGTTGAATTGTTTCACTCAAGCATCAGAAGCTAAGGGAACGACCTGATAGAGGTGTGTAAAATAATGAGAGGAATGGATAGTCAGAGTTTTGTCCCCAGGGTGGAAAATCAGATACCAGGGAGCAGAGGTTTAAAGTGAGAGGGGGAAAGTTGAAAGGAGATGTGTGAGAAAGTTATTTACTGTGGGGGTTGTAGGTGCCTGGACTGCTGTACCAAGGGATGTGGTAGAAGCAACATGACAGCAACATTTAAGTAGCCTTTAGACATACACATGAACAGGCAGGGAATCGAGTCATGTGTAGGCAGGTGAGATTAGATTAGATTAGATTCCCTACATTGTGGAAACAGGCCCTTCGGCCCAACTAGTCCACACCGACCCTCCGAAGAGTAACCCACCCAGACCCATTTCCCTCTGACTAATGCACCTAACACTACGGGCAATTTAGCATGGCCAAGTCACGTGACCTGCACATCTTTGGATTATGGGAGGAAGCTGGAGCACCCGGAGGAAACCCATGCAGACACAGGGAGAATGTGCTAAGTCCACATAGTTATCGCCCGAGGCTGTAATCGAACCTGGGACCCTGGTGCAGGATGGGCCGAGGGGCCTGTTCCTGTGCTGTATTGTTCAATGATCTAAAAAGGATCCTGTTACTGTCAAACAAGGAGAGTATTTGACCCCTCTCCTCACGTGACCATAATATCTCCCCCACTCCGATTCTTTCCTTAAATTCCTCACACTCTCTCATCGAATCCCTACAGTGGGGGAGCAGATCATCAAGTCCACACAGACCCTCTGAAAGCATCCCGCCCAGACACAACCCCCGAACCCAATCCTATAACCCTGCATTTCCCAAGGCGAATCCACAACTTCTGAAGGAAACCGGAGCAAACTCATGCAGATGTGGTGAGAATGTGCAAACTCCACACAGGCAGTCGCCTGAGGGTGGGATCGAACCGGAGTCCCGGGGGCTGTGAAGCAGCAGTGCTAACCACTGAGCCATTGTGCCTCATTGCCTGACCAGCAAGCCTCTCCTCCTCTCAAAACCCTTTTGGCAACCTACTTCTGACCAAAGCTATACCTTCCTCCATTTGACTGCCTTTAGCTCAGTATTGTCTGAGTGCAAAATTGTAACGGCATTTTTTCTCTGCACAATATTGTTCAGATTTAAAAGGCAGCCTCTCAGACTTCTTGTGATACTAAGTAAGCAGATTAAAGAAAGGAAAAGAAGTAACTAAAGTTATTTTGAATAGTAATCTTCATGTAATGATAACCTTGTATTGTTAAAAAAATCCCCTTAATGATAGCCTCTGCTGTCTTCCTATTTTCTAAGAGCCACGACAGATTACAAAGTGACATGATTTGTTATCGCAGAGTCTGCATTTATGTCTATATTTAGGTGGTGTTTCTGCATGGTCCCAGAAATAATATCGGGACTTCTGAAATCATTTTAATGTTCACATTCTGGCTTCTCTCGGGTGAATGTCGTCAACTTCGTTCCTTACCCAGTTCTTTCTCTTGCCTTCAAAAAAAATGTGAACCGCTGCAAATCTGAAACCAAATCAGAAAGTCCTGGAGAAACTCAGCAGGTCTGGCAGCACCTGTGGAGAGAGAAACAGAGCTAAAGTTTCAGGTCCAGTAACCCTTCTCCAGAACCTCGATTCATTCCGAGTAAGGGACACTGAATGCAAAGTATGAACTTGTGCTTCTCACTCCACAGATGCTGCCAGACCTGCGTTCCTCCTCTCTCTCACCTTTCTGTTTCAATGCTATGTTGCCATGGATCGTATTCCTGGAAGAAGCATTTGCGACTCCGTAAAGTGGTGAACTTGTGTGATTCAAACTTTTCTTTTTGTCAAAGATATTTTTAAATAATGTGCCTTTTTCATTAGAAACTTAGCAAATTCATTTTGCTTTTTGGAAAGACTAACTTCCTGGATTCCGGAAGAAGTTTAAAGTTGGAATGGTGTCAGTGGTGACATGAAGGATGATGAAACATTGTTCTCTAAACGTGGTCTGTAAGCCTGTAACGCTAGGCCATGATGCTGGTTTGGGCTGTAATCTTTACTGACTCACCTTTCAACATTTCCACTTGAAGTCTGCATGAGGAAACTCCTTTGCCCCGCTCCCCCACACCTCCGTGCAATGGAGGTGATGCCGCGTGGATCTTTTTACTGAACTTTCAGCATCAGGGGGTGGAAGAAATCTCCAGTTAGTCCACTGCCCGACCACCATCTCTCTCCAAACTCCCTGGAGCCGAGATCAAAGGGACAAAGATGGGAATGCCAAGTCACAGTGCTGTTTGAATCAATGGATGAGCTAGGTCTGCCCTGGACATATTGGCATGTTCTGCTCTCTTGTGTCAAGTGTGCAGAAGCCTTGAACAGGCCTCAGGGGGAGTTGCCTCAATCAGTTACCAATCAGAAGACTCACAAGGCCATGAATCTCTTCCCAGCTGGCTACGTGGCCGCTGTTGGATACCAGACTCTAGTGGACAACACACTTCAATGCAATCGCCATCAAGCACCAACACTTGTAATTCTGTAGATCTTTTAACGTGGTATGTTGTCCCAAGGCACTTTGCAGGAGTATCATCTCTCAAACCGAGCTAAAACTGTTGGGGTAGATCATCAAATGAGCTGCAGAAAAGGCAGTTTTAAGGAGCATCTCTGAGAACAAAAATATGTTTGCGGAGAGTGTCCCAGGGCTTCTGGGCCAGAGAGTTGACAGCACCACTGCAGGCGGCAGAGTGACTATAATGGGAAATACTCAAGCAACCAGAATAGTGGGTGCATGGAGAAATCAGAGGGCTGTGGCTGACAGAGATTGGGAGGGGAACGGGGATGGAGGGGGTGAAGACAATGGTGAGAATTCTCAAACCAGGAGTCATGGAACTGGGAGCCAGAGGGGGATAGGATGAACTGCAGCTGATTCAAGTTACAACACAGGCACTGGAGTTCTGAATGAACTGAAGATTGCGGTAGGCAGATGTAAAACTAGCCAAAATAAGAATCAAGTTGAGTGTAACGAGTGCGAAATCCTCTAGATAGGCTGGAACAGTGCGTAAAATACAGTGTCCACGTCTGTTAAAATAGAAAATTGGATAAAAGGTCTGACTAATAAATTGGTCCATTGGCATTCTTGAAGTTTACTGATTTGCTAATTTTTTATTCACTCATGGTGCACGGGCATTACTGGCTAGGCCCAGCATTTATTGCCTGTTCCTAGTTGCCCCTTAAGAAAGTGGGGGGTGAGCTGCCTTACTGAACCGCTGCAGTCCAATTGCTTAAGAACATTTCTGGGTAAGTTCTTGAGGAATCAATGGATTTCGAAAAAGAAAGTGTAATTTAAAAAGTTTCCACAAGGTCTGGACCTTTAGTGGAATCTAACCTGTAACGGCTCCAGTGGGGACAGAAGGCTGTGCTGTTTTCACTCAAACAATTTACACATTCAAGATGCATTGTTTGTCGCCTCAGTAGTGAGCGTACAAGTGCATCAAATCAAAACACTGTCTTTAATCGCAGCCAAACACTTTTACAATCCCTATAATTGCTTTTCTCCTTCCTGTGTATATCACACTGCGCTTAATAGATTGCCATTTGCTTTTATTGTTGCCTGGGAGAGAGTATTCTGGGGAGGCACAGGGAGCTAAAACACCGTGCGAATTCCAGCTGATGATCTTGAATCCCATTATCACTGAGCCATGAAACTGAATTATCAGTGACGTACAACTTGCATTATTCTGAACAATTTGCACACTGTACATTTTAAAACATTGACAGTTAATTATGTTGTCCGAGAGTAGATCAACTTTTGCAGCAGCAACAAACAATTAAAACCAATTTGTCTCCTAAGGGGAATGCAGAAGGGTACCTTGACACTGACAGAACAGCAATGGTTGGCAGTGATTTCACTCGGAAAATGTCAGGAGGTTTGCAGTGACGTGAGGAAAAGTGTATTCACACAGCGAGTGGCTAAGGTCTGCAATGCGCCGCCTGACAGTGTGGTAGAGGCTCAATAGAGGTGTTCAAGAGGAAATTGGATTGCTATCTGAAAGGGCTAGAGGCAGAAGATAGGGAGGGGTTGGGTGACTCGCTCCTTCAGAGAGCCAGCAGACACATTGGGCTGAATGGCCACCTGTGCTGTTAGCATTTGGCGATTGTTATTGATGGAAAGTGTAGTTTTTCTTTCTAGGTTTGTACCTTTTATTGTATTGTCATTGGAAAGAGTAAGTCCACTGAAGGACAAGGGAGGGAAATTATGTGTAGTGCCAGAGGAAATGGGTCTGATCCTTAATAAGTTCTTTACATCAGTATTCACCAAGGAGAGGGACATGGGAGACGTTGAGGTTAGAGAAACAGTGTGAATACTCTTAGGCAGGTCAGCGAAGGAGGAAGTGTTGGGTGTCTTGAAATACACTAAAGTAGACCAGTCCACAGGACCAGACAGGATTGTGGAGGCAAAAGAAGAAATAGCTGGGGCCTTAATTGATATATTTGCATCCTCTTTGGCCTCAGGGGAAGTTCCAGAGGGCTGGAGAATGGCCATCAGTGTTCCAATGTTTAAGAAGGGAAACAGAAATAATCCAGGTAATTATAGA
Organism: Chiloscyllium plagiosum; assembly: GCF_037043375.1. Lineage (NCBI taxonomy): Eukaryota > Metazoa > Chordata > Chondrichthyes > Orectolobiformes > Hemiscylliidae > Chiloscyllium > Chiloscyllium plagiosum. The sequence goes on from NW_028270148.1 coordinate 112,957,801, forward strand.
CCGGTGAGCTTGACTTCAGTGGTGGGGAAGCTGTTGGAGACGATACTGAGAGACAGGATTTATTCACATTTGGAAGCAAATGGACTTGCTAGTGATGGGCAGCATGCTTTTGAGGGGGAAGGTCATGTCTCACCGACAAAGAACTACAGATGCTGTAAATCAGAAACAAAAACAGAAATCGCTGGAAAAGCTCAGCACGTCTGGCAGCATCAGAGAGAATGGAGAGAAATCAGAGTTAATGTTTCGGGTTGAGTGACCCTTCCTCAGAACTTCCTCATGTTTCAACAACTTGATTGAGTTTTTTAAGGAGGTGACAAGAATGATTGATGAGGGTAGGGCAGTGGATATTGTCTACAGGGACTTTAGTAAGGCATCTGATAAGATACCTCATGGAAGACTAGTACAGAAGGTGGGATCTCATGGGACCTGGGGGTGAGCTGGCTAAATAGATATAGAACTGGCTTGGTTGTAAAAGACAGAGAGTAGTGATGAAAGGGTGATCTTCAGAATGGAGATCAGTAACTAGTGTTGTTCTGTAAGGAATCAGTCCTGGGATCTTTGTTGTTTGTAATATATATAAATTATCTGGAGTGAAATGTGGGTGGTCTGATCAGTAAGTTTGTGGATGACTTCGAAATTGGCAGAGTTGCAGGAGGATTATCAAACAATATAGCGAGACATACATAGATTGCAGAGAAATGACAGATGGAATTTAATCCAGACAAATGTGAAGTGATGCATCTTGGAAGATCAAATTCAGGTACGAATTATGCAATAAATGGCAGAACTTTTATGACATACAGAGGGATCTGAGCATGCAGGACCAAATATCCCTGAAAGTGGTAACACAGATGAATAAGGTGGTCAAGAAGGTATGCAACATGCTGGCCTTCATTGGCTGGGGCATTGAATATTAAAGTTGGCAAGTTATATTACAGCTGTACAAAACGTTAGTTAGACCACATTCAGAATATTGCATGCAGTACTGGCTGCCACACTACCAGAAGGTCTTGGGTGCTTTGGAGAGGATGCAAAGGTGGTTTACCAGGATGTTGCCTGGACTGGAGGGTTTTAGTTATGAGGAGAGGTTGGATAAACTCGGATTGTTTTCATTGGAAAGATAGAGGCTGAGGAACAACGAGATAGAGGTCTAGAAAATTATGAGAGGCATAGGTAGGGTGGTTAGTCAGAGGCTTTTTCCCAGGATGGAAAAGTCAATTGCAAGCGGGCACCGGTTCAAAGTGAGAGGAAGAAGGGTTAGGGGAGAAGTGGGGAGAAACTTTTTCCCACAGCGAGAGGTGGGTGCCTGGAACACACTGGCACTGGAGGTGGTGGAAGCAGGCGGCTTAGTTACATTTAAGGCATATCCTGATAGACACATGAATGTGCGATGAACAGAGGGATAGATACCACGCTTGGGCGGTAAATGGCAGGTCTAAATAAGGGCTAGGGATTAGTGCAGGTTTGGTGGGCTGAAGGGCCTTTTCCTGTGCTGTATTGTATTGTATAAAGCAGTCTGCTGCAGTGCCAACTACAAACTTCACATCCTCACCTCTGATCTCCATTTGGCCGATTCACCCTGACCTGCACATCTTTGTGACTATGGGAGGAAACCGGAGCACCCGGAGGAAACCCACGCAGACACGAGGAGAATGTGCAACCTCCACACAGACAGTCGCCCGAGGCTGGAATCGAACCGGGGACCCTGGTGCTGTGAGGCAGCAGTGCTAACCACTGAGCCACCATGACGCCCCCCTGTTTAAATAAATTCTGCTTTTTTTTAAAGCTGACTGGGTTGACCAGCTGCATCACTCCTCGAATGTCCACCGTACATCTGTCTTAAAAAAACTAAGAAGTTAGGGTCTGGGCTACCCTCTTAAAACGTTTTGAGGGGGTCAGGCCTGGTCCATAACATCTCGACTGTAGCCATCCATTGCCTAGTGTCTCAGTATTCTCTCTACATTTGAACATCCTTTAATTGTATCTGAACCTTCATTGGAGTTCATGGAAATCTTAAGAAGCAACTTTGCAAATCACTGACTTTAATTATCTTTTGCAATTTGATTTTTTTTTCAACTTGTTAATCTTGCATGGATCTAATACAAGACTCAAGGTAGCCCACACATACCAATTAAAGGTTCCTTTCTCCTGAAATCTTCTATAAATTGTCAGTCATTATGTGCTTTGTTGATTCTTTGAGTGCATAGATGATTGCAATGGGCAACACAAAAGTGGTTTTAATCACAGCTTGTCAGCTCTGGTGAATTCTAATAAGTCTAATTGCACAGCATCATTTTATCATCTTCAACACCACTCCAGGTTTTTTTGGCTCTAGATATATATGTATATTTGTACAATAGTTCTTATATTTAAACTTTTCACATGCTTACAGGCTTTGTGTGAGTTTAAGCATCCACATCCACATCAACGTTTTGCTTTTAAGTGAAATTAGCTGCAGTCAGCTCTGAGCAAATTGGCAGCTCTTCCCAGTGATTCAGGCATTTATCAGTGCATTCAACAGGCGGATGTGTGTCTCTGCTTTTTCTACACTCCAGCATGCCAAGTGCAGCAAGTTTCACTCGTTCCCAGCTAAGTCTTCCAGGAGAACAGTTGGGTGGTGTATCGCATCTGACTTCTGTGCAGATTTCTTATTCCTCGTAAGTAATGTTCCATATCTATTCTTCTTAGCAGGATGGCCTAGTGGCATTATTTGGGGCGGCAGGGTGGCTCAGTTGTTAGCACTCTCAGCGCTAGGGGCCTGAGTTTAAGTCCCACCTCAGATGACTGTCTGTCTGTGTGGAGTTTGCACATTCTCTCTGTGTCTGTGTGGGTTTCCTGTGGGTGCTCCGGCTTCCTCCCACAATCCGAAGATGTGCAGTTAGGGTGGATTGACTGTGCTAAATTGCCCATAGTGTTAGGTGCATTAGTCAGGGGTAAATATAGGGTTGGGGAATGGGTCTGGGTGGGTTACTCTTCCGAGGGTTAGTGTGGACTTGTTGGGCTGAAGGGCCTGTTTCCATGCTGAAGGGAATCAAATCTATTATCACTGGACTGTTAATCCAAAGGCCCACGCACTGTTCTGGGGACCTGGGTTGGAATCCCACTGTGGCAGATGGTGGAATTTGAATTCAGTTAAAAAAAAAATCTGGAATTAAGAGTCTGATGATGACCATGAGACCATTATCGGGGAAAAACCCATCTGGCTCACTAATGAGCTTTAGAGAAAGAAACTACCATCCTTATGAATTCACAGGAGGTGGGTGTCACTGGTTGGGCATGGTTGGTGTTGAGAAGGTGGTGGTGAACTGCTACTGCAGTTCATGTGCTGTAGGACAATCCACAAAGCTATTGGGGAAATTCCCAGTTTTAACCCAGTGACACTGAAGGAATGGTGTTATGTTTCCAAGTCAGGATGGTATGAGGCATAGAGGAGAACTTGCAGGTGATGATATTCCCTTGTGTCTGCTGCCCTTTAATCCTCAAGACGGAAGTATGCATAGATTTGGAAGGTGCTTCCTAAAAGGCCGCAAGGAGTTTCTGCAGTGCATCTTATGGCTGATCTACCCTCCTGCTTCTAAGTGTTGGTGGTAGAGGGAATAGATGCTTGTGGATGAAGGTTTTATCAAAGGAGTTTGATGAGTTGGTGCAATTTATCTTTTAAATGACACTCTCCTGCTGTACGTTGATGGTGAGAGGAGTGAGCGTTTGTTGCCAATCAAACTGGTTGCTTTGATCTGGATGAGGGGTTGAGATACGTGAGTGTTATTGGAGCTGCACTCATCCAGGCAAGTGGGGAATACTCCATCAAACTCCTGATTGTGCCTTGTAGACAGTGGACAGGCTTTGGGGAATTGGGACGTGAGTTACTGTTGTAACGATGATTCAGAGATGCCGGTGTTGGACTGGGGTGTACAAAGTTAAAACTCACACAACACCAGGTTATAGTCCAACAGGTTTAATTGGAAGCACACTATCTTTTGGAGCGACGCTCCTTCATCAGGTCCTGTTAAAGGAGCAGCACTCCGAAAGCTAGTGCTTCCAATTAAACCTGTTGGACTATAACCTGGTGTTGTGTGATTTTTAACTTAATGTTGTAACGGTCGTATTGATACGGTTGGTCCAGCTCATCTTCTGGTCAATAGTGATCCCCGATGATGTTGATAGTGGGGAACCAGTGATGACAATGCCAATGCTCCCCAGGTGCTGCAGTGGACTTCCAGCTGAGTTTCTTGAGTTCATTGCCCAGATAAGGCCTTCAATCTATAACCTTCAGGCCTTAGCGCATAAATGCCCCTCACTGACTGTGGCTGACACACAAACCGAACTCCGGTTTGGCGAGGTTTTGAAAGAAGGAACCTTTCAGTCTGAAAAATCTTGAAAGTTTGGAAATACAGTTTGAATTTCAAGAAAGAGCTTTAATTAATTAGGGTTCCAAAGTGCAACCTTTGAGGCAAAAGAGTGCACTGCATTTCAATGTAATATTGAAACGGTGAGCTTATACTTTTGCCCACTTGAGAAATTATAGTGAAGGATTTCTACTGTCTATCTATCAATATGATATGCCTTACTCATTTACAGCTTGATCTCTTGTTGAGTGAATTCACTCGGTGCGTTGAGATTTTTAAAAAGTGTCTAAAATTGATACTTTATTCATCCATCACAAATGAGGGAGATCCAGGAGGTCTTAAACTACATGCAATGTGTAAAGGTGATTAAGGTTCAGTGGTTACTAAGGAAACTATGGGGAATTGTAGCTGATTTGTGAGGATTATCTGACAGAAGTCCAAATAATCATTGAGAAGTATGATGAAAAAGACTCGAAATGTCACAGGAACCTTATCGAACAGCTCCTGAGGCCCCCAGAGCATAAGCTAACCACTTTGATGCGCAAAAAACAAATTAACAGGAAGAGTTGAAGGGCAACCAGGAATTGGAGTTGTGCCATTTCATCTCATTACTTTTTAACACTCATCATTTGAGGAGAACATACCCAATTAACAGTTTTGGATCCATGACTGTTTATACATTTACAATAGAGATTATTACTGGATCTTAGAAAAAGACACACTTTGCCCCAAAGTCTGTCTCTGTTTGCTTATTCCCTACTGCTCTACAACAGATTTGTCTCATTTGGAATGGATTTCAAATTTACATTAATGTGCGCTCCGTGAAACAGGCACTTGGGATTAAAATTAAAAAGTACTTTTTTTTGTTTCCTGCTAGTTTTATAGTGTTTCACATAGTTTTGTTCTAAACAGGGGGAGGTTATTTCTTGTTCCTCATAAGTAATGTTCCTCATAAGTAATGTTCCTCAAGGTTGGAGATGATGGCCAGGTGGTTTTATCACTGGACTGTTAATCCAGAGACCACCCCAGGTAACTCGGGTTCAAATCCTGCCATGACAGATGATGGAATTTGAATTCAATAAAAGGAAATCTGGAATTAAGAGCCTGATAATAATTGTCGATTGTTTGGAAAACTTACCTAGTTCACTCGTGCACTTTAGGGAAGGAAACTGCCATCTTTACCTACCCTGGTCTAGTTGACATGTGACTCCAGACCCAGGGCAACGTGGTTGACTCTTAATTGCCCCCTCAGGGCAATTAGGGATGGGAAATAAATGTTGCCCTGGCCAGTGATGATTTCACCCCATGAATGAAAAAAGAATTAATTACAAAACCTCGAATTGTAATGCTAGAACCCACATCCCCAGAACATTACCTGATGTGTCTGGATTAACAGACACACCATAGCAACACGACGGTTGGAGGAAGAACGCCTCATCTTCCATCTAGGAACCCTCCAACCACAAGGGATGAACTCAGATTTCTCCAGTTTCCTCATTTCCCCTCCCCCCACCCTGTCTCAGTCAAATCCCTCAAACTCAGCACCGCCTTCCTAACCTGCAATCTTCTTCCTGACCTCTCCGCTCCCACCCCCACTCCGGCCTATCACCCTCACCTTGACCTCCTTCCACCTATCGCATTTCCAACGCCCCTCCCCAAGTCCCTCCTCCCTACCTTTTATCTTAGCCTGCTGGACACACTTTCCTCATTCCTGAAGAAGGGCTCATGCCCGAAACGTCGATTCTCCTGCTCCTTAGATGCTGCCTGACCTGCTGCGCTTTTCCAGCAACACATTTTCAGCTCGTGTCTGGATTAACAGCCCAGCGATAACACCATTGTCTCCCCTAAACTATATGATAAAACTAAAGTACTTTTTAATTTTAGTCCCAAGTGCCTGTTTCACGGACAGTACATTAATGAGGGTTTGAATCCATTCCAAATGAGACAAATCTGTTGTAGAGCAGTAGGGAATAATCAAACTGAGAATACCCTCCAATCTTCCAGGCTGGATGTGATTTTGGCATTCAAATGCATCTCTTGAGAAAGGCAGCAACAATAAATAAACCGAAAAGAATATTTCTCTTGTCCCAGAACAATGCATCAGAGTTCCTGTATTTCCCAACAGAGTTGTACCTTTGTGTTTATCACACAAAGATAATGGGCTGAATTTTCCTGTTGTCAGACTGAGTGTTATTTCCAGGGAGTTTTGGGGCATGTTTCTAGCCATGGTTCACAATGGCTTTTCTCATGTACCTTCTGCTGCTCAGCTCTTTGGTTATATATCTGGGTCATCCAGTGACTTTTCCGTTTAGCTGTGCAACCACAGAAGCAGAGATGATCACTGCCACTGGGACCTTCCATCATTCATGCTAACGCCACCATGTTTAAATGGGCACCACTTTCAAATGCTGCAAGACAGGAATGGGCCTCCATTCTCTGCCATTTTCAGAAAGGGCATGTCCCATAGAGGGGATCATGCCCTTCCACTCAGAGAAAGGAGGTGTTGCTCCACGGGTGGTGTAGAGCTGGGTTGTTTTCTTTCATGGGTACCAATGAGATGCCGCAGTCCTGGACCCAGGGAGTGCCTCGGATTTTATGTATTGCCTCAAGTAGGTCAATGATCTTCTGCGCTCTGCAAGGATAATAGAGTCATAGACCACAACAGTGCAGAAGAAAGCCATTCAGCCCATCAAGTCTGTCAATCAGAAACAATCACCTACCTATTCTTATCTCATTTTCCACCAGTTAGTCCATAACCTTGTGTGGCTTGACATCACAATTGCATTTCTAATACTTCTTCAATGTATTGTTGTTCAATGAGATCAGTGTTGATCTGACATCTCAACTCAAACCAACCACCTTGCCTCCACATCACCTTCAGGCTCTCTGCCCATCACAAGGCTGGTGATCTCAGATTGAACATTGGCTCTTTGTGGGAGACAGTACCATCCTGCTGCTGCTCTTTGTGTTCTTGCATGCATCGGAGAATTCAACATCTAAATTCCAAGACAGCTGAACAATGTAGCACCGGCGGGGGTTCGTTTTCACTTCTATTGGGAGGTGGGCATCTCTGGCTGGGCCCAGCATGTATTGCCCGCTCCTAGTTGCCCTGGAAAAGATGCCATAAGCTGCCCTCCTAAACCGCTGCAGTCCATTGGTGGACAAGCTTTACTCCATTCACTCCATTGGTAACAGCATACCTAGTTTTATACCAATACTGTAACAGCGTTCATGCTGATGTCAAGATAACATAAAATCACATGAGTGAATAAGACAGTTTCCATTTTAACAAAATCTGTTGAGTGCTAAGCGTTGCTGACTTCAACGATTATGTATTACTCTGTGAAGACCATAAATAAATGGTCTTGACTGAATATTTGACCACTTGCAAATAGGATACTTACTGGCTAAAACTGGCCATTGGGCAGAAACCTTAAGACCCAGAAATAGTCATTGGAGTTCCTCATATACGAGATACATGTGGCATCTTCACCAATTGCACTAATTTGTGCACTTGCTTCATTCTGCATGGTGAATACCACATGTGCAGGCAACCTAAAATTCAAAGATGTCCGTCATGAAAGTTCAAATGTCATCACATTGTAAGCCAAGAGTCACCAGCAGCAGAGAACACAGTGAGATGTCTTGTGAGGTTGAACAGTCTAAAGAAAGTCAACTCAGGATGTTTGTTTTTTGATGAGAAAGTGAGGACTGCAGATGCTGGAGATCAGAGCTGAAAATGTGTTGCTGGAAAAGCGCAGCAGGTCTGGCAGCATCCAAGGAGCAGGAGAATCGATGTTTCGGGCATGAACCCTTCTTCAGGTTTGTTTTATAATGTCAGTTATAATAGAGGATCAATCTGACCGGTTAGTTATAAATCCCGATATCTGTGTGCAATCCAATTCAGTTTTTTTGTGCACCTTCTTAATGAATGACCCAACAGGCTGTCAATGGGCTGCAAGGCCTCCTCCTGTTCTGTCCCTCCTTTGTTTCATTTGGGTTGCTCTAAAAAACATATCTTTCAAGAGTGATATTAAGAAATGGTTCTTTCTACAAAGAATAGAAAAAGTTTAGCATTCTATTCTGGGAAGTCATGGTGGCTCCTGGATCAGTCATTAATTTTAAAACTGAGATTGATTGGGTTTTTGTTACATATTGAGCAAAAAGGCGCTTGATCACACACTGGTCATGATCTCCCTGAATAATGGAACAGGGTTGATGGGCTGAATAGCCTTCTCTTCCTAAGTTCCTGATATGGTCAGACAACAATTGTTCTGCCCAAGTACATGATACATAGGAATTCAGCAGTGAGGGTAGTTGATATACACAGACCAGAGGGCATAAAGTGTGGAGCTGGAATAAACACAGCAAGTCAAGCAGCAATAGAGGAAAAGGGGACGCTACATTTCAGGTCAGAACCTTTCACACTCCTGCTCCTCTGCTGCTTGATGTGCTGCCCACTTTATCCACTCTGACTCTCCAGCATCTGCAATTCTCACTATCTCCGTGTACAGACCAGTTCAGATATAGCCCCTGTAACAGTTAACATACATCAAACGGTGAATTCATTAATAGAACTGTTTTCATTAATGTAAATGATGCTGTCAATACGCTCATCAAATTTTCTATTTAAGAAGCTAATGGAATGTATAAGACCTGCCTATCAAAAAGCAGTAATACATTATTGTAAAACACAATTTCTTTTGAGTTTTGGACTGCAGTGAGCTGTAAAGCTACTGGGCTGAAATATTGAGGGCAAATAGTGATGTGTTAATGATGAACACTGTGATTAATGTGTAAAGCACTGGGCAGATTCATGGGATTAAAGGATATGCTGTGGGTTGCGAGTTTCCAGAATTTGCGAATTGGTTCATATCTCTCCATCATTTTGCTCAAATAATAATCTAATATTTGACTTCCCGGCTATTTTTAAGAGCTTGTTGGATTAGGACGTTAGTTACAAACTAAGCTTCCCACTGAAAGTCAAGTTCTGAAATTAAGAACATACATTCCTTTTTCAATGACGTGATCATTGTTAATGCAAACTATTAACAAAGACTCAGGGCTGCATGTTGTTTGAAATGTTAAAAACGCTTCAAATTCCCATTCTTTTTCTCCCCTTCAATCTAATCTTTGTCTCTCTTTATTTTTCTTACTGTACCTGATTTGATTTAAATTTGTATCTTTTCTCAGTCATTTTGCTTATTTTTCTCAATATCACAGTTAATGAGGAGGCAATGGCCTGGTGGTATTATCAATAGGTTATTAATCCAAAAACTCTGGTAATGTTAGCGAGTTTTGAGAAGATTTGTAGCTCAGGTTGAGATTCTGGACGTAGGTTTGCTCGCTGAGCTGGAAGGTTCATTTTCAAACGTTTCATCACCATACCAGGTAACATCTTCAGTGAGCCTCCAGATAAAGCACTGGTGTTTATGTGTTTAGGTTTCCTTGGGTTGGTGATGTCATTTCCTGTTCTTTTTCTCAGGGGTGCTAAATGGGATCCAAGTCGATGTGTTTGCTGATAGAGTTCCAGTTGGGATGCCATGCCTCTAGGAATTCTCATGTGTGTCTCTGTTTGGCTTGTCCTAGGATGGATGCGTTGTCCCAGTCAAAGTGGTGTCCTTGCTCATCTATATGTAAGGATACTAGTGAGACTGCGTCATGTCTTTTTGTGGCTAGTTGCTGTTCATCTATCCTGGTGGCTAGTTTTCTGCCTGTGTGTCCAATGTCAACGTGTTTGTTACAGTCCTTGCATGGTATTTTGTAAATGACATTAATGTCATGGATACCCTATTACTGGTTCAGTGGTTAGCACTGCTGCCTCACAGCACCAGGGACCGGGGCTCAATTCCACTCTTGGGCGACTGTCTGTGTGGAGTTTGCACATCTCCCTCCGGGTGCTCCAGTTGCCTGCCACAGTCCAAAGATGTGCAGGTTAGGTAAATTGGCCATGCTAAATTACCCATAGTGTTCAGGGATGTGTGGGTAAGGTGCATTGGTCAGGGGTAAATATAAGATAATAGGGTAGGGGAATGGGTTGGGATGGGATACTCTTCGGAGTGTTGGTGTAGACTTGTTCGGCCAAAAGGCCTGTTTCCACACTGTTAACCTATGATTCTATGACCCTCCTTACGATGCCAAGAGTTCACACCCTCAACAAGTTACACAACAAGGTAAAAACAAGGACTGCAGACGCTGGAAAGCAGAGTCTAGATTAGAGTGGTGCTGGAAAAGCACAGCAGGTCAGGCAGCATCAGAGGAGCAGGAAAATCGACGTTTTGGGCAAAAGCCCTTCATTAGGAATAGGTTACACAACAAGCTGTATTCAGGCTGAAATGTGTTGGGAAATACTTGATGGGACATGTCAGGAATGGCTGATCTTCAACAGGAACTGACTTTATCAACAGCTCCCCTCTGAGACATGCCCATCCTTACTTGACACCACATCATCATTCCTTCCATGTCACTATGGTCCACATCCTGAAACTATCTCTCCCACAGCACTGTGGGGGTACCTATATCAAATGGACTGCAAGGGGTCAGGGAGGGAGCTCACCCCCCACATGTTCTCAAGGGCAATTAGGGATGGGTAAGAAATGGTGACTCAGCCAGTGACACCCACATCCCAAGAATAAATTATTTTTTAAAATTTTCAGTAAACAAAAATATGTTTTTTAGCTTTTAGAAAATAGTCACTTGGACAGTGTGAAATATCAGTAAGAATGAGACCCAGTTGAAATATCTAAGATTCTGAGAGGATTTTTTTCCTTCAGTTAGGTATTCTATAATTAGATTGTGGAGGAATTTCTTCTCTCAGGGAGTTGTAAGTGTTTGGTCTTCCCCGGTCCCCAACGCCTTATCTTCACCATGGACATCCAGTCCCTGTATACCTCCATCCCCCATCACTGAAGGAGTGAAAGCCCTCCGCTGCTTCCTTTCCCGCCGTACCAACCAGTACCCTTCCACTGACACCCTCCTTCGACCGACTGAACTGGTCCTCACCCTGAACAACTTCTATTTCCAATCCTCCCACTTCCTCCAAACCAAAGGAGTAGCCATGGGCACCCGCATGGGCCCCAGCTATGCCTGCCTCTTCATAGGATATGTGGAACAGTCCATCTTCCGCAGCTACACTGGCACCACCCCCCACCTTTTCCTCCGCTACATCGATGACTGTATCGGCGCTGCCTCGTGCTCCCACGAGGAGGTTGAACAGTTCATCCACTTTACCAACACCTTCCGCCCCGACCTCAAATTCACCTGGACGGTCTCAGACTCCTGCCTCCCCTTCCTAGACCTTTCCATTTCTATCTCGGGCGACCGAATCAACACGGACATTTACTATAAACCAACCGACTCCCACAGCTACCTGGACTACACCTCCTCCCACCCTGCCCCCTGTAAAAACGCCATCCCATATTCCCAATTCCTTCGTCTCCGCTGCATCTGCTCCCAGGAGGACCAGTTCCAATACCGTACAACCCAGATGGCCTCCTTCTTCAAAGTCCGCACTTTCCCCCCAGACGTGATCGACGATGCTCTCCACCGCATCTCTTCCACTTCCCACTCCTCCGCCCTTGATCCCCGCCCCTCCAATCGCCACCAGGACAGAACCCCACTGGTCCTCACCTACCACCCCACCAACCTCCATATACATCGTATCATCCGTTGGCATTTCTGCCACCTCCAAACAGATCCCACCACCAGGGATATATTTCCCTCCCCTCCCCTATCAGCGTTCTGGAAAGACCACTTCCTCTGTGACTCCCTCGTCAGGTCCACACCCCCCACCAACCCAACCTCCACTCCCGGCACCTTCCCCTGCAACCACAAGAAATGCAAAACTTGCACCCACACCTCCCCCCTTACTTCCCTCCAAGGCCCCAAGGGATCCTTCCATATCCGCCACAAATTCACCGGCACCTCCACACACATCATCTATTGCATCCGCTGCACCCGATGTGGCCTCCTCTATATTGGGGAGACAGGTCGCCTACTTGCGGAAAGTTTCAGAGAACACCTTTGGGACACCCGGACCAACCAACCCAACCACCCCATGGCTCAAGACGTCAACTCCCCCTCCCACTCCACCAAGGACATGCAGGTCCTTGGACTCCTCCATCGCCAGACCATAGCAACACGACGGTTGGAGGAAGAGCGCCTCATCTTCCGCCTAGGAACCCTCCAACCACAAGGGATGAACTCGGATTTCTCCAGTTTCCTCATTTCCCCTCCCCCCACCTTGTCTCAGTCAAATCCCTCGAACTCAGCACCGCCTTCCTAACCTGCAATCTTCTTCCCGACCTCTCCGCCCCCACCCCCACTCTGGCCTATCACCCTCACCTTGACCTCCTTCTACCTATCGCATTTCCAACGCCCCTCCCCCAAGTCCCTCCTCCCTACCTTTTATCTTAGCCTGCTGGACACACTTTCCTCATTCCTGAAGAAGGGCTCATGCCTGAAACGTCGATTCTCCTGTTCCTTGGATGCTGCCTGACCTGCTGCGCTTTTCCAGCAACATATTTTCAGCTCTGATCTCCAGCATCTGCAGTCCTCACTTTCCCCTATTCCCTTCCATAGAGCACAGAGGATCATGGAATATAATCAAGATCAGTGAGATTTGACTTTTGATTCAGGAGGGAGTCAAGGGTTATGGGAGGCAGGAGGGAAAGTACAGTTAAGTCTATAGTTAGATCAGCCATAAGCATATTGGTTAGCAGAACAGGCTGAACAACCCAATTATGATCCTATTTGTTGTTAGTATGGAGGTGCATTTGGCTTCCTGTGTCAACATAGGGCCATATACTATCTGTTATCAGCAGTAAGGTCAATGGCTACCTTCAATATCCCAAATTAAAAATCACACAACACTGGGTTATAGTCCAACAGGTTTATTTGGAAGCACTAGCTTTCGGAGCACTGCTCCTTCACCAGGTGGTTGTGGAGTATAAGGTTGTAAGACACAGAATTTATAGCAAAAGTTTTCAAGAAATCTTCAATAATATGAGATTCCCTTCAGATTTCCAAAATACTGAGTAGAGTGGACGTGGAGAAGATGTTTCCATGAGTAGGAGAGACTAGGACCCGAGGGCACAGCCTCAGAGGGAAGGGACGACCCTTGAGAACTGAGATGAAGAGGAATTTCTTCAGCCAGAGGGTGGTGACTCTGTGGAACTCATTGCCGCAGAGAGCTGTGGTACCAAGTCATTGAGTGTATATAAGACAGAGGTAGATAGATTCTTGGTTGGGAAGGGGATCAGGGATTATGGGAAGAAGGCAGGAGAGTGGGGTTGAGAAACATTTCAGCTATAATCGAATTGCAGAACAGGACTGAAAGACTAAATCAATTTCTCTTCCACGTTTGTGGTTAAGTTTCCAAATAATAAGTATATATCAATGAGCTTTCATCACAGCCTGCACTTATTTTGCAGAATTTGGTAAAGTTGAACAGTAAAACATCAGATTAAGAGATTGCAAAAATGTATTCTGTAGCATTTGTGACTACTGATGGAATCTATGTCTGGATACAGCAAGTCAGCCCAGTGGGGCGGCACGGTGGCTTAGTGGTCAGCACTGCTATCTCCCAGCACCAGGGACCTGAGTTCGATTCCACCCTTGGGCAACTATCTGTGTGCAGTTTGTACATTCTCTCCGCCTGCGTGGGTTTCCTCCCATAGTCCAAAAATATGCAGGTTAGGTGGATGGGCCAAGCTAAATTGCTCCATAGTATCCAGGGATGTGCATGGTAGATGGATTAGTCATGGGAAATGCAGGGTTATAGGGTAGGGAGGTGGATCTGGGTGGGATAAACAAACAAAATTTACAGCCCAGGAATAGGCCCTTCGGCCCTTCAAGCCTGAGCCGATCCAAATGTACTGTCAGTCAATTCCTAAGCATTTGTATCCCTCTGCTCCCCACCTACTCATGCATCTGTCCAGACACATCTTAAATTAATCTACCATGCCTTCCTCTACCATCCCTGCTGGCAACACGTTCCAAACACCCACCACCCTCTGTGTGAAGTACTTGCCACATGTATCCTCCTCTCACCTTGAAAGCATACCCTCTCGTTAGTGAATCCTTCACCCTGGGGAAAAAGCTTGTCTCTATCCACCCTGTCTATACCATTCATGATTTTGTAAACTTCAATCAGGTCCCCCCCATCTCCTTTTTTCTAGTGAAAATAAACCTAACCTACTCAACCTCTCTTCGTAGTTAGCACCTTCCATACCAGGCAACATCCTCGTAAACCTTCTCTGCACCCTCTCCAAAGCGTCCACATCCTTTTGGTAATGTGGCGACCAGAACTGTACACAATATTCCAAGTGCGGCCGAACCAATGTCTTGTACAATGTTAACATGACTTGCCAGCTCTTATACTCAATACCCCGACCAATGAAGGCAGCATACTATATGCCTTCTTGACCACTCTATCCACCTGTGCAGCCACCTTCAGGGTACAATGGACCTGAACTCCCAGATCTCTCTGCCCATCAACTTTTCCCAAGGCTTTTCCATTCATTGTATAATTCGCTCTAGAATTAGACTTGCCTAAATGCATCACCTCACATTTGTCTGGATTGAAAGCCATCTGCCACTTTTCTGCCCAACTCTCCAGTCTACCTATATCCTCCTGTATTCTCTGACAGTCCTTTTTGCTTTCTGCTACTCCACCAATCTTCATGTCATCTGCAAACTTGCTGATCATACCAAAGTGCCCTCTTCCAGATCATTTATGTATATCACAAACAACAGTGGCCCCATCACTGACCTCTGTGGAACACCACTGGTCACCTTTCTCTATTACGAGAAACTCCTTTCAACTACTACTCTCTGTCTCCCGTCGCTCAACCAGTTCTTTATCCACCCAGCCAGAACACCCTGCACACATGTGACTTCACTTTCACCATTAGTCTACCATGGGGAACCTTATCAAATGCCTTACTAAAGTCCATGTATATGTCACCAACAGCCCTTCCTTCATCTAATAACTTGGTCACTTCCTCAAAGAACTCTATTAAGTTGGTAAGGCACGATCTCCCCTGCACAAAACCATGTTGCCTATCACTGATAAGCTCATTCTTTTCTAAATATAAACAGATCCTATCTCTTAGTACCCTCTCCCAGAAACTTCCCCACCACTGACGTCAGGCTCACTGGTCTGCAGTTACCCGGAATTTCCCTACTACCCTTGTACAGGGGGACAACATAAGCTACCCTCCAGTCCTCTGGCACCTCACCTCTGTTTAAAGATGCCACAAAAATATCTGTCAGGGCCCCAGCTATTTCCTCTTTCCCCTCCTTCAGCAACCTGGGATAGATCCCATCCAGTCCTGGGATTTGTCCACCTTAATAACCCCTAGCCTACCCAACCCATCTTCCCTACTTATACCAACGTGATCCAGACTAATCAAACTTCTATCTCTAATCTCAAGATTCATCATGTTCCTCTCCTCAGTGAACACTGATGCAAAGTAATCATTCAGAATCTCACCCATTCTCTCAGGTTCGATACACAGCCTTCCTTCATTATCTTTTAGTGGACCAATCCTTTCTCTAGTTACCTGCTTGCTTCTTATGTAAGAATAAAATGCTTTGGGATTTTCCTTAATTCTGCTTGCTAAAGCTATTTCATGACCCCTCTTCATCCGCTTGATTCTTGTTTAAGACTTGTCCTACTCTTCTGATATTCCTCCAGGGCCCATTCTGTTCTTAGCTGCCTAGACCTTATGTACGCTTCCCTTTTCCTCGTACAATTTCTGCTGTCATCCACGGTTCACGAATCCTGCCCTTCCTATCCTTTGCCTTCAATGGGACACGCCTATCCTGCACTACCGTTAACCTATCTTTGAAAGCCTCCCACATCTCAAATGTGGACTTCCCTTCAAATAGCTGTGTCCAATCCACATTTCCCAGCTCCTGACTAATTTTGATGTAATTGGCCTTGGCCCACTTTAGTACTCTTCCCTGAGGGCCACTTTCTTCTTTATCTACGAGTATTCTAAAACTTACAGAATTGTGATCACTGTTCCCAAAGAAATCCCCAACCGCAATTTCTACCACCTATCCTGGCTCGTTCCCCAGTACCAGGTCCAATATAGCCCTTTCCCTCGTCAGACTATTGACACACTGCTCTAGAAAACTCTCCTGGATGCTTCGTACAAATTCTGCCCCATCCAGACCTCTGATACTAAGTGTATCCCAGTCAATATTGGGAAAATTAAAATCTCCCATCACCACTACTCTACTGCCTCTACATCTATTCATAATCTGTTTACCTATTTGTTCTTCTACCTTACGCTCACTGTTGGGAGGTCTGTAATACAGCCCCAACAATGTAACTGCACCCTTCTTATTTCTCAGCTCCACCCATAATGCCTCACTACCCAAGCCCTCCATAGTGTCCTCCTTTAGCACAGCCGTGATATCATCCCTGACCAGCAATGTAACTCCACCCCCCCCTTTTACTTCCCCCCCCCCCCCCCCCCGTCCTGTCTGAAGCGTCTATATCCTGGAACATTTAGTTGCCAATCATCATGCCCTTTCCTCAACCAAGTCTCTGTGATGGCAATAACGTCATACTCCCAGGCACCAATCCAAGCCCTAAGTCCATCTGCCTAACACACTATACTCCTTGCATTAAAGTAGATGCATTTCAGGCCACCAGTTCTTTTGTGTTCACCTGCTCTCTGCCTATTCTTCCCATTATTAATACTATCTTCATAATTCTTACAGTCTCCAGTCTCCACCTCGCTGCCGACTTGTTTTCTCTTCTGGCTCCCAGCCCCCTGCCACATTAGCTTAAAACCTCCCCAACAGCAGTAGCAAAAATTCCCCCAAGGACGTTGATTAAAGTCTGGTTTAGATGTAGACTGTTCCTTTTGTAATAGGCCCACCTTCCCCAGAACCGGTCCCAATGTCCAACAAATCTGAACCCCTCCCTCCTACACCATCTCTCAAGCCATGTGCTCATCCTGCCTATTTTTTCATTTCTACGCTGGCTAGCACGTGGCACTGGTAGTAATCCCGAGATCACTACCTTTGAGGTCCTCCCCTTTAACATTTCTCCTAGCTCCCTGAATTCTTCTTTCAGGACCTCTTTTCGCTTTCTACTTATATCGTTGGTGCCTATATGCACCACAACCACTGGCTGTTCACCCTCCCCTTCTAGAATGCTCTGCAGCCAATCGGTGACATCCCTGACCCGTGCACCTGGCAGGCAACATACCATCCGGGAGTCCCGTTTTCTGCCACAGAACCGCCTATCTACTCCCCTCACAATAGAATCCCCTCTGATTATGGCCCTACGAGTCTTTTTCCCGCCCTTCTGAACAGTAGTGCCCGCCACGGTGCCATGATCTTGACCACTGCTGCCCTCTCCTGGTGAGCGATCTCCCCCAACAGTATCCAAAACGCTGTACCTGTTTTGGAGGGAGATGACCGCTGGGGACACCTGCACTGCTTTCCTTATCTTTTTCTGTCTTTTGGTCACTGTCTCCCTCAGCAATTCTAACCTGCGGTGTGACCAGTTCACTAAACGTGCTATCCAAGACCTCCTCAGCATCGCGGATGCTCCACAGTGAGTCCATCTGCAGATCCAGAGCCGTCATGCGGTCAAACAAGAGCTGCAGCTGGACACACCTCTTGCAAGTGTAAGAGTCAGGAACATCAGACACGTTCCCAAGCTCCCACATCAAGCAAGAGTCACATGCCATGGGTCTGAGGTCCCCTGCCATTGTAAGCGTAGCTTTACATGAACTAACTGAAACCAAACAATGCACTTAACTAAATGAAAAAGAAAGATAAGAAATAAAAGCCTTACCTTGCAGGGTCTTTTTCTTCCGGTTAGAGGAGGGGGTGGGGGGCAGGAGGGAGATACTACACGTGTGTTATCTCGGGCTTAGCCACTGTCCAAATATATATTAAACCCTTACCTTCCCGGCAGCCTTTACTTCACTTCTCGCCACCCTGCCTAAATGGAGGCCCGACTCCCGAGGTAAGTACCTTTTAATGCGGGAAAATGTACCCTTCCCAGCAGCCTTTGCTTCACTCCTGACACTTCGAAGGGTCAGTGTGAACTTCCTTGGTCAAAAGGCCTAGTTCTACACTGTTGGGATTCTATGATGAAGACCTGGACAACATTCAGGGTTCAGTTACTAACATTCATGCCACATGAGTACCAGACAATAACCATCGCCAACAAGGGAGATTCTAACCATTCTCTCCTAGGCATTACTATTGTTGAATCCTCCACCACTAACATTCTGGGGGTTTCCACTAGCCAGAAACTTAACTGGAGAAGCCAGATAAGTACCTATGGATTCAGGAATCAGTTTCGAGACTGGAAATTCTGCGGCTAGTAACTCACCTCTTACCTTCCGAAAGCCATCCACTATCTACAAGACTTAAGTCAGAATACTCCCCATTCATCTGGATGAGTGCAGCTCCAAGACAAGCATCCTGTTTGGCTGCACCCTGTTCACCATGTCGAACTTTCACTCCCTCCACCTCTGATGCATAGGAGAAGTAGTGTGTACCATCTACAAGATGCACTGGTGCACTCTAGGTTTGTAATATGTTGTTATTATTTGGGAATCTGGATTCAAAAGTGGAGTGAAAATAGATTTTACTTTTCAGTCCTGTGAAAGTTATTTTTATATACAAAAATCATAAAGTCAATTTGGACATTGAACCGAAGACAACTTTTCCAAAACAACACGTGACTTAAGTGACTCAAACTGCTGCCTGGGAGTTAATCATTAAATGTTTACAATGTGGTGCTTCATGACACAGCAACACAAGAGCAGAGGCAACTACTATGTTGAGTTCAGAGAAAGCGAGGTCATCCTAGTAACAGTTCTGTAGCTTTTAGAAGTCTTTTGGCTGTGAAAGTTGGTGGAAATCTCCCGTGTGTCAGAATTTGGAAGCAATGTGCAGGCCATCAGAGCTGTCAAGATGCCATAAGTTGCTACAAAGAGAAGGACTGGGTGGAGGCATTTGAGTTAGAAGTTAAAGAGCTGAGATAGAAATCAGCATTCATTGGGATTGAGTGTTTGTGAAGGATATTACTTGGAAAAGAGTTGAATATTCTTTTCCTGTTAATGTTTCAAAATTGATCTATCTATGTGCAATATACACATACCTATTTCTTCTATGTAATAAACTTGTGTACCTTTGTTAAGAGATCACTGACAACCTTTTGTGAACATGCTCAATGATTGAACACTTACAGTGACCAAACTTAAATAAATATTCTAACCTGTTAAGCCATTTTTCGCTCTGAGTTATGGCCTGTCTGGTATTATCATCAGCTGGGATCACAACAGTGCAAAAACCTACCAAGCCACTTCCAACTGCACCTTCCATTCTATGTCCCCTATCACCTACAGGCCAAGACAGGTACAGGGAAATATTACCACCCACAACCTCGCATCCAAGTCACACATTTTGTTGTTCTTTCCATGTCACTGGGTCAGTATCCTGGAATTAACTTCCACATTATGGGTGGCCCTACCCCACCAGTACAGCAATGGCTACAGAAGGTAGCCTTAGTGTGGAGGTGCCAGTGTTGGACTGAGGTGGGGAAAATCAAAAGTCACACGACACCAGGTTATAGTCCAACAGGTTTATTTAAAATCACAAGCTTTCGGAGCATTTACGTCAAGCAAAGTTGCAGTGATCCAAAAGCTTGCGATTTCAAGTAAACCTGTTGGACTATAACCTGCTGTTGTGCGACTTTTGACCTTGGCTGCAGAATGCAACTCACCATCCCCTCCAAAGGCAATTAGGGCTGGGTGAATTGCATATCCCATGCATGAATAAATGGAAAACAGTAAAGGTAACAATGCAGTGATTTAGTGGAGGAATTCATTTTTGTAATGGCTTATTTATGATGAGTGTGAGAGATTTAAGAGAAATTGCATAATGGCTGGAGGTGACACAGTCACAGTGGGCTAGAGGGTTTCCTGCTTTGCTGTTACGTTCCACGATCCTGATGGAATATCTTTGTTCCTTTTTGTTTTCAGATATCATCCACACCGTGGGACCTATAGCAAGAGGGAGCTGCGATGAGCGTCTCAAACGTCAGCTGAGAAACTGCTACGAGGCTTCCCTCAAACTGTTGGAGACGCAGGGGTTGAAATCTATTGTAAGTGTTACTCAGGGAGGTGTCTAGCTCGCTCAAATCTGTTAATGATTTGTATAACGGAGTTGGGCCTCCTGAATCTCAAAGTGAGAACTTCAAAGGAGCCTCAGTTTATCGAGAAAATTAGGGCATGGAACTGCAGATCCTCCCACATGGAGTAGAAATTGACTGTACCATTAATTTAGCATGTGTTAAGTAACAATTGTAGGTTCACATCATTAATGTTTCTTCTGCAATTTAGAGCAATCCAGTTTTCTGGTCTCTGAATCTGACAATTTTAAGCCGAATGAGCTTGGATGGTGTCCCTGTCAGCCCACTCTGTACATACCCCACGCATGGATTCTGTGCAATTGTTCGTATTGCATTTGTAATGCTGTGTGGGCGTACAGTCTGCTGTCTACATGTGGGCTAATGCACTATGCTCGGTGCACTGTGTGCAGATACTAAATCCTACACGTTGAGATTATATGGGACTGCCAAGTGATCTGGACAAATGC
This sequence comes from Chiloscyllium plagiosum, assembly GCF_037043375.1. Lineage (NCBI taxonomy): Eukaryota > Metazoa > Chordata > Chondrichthyes > Orectolobiformes > Hemiscylliidae > Chiloscyllium > Chiloscyllium plagiosum. The sequence continues at coordinate 112,978,788 of NW_028270148.1, forward strand.
TGCTAAAATCAAACCAGATACCTGAGGTAACAAGCACAGTCTCACAGAGATTATACCAGACACTGCAGCTTGTTTCATTCTGTTCAATGAAATTGTGCAATCCTCCTTGGTCGGAATTCTTGGTAAAGCTTTAGTGATTCCACTGATCTCTACCAATCTTTTTGAGCTTAATTGGGGCAATATACTCTGGCCACAAGCCTAGTTGGGAACAAGGAGTGGCATGATTGGCTCAGTAGTTAATACTGATTCGACACAGCACCAGGGACCCCGGTTCAATTTCATCCTCAGGTGACTGTCTGTGTGGAGTTTGTACATTCTCCCCGTGTCTGTGTGGGTTTTCTCCGGGTGCTCTGGTTTCCTCCCACAGCCCAAAGATGTGCAGGTTAGCTGGATTGGCCATGCTAAATTGTCCCGGGATGTGCGGGCTATGCATTGGAAATGCATGGTGGCAGAGGTGGGTATGGGAGGGATTGGAGGAGACTCATGTGGAATACACACACCAGCACAGATTAATTTTACTTTTCTTTATTCTTACATGGGATGTGGGGATCACTGGCCAGGCTGGCATTAATGCCAATTCCTAATTGCCCCTTGAACTGTGTGGCAGTTAAGAGTCAACCACATTGCCATGGATCTGGAGTCACATGTACCCAGACAGCATAAGGATGGAAGATTGCCTCCCCTGAAGGGGATTAATAAATCAAATGCTGCTTTTGTTTGTGACAATCAACAATGGTTTCATCGCCATTTGTACAAGGGCTGGGTTTTAAAGACAGATTTTCAATTATAATCCTGCCATGGTGGGAAATAAAGGCAGAACATTTGAAAGCCTGGGCAGTTCTAACCCTGTGACAATATATGGCACCATCTTCACTCCCAACCTCCGGACAGGGCTATTTCAGTGCTGTACGCCTGAGGTAATTTCTCTGTCCAGGACACAAAGTGCAATTCAACCTCCACAAACAAAATGAAGGTTGGAATGTGATGTAGAACATATTTAAACACATTATATCCAGTGACATAACTTTTTAAAATATTTTTTATTTTTATTATTCATTTTTGGGCTGTGGGTATCCTGGCTGTGCCAACATTTATTGCCCATCTCCAATTCCCCTTTGATCTGAATGACCTGCTGTATAAGAGATAAGAGTCAGCCATTTTACAGTCACATGTAAGCCTGACCAGGTAAGGATGACAGATTTCCTTCCCTGAAGAGTATTAGTGAATCAGATGGGTTTTTATGACAATCGTCAATGGTTATGTGTTTGCCATTAAGGTAGGTTTTTCTTCCAGAGCTTTGTTGAATTCACCACCATTTGCCAAGATGGGATTCAGCAGAGCATTAGTATGAGTTTCTGGAGTATTAACCCAGTGACATTACAATTACGTCACTTTGCCTCCCCCAGATATCCTCTACAGAGAGCTGGTATGAACCAAATAGCCCCCTTCTATACATTTTTATACTTTCTGATCAACCTGTTGAGAAATGTTATTTACACACCTCTGAAGCAGGTGGGATTTGAATGGTTCACCTGACAAAGCAACAGCCCTCCAAACGCTAGTGATTTCAAATCAACCTGTTGGACTATAACCTGGTGTCAGGTGACTTCTGACTTCCTCCTCCAAGTGCAACTTACAACAGGTCGGATTTTCCAAATTCGGCTCAATTTGAAATCCTGACAAAGCACGCTAACAGTTAACAGAATCATGGTGATCTATGTTTGGCCGATGGCAGAGTGAGCAGGGATTAGATGGGGCGTGATTTAAAAGCTGATTAGAAAAGGGTTAGTACAAGAATGCTGCAGATTTATTGAACATTTCCATCACTGCGTTCTGTCCTCTATCCCATTCCCTGCCCTCTTGGAAAAGGTTTCCTCGAGTCATAGTACAGCATGGAAACAGACCCTTCGGTCCAACTCTTCCATGCCGACTAGACATGCTAAACTAATCTAGTCCCATTTGCCAGCACTTGGCTCATATCCCTCTAAGCCTTCCCATTCATAGACCCATCCAGATGCCTTTTAAATATTGTATTGTACCAGCCTCCACCACATCCTCTGGCAGCTCATTTCCATACACTTCTACTTCATGATCTGAATGAGCAATAGAGTCTGACACTCGTGTGACTTTCTACTGGACCCTTCTGCTGCCATTTGCTGTGACTTTGAGGAGGGCACTGTAAAACAGGATGAAAAGCATTCTGCAAATTCCTGATGATTGAGCTGATAAACCGCTGTGTCAGCGTTTACAATTTCTGCCGGAATTGCTGCTGTGGGAGTCGAGGCTGGGTTTTTTTCAGTGTGAAGAAAGCATAATTCACCACTTAGCTGTCATTTACCCCCATGCCACCTCTTCCACTGCTAGTAAAGAAGTCTGAGACTTTTTTTAACGCAATGTTTACATTGCTGTTAGCCAAGAAGCTTTAAGTGCCTACATTTTACAAACTGAAGAGGCCTCTTGAGGAACGCAAAGTCGTTCCATAATCAAGGCATCTTGAAAACTTAATACTGAGCAATCTTCCTGCTGTTTGAACAGCCCTCACTTTGTCAACTTGGTGACCCTGAAACCCTGCTCTATCTGTTGGGTGAAGAAGCCATTCCTCAATTCCTCAGCCTGTTGTACCTTTTATCTACGGTGTCTGCCAACACAGAGGTTAGATTACAGCAGAGTGAAAGTGCAGCGGATCAGAATTGAGTGGGCCACTCCATTTGAACAATCTACAAACACAAGCTTTGTGAGACTGACCACAGACAGGGGAGTGCAAAGTCGATTCTGACAAACGGTGATATGAACCCAGCAAGTGTCCAGGCTGTAGCTTGTAAGAATCTGTCAGGAGTGGTGATCAACTCAAGAGCTCCTTCGTGAGAAAAAAACAAGAGATTGTCTCGCTGCCAAATTCATGATAATAAAGAACCCATTACCAGAGGTGGTCTTATTGCTGAAAGTCACAGCAGCTCTCAGAGAGCTTGTGTATCTAATCTGAATATTTTACTTGTCTGCCTTCCTTATATCCCCAGGACATGTATAACCCTAGCTCACACTTTGTTTATCAGTCACTGTGCAAAGTGCTGCCTTGTGCCACAGGCACCCAATACAAATTTAGAACTGTCAGTGTCCAGTGTATGGCATCTGTACAAACACTCAGCACTCCTCACAAATTCCTACAGGTGGTACAAATGTTTTATGGGATCTTTGGTAATGATTAGTGTTTGTGTTAAAGGAGAGTCATGGGGGCTGGCAGCAGCCTGAAGGGGATAATTGGTGGCATGGTTGACAGGACGGATGTCAGGCAATACTTTGGACATTGTCTCCTAATTAATATTTGTGGAGCTCCTAAAGGTCATTTAAAAATGCTGCACCATCATTTATTGCTCCTTATTATTGAGCTGTGTACTGTTTGAATGTAAATTGTTAATAATAAGTGCAGTCTAGACCCAATTAGCACAATTAAAGGTTCTAGCAATATGTTGTTCAGCTTCAATTAACATTCAAGTGAAAGTTAATTATCACTTTTTAACCAAATAAAATGTTTAATTAGGTCTGCGTTCTAGAAAAGGAACCAAATTAACTTTATGTTTTAAATATACAAGTCATAAGAGACCAGAGAAATGGTCGATTCAATTCTTCTGTTTCTCTTTGTAGTGATGGGTTGGGAAAGCAACATATAGCAGGCCCATGCAATCAAAACAGTAAAGGGATTCTTCAGTTGCAGTGGTAGTGTCCCTACCTCTGAGCTAGACAGCGCTGGTTTAAGTCCCACCTCCTGCAGAGGTGTGTAATAACATCTCTGAGCAGATTGGTTAGAAAATCTCTATAAATGTAGCAAGCCAATGATATAAATACATGGCTGTGAATCTTGAATATCACCTTTTCTTTGATCTGGAGGTGCTAGTGTTGGACTGGGATGGACAAGGACAGAAGTCACATGACACCAGGTTATAGTCCAACAGGTTTATTTGAAATCACAAGCTTTCGGAACGCTGCCTCTTCATCAGGTGAAGTGAACGTGATGAAGGAGCAGTGCCTGTTGGACTATAACCTGGTGTCGTGTGACTTCTGACCTTTTCTTTGACCAGCCTCCTGACACTTCCTGACTCAAATCCCTACAGTCCTTCAGCTCTGGCCTCTTGCTCGCCTCGCCTTTATTCTTGGAAGTCTGCCTTTGTCTATATAGACACAAGGTTGGTCTGCCTTAACTTCAATCTCCTCCAATCAGAATTGTTCCTGCGGCCTACCCTTTCACCAAGCTTTTGGCCACTCCTCCTTCAGTGGCTGGATGTCATGCCTGGTCTGATAAGGTTTCTACGCACTGACTTGGGAGTGTTCTACCTCCTTCGAAACGATTTGAAAACATAGGAAATAGGAGCAGAATGAGGCCGTTCAGCCCCTCTAGAGTGTAAAGCCATTCAAAGAGATCATGGTTAATCATCTGTCTATATGTCACTATTCCAATTTCCCTTGATGGCATCTCCAGATGTTTATCAGTTTCCGTGTTGAACATGCACAATGATTGAGCTTCCCCGGCCCCCGCAGACGATCACTCATCAGTGAAGAAATGCCTCCTCATCTCAAGCTTAAATAGTCTACCTCTTATTTTGAGACTGTGCACACTCTTTCTGGACTTACCAGCCTGGGGAAACATCCTGGCAGTCTCTGTACAACTGCAGCAAGACATCTTCCCTCCTGCACTGGACATATAAATGTGATTTTTGTTGCTGAGGGTCACACGTTAGGCATGTGGATAAGACCGAGTCCCGAAGCAAGGTTGGCACCAATTATATAACGGGGAAAGAGGAAAATATTACCAGAAGAGAGAGTAAGAGACTAAACTGCATTATGGACGTTTACACTAGTTTCCTGTCAAAACACTTGCCAATTGAGTACTGATTCTGGGCAATGTCGGGGAATTTAATTGTGTTAATTTTCAAACACTGACAAGGGGGTAATTTTGCCAGAAGTTCCATTTTCAACAGATGTGATGAACCTTTTAAACACATATAGGCAATTTTAATCACAGGACTAAGCGCTTCAATTAAAAATGCTCTTTTTTTTGCGATAAGCCCATTTTCAGCTGTATTAATAAAATTTCACCAAGCTATCACTCTTCTCGAGGAATATTTTTAAACCAACTTTTAAAAATCACGTTCAAATTCTGAGTTGCATAGCCTGAATTTTGACTAGTTCAGAGATAAGGACACTGCCGCTGCAACAGAAGAACCCCATTGGCTATTTTGCTCTCAAGGGTTTGCCATATGATGTTTTCCCAACCCCATCAGCCCTATTTTAGAACTGGTTAATTCATCATAAATAGAAACAGAAGAATTGAACATGCGCATCATTGATTAAATTGTCAAACTCCGAAGGTGGCACGGTGGCTCAGTGGTTAGCAATGCTGCCTCACAGCGTCAGGGACCCGGTTCAATTCCTGCCTCGGGCAACTGTCTGTGTGGAGTTTGCACGTTCTCCCCGTGTCTGTGTGGGTTTCCTCACAGGTGAATTGGCCATGCTCCATTGCCTGTAGTGTTAGGTGCATTAGTCAGGGTGGGTTGCTCTTGAAGGGTCGGTATGGACTTGTTGGGCCAAAGGGCCTGTTTCCACACTGTAGGGAACCTAATCTAATCTGCAAATTTGGGGCATCTCTAAAGTTTCAACATCCCAGGAGCAGATATATCAATGCAGCAGTTTGACACTTTCTTTGTACTGTATGCTGAAAACATGTAACAGAGATACTCCAAGTTTCCAAACTAGAAGTGGGATTTCATTGACAACGCATTTTTAAAACCAGCATTAACATTTCTGCCTTTCAGCTCACATGATTTAGGTGTAATTGTGTCCGGCCTTAAATGATTTCATCAGAATAATCAGTTGGAGTAATATACCTTTGATGGCAACTTTTGTAAATGTGAGCAATGTAGATTTGTCACTTTGACCTGGGAGTTTGAGTGTTATACTCTTATAGATCCTCGATGGCTTTTTTTAAACCGGGGGTGGGGATGTGTGTGGGAGTTAGGGGGGACAGGCAGTCCTGCAATGAGCCACGGATAAAAAGTTCACCTTCTGACCATCAGAGCTTTTAGTTATCTGAAGATTAAAATGGTTGTGCGGGAGGTACTTCTCAAAGGCTGCCAAGGTCATATTTGCTTTCTTGCAGAATGTCACGAGTTGGTATTTATTTATCTCGTCCTGGGGTTAAACTAGCACTCCTAATGCACTTCAGTTAAAGAGGCTCGAATACTATCTCACTGTTGTCTGCATTTAGAATTATTTGTCTAAGTGCCTTGTGGCAGGAAATGTTATACAAATGGCTCACGTCTTTTTGTTTCAACCACTTTGACTGCCTTCCTGATCTCTGAGTTGTACCTTTTGTAGCAAATTTCACCCAGAGATTCTACACCCTGTGATACATTGAATGTGAGTCCGTATTTATTTTCTGCACCGGGTTTGTTGAAATTGCTATTGTGGTGAAGTTTGAGACATCAGTACACTAGCTTTGAGAAATACTTATTTTTCACAAATCCATTTGCTTATTGCTACAAACAAGGTTGACCATAAACCATCAGAACTGGGCAGCAGTTTTCTTTATAAAAGTTGCCTTATAAACATTCCTTTATAAGAGTGATAATTTGGTGAAGTTTTATTAATGCTGCTGAAAATGGGGTATTGTGAAAAAATAAGCAATTTAATCAGTGTTCAGTGCTGTGAATAACTCTATCACCAAACACTGAATTACATTTTGAAAGTTATAAAAGCAAGCAGATTACTGCAGATGCTGGAATTCTGAATCGGAAGCAGAAAGTGCTGGAGAAACTGAACTGGTTTTGCAGCATCTGTGGAGAGATGTCTTCTGAAGAGGAGTCATATTGCACTGGAAACATTAACTCTGTTTCTTACTTCACTGGTGCCTGCTGAGTTTCTCCAGCAATTTCTGATTTTGTTCAGAAGTCATATACTTGCTGGCTGCATTGGGGGACTTCATCCACAAGATGCAACTTACCATATTGAACTAAAAGCAGAAATAGCTGGAGAAACTCAGCCGATCTATCAGCATCTATGAAGAGAAATCAGAGTTGACACTTTGAGTCCAGTGACCCTTCTTCAGAACCCTTAGAACATAGAGCATTCCAGTGCAGTACAGGCCCTTTGGCTCTTGATGTTGCACTTCTGGTTGGTTCCACATGTCAGCACATCTAACCTACACTGTTCCATTTTCATCTATACATTTATTCAATGACCCAAATTCAATGCCCTTAAAGTTGGTGAGTCTACCACTGTTGCAGGCAGTGCATTCCACGCCCCTCCTACTCGCTGCGTACCTCTGACATCTGTCCTGTGTCAATCACCCCTCAATTTAAAGCCATGTCCCCTTGTGATAGCCTTCACCATCTGAGGAAAAAGGCTCTCACTGTCCACCCTATCTAACCCTCTGATTATCTTACATGTCTCGATTATGTCACCTCTCAACCTTCTTCTCTCCAACAAAAACAGCCTCAGTTCCCTCAGCCTTTCCTCGTAAGACCTTCCTTCCATACCAGGCAACATCCTAGTAAATCTCCTCTGAACCCTTTCCAAAGCTTCCACATCCTTATAATGCGGTGACCAGAACTGTACATAATACTCCCAAGTGCGGCCGCACCAGTGTCTTGTACAGCTGAAGCATGACCTCATGGCTCCAAAACACAATCCCTCTACCAATAAACGCCAATGCACTATATCCCTTCTTAACAACCCTAGCCACCTGGGTGGCAACTTTCAGGGATTTATGCACCTGGACACTGAGATCTCTCTGTTCATCTACGCAGCCAAGAATTTTACCATTAGCCCACTACTCTGCATTCCTGTTACTTCTTCCGAAGTGAACTACCTCACATTTTTCCTCATTAAACTCCATTTGCCACTTCTCAGCCCAACTCTGCATCTTATCTATGTCCCTCTGTAACCCACAACATCCTTCGGCACTATCCACAACTCTACCAACCTTAGTCTCATCTGTAAATTTACTAACCCATCCTCTAGCCCACCTCCAGATCATTTATAAAAATGACAAACAGCAGTGGCCTCAAAACAGATCCTGGTGACACACCACTGGTAGCTGAGCTCCAGGATGAACATTTCCCATCAACCACCACCTTCTGTCTTCTTTCAGCAAGCCAATTTCTGATCCAAAACACTAAATCACCTTCAACCGAAACTCCTTATTTTGTGCAATAGCCTACCGTGTAGAACCTTATCAAACGCTTTACTGAAATCCACATACACCATGTTAACCGCCTTACCTTCATCCACCTGTTTTGTTGCCTTCTCAAATAACTCAATAAGGTTAGTGAGGCATGACCTACCCTTCACAAAACCGTGTTCATTATCCCTAATCACATGATTCCTTTCTAGATGATTATCCTATCTCTTATAACCTTTCCCAACATCTTACCCACAACCAAAGTAAGGATCACCTGTCTATAGTTACCAGGGTCGTCCTGACTCCCCTTCTTGAACAAGGCAACAACATTTGCTATCCTCCAGTCTTCTGGCACTACTCCTGACGACAATGATGACATAAAGATTGAAGCCAAAAGCTCTGCAATCTCCTCACTGGCTTCCCAGAGAATCTGAGGATAAATCACATCTGGCCTCAGGGTCTTATCTATTTTCAAATCTTCCAAAATTGCTAAATCCTCCTCTTTGTCAACCTCAATCCCATCTAACCTTGTAGCCTATATCTCCATATTCTCACTAACATTGCCCTTTTCCAATGTGAATATTGATGAAAAATATTCATTTAAGCACTTCCCCTATGTCCTCAGATTCCACACACAACTTTCCACTACTATCTTTGATTGGCTGTAATCTTTCTCTAGTCATTCTTTTATTCCTGATGTACCTATAGAAGGCTTTAGGATTTTCCTTGATCCTATCTGCCAACAACTTCTCATGTCCCTTCCTGGCTCTACTTTGCCCTCTCTTTAGATCTTTATTTGTGTTTCCAGGGTGTATTAAATGAGCACAATTCTTTTATTTTAATTGAACATAGGTATTGTATACCATAGCCTTTTGAGATGATGTTCAATGGAGAAAAATACTCAGATTTCCACATACATGTTAAAACAAAATTCTGCGATTCTGTAATTTGTTGCTGTCTAAACATTGAATTGAAACTTTAAAACTGGACGTAAAAAATGAATGTGCAAGCTTGCCACCTCACGAGATCTGAAATTCCATCCCAGAGTTGGGGAGGTATGACTTTGCTTATATAAAAGCTATTTTCTTTTTGGATTCCCCCAGGATTGATTTGTTGACTGTACCGGCATTGTCTACAGCAGTCTGGCTGATTAAAAAGCTGGCTGAATTCAGGAACCTGATACTGTGATGTTTGGCGTCTGCTTGGCACCAACATCAGCGAGTAAATCTAACAATAGCACAGTTGACATGAGATGTGTTCTGAGTCCCTTCGGCTGGTTAATGTCCAACTATCTCACCTTTTGACCAAATGTTAGAATGTTGGAATGATAGCTGTTTTTTGAGCTTTTCACCATTGAGAACGTCCAACCAATGCTTTTAATGAGAATCACAATTATTCTGGGATATTCAGTGTCCTTGTGATCTGATCCAATCACCAATGTCATCCCTTAGATTACCGGGAAGCAATTGTCACTTATTCAGGAAATGACTAGCCAAGTCTGCAGTCTAAATCTTTAAAGAACTCGCCCTTTTGGTCTTGTTTATTTAGTTGATAAATTGATGCTAACATTCATCTTTTTGCTTAATTTCCAAAATTCAATTATTTTAAATCTCTTAAATTGTTCTTATCGCTAAATGAGAAAAGTCGAAATTGCACGAATTTGAGAAAGGCTTTACTGCTCTTTTATATTCCATTGTTCACACCATTGAATTGTGATCAAATACTACAGGATAATGACAATCATTATTTTAATAATATGACAATCAATTAGTTAGTGGTGTCAGTTCCCTTTAAAAAACATTCGTTCAATTTAGTGGCTGAGATTCAAGAAATTGTAGTGAGCAATAATGATTATTTTTAATTACTTTCTTCAATGGTAAGCACCGCATGATACAACAGAAGATATGAAGGGGGGAATATTGTAGAGGTGGTGGTAGGCTGCATTCTTCTGCCACTACAATCATTAAATTGTAGGTATCTCCACAATGCTGATAGGAAGAGAGTTCTAGGGTGTTAGTTCAGTGACAGTGAAGGACTGAATATATACTTCCAACTCAGGACGGCATACAGCTGGATCAAAACTTGGGGATGGTGTTCCCAAGCATCCATTGCTCTTGTTCTTCTCGGTGGTAACTAGTTATGTCACAGGTTCAGAAGCTGCAATAGGAGCTTCTGAGCTGTGTCAGGGTAACTTGTGAATGGTGCGCACTGCGCCAGATCAAGATGACTGTTTTGTCCCTGGATGGTGTCGAGCTTCTTGAGTGTTGTTGGAGCTGCACCCACCCAGGGCAAGTGGGGAGTGTTCCATTACATGGAGATGTAAGCTTGTCGATGGTGGACAGGCTCTGAGGAAACTGGAGTTGAGTAACTGGTCGTAGCTTTTGTAGTCACTGTATTTTTATGGCTGGACAAGTTCAGTGTCGAGCCCCAGGATGTTGATAGTGGTGTCGGCAAAAGTGAGTACTGCAGATGCTGGAAACCAGAGTCTAGATTAGAGTGGTGCTGGAAAGCACAGCAGGTCAGGCAGCATCCAAGGAGCAGGAAAATCCTGATGAAGGGCTTTTGCCTGAAATGTCGATTTTCCTGCTCCTCAGATGTTGCCTGACCTGTTGTGCCTTTCCAGCACCACTCTAATGTTGATAGTGGCATATTCAGCATTGCTAATGCCATTGAATGGTTCGATCCTCTCGGATTGGAGATGGTCATTGACATTTTAGAAAGATTCTGGATGTGATATCACTTATTAGGCCAGCGTTTATTGCCCAGAGGGCATTTAAGGGTCATCCACATTACTGTCGGTCTGGAGTCATGTGCAGGCCAGACTGGCTGTTCCCTTCCCTAGTATACGTTGGTGAACCAGGTGGGTTTTTAGGGCAGTCAGATTCATGGTTATCATTCGATTCTTAATTCCAGATATTTATTGAATTTGAGTTTTACCATCTGCCATGACAGGATTCAAATGCAGGTCCCTAGAACATTACCTGGGTCTCTGGGTCACTAGTCCAGTGATAATATCCACTAGGCTATCGCCTCCCATTAGCAGCCCATTCTTTTTCCATGTGGCCTTATTTCATGACCCTCACCGTAGCTTCACCATAGCCATGTAAAACTGAAACCATTCAGATCCCTTTCAGCATGAAAAGCGATGTTACAATATGCTGAATTCACAACAAGCCTTCTGGTGCAGTCAGGTAAATTATTCAGTGCATCAACGGAAATATAAGGGGAGGAAATCAGGCTATTACACAAGGTGGATTTACCCTGTTGATCCCTTAAGTGATTTACTTTCCAAAGGTAAGTAAGGCAGTTTCTCAATCTTCGTGAGTATTCTGAACCAACTGCTGCCTTCTGTAATTTGCAGTGCAAAATAAGGAGAGATCTGTGGCTTGTTTGCTTTTCCATCTTACGTGTCTCTGGAGCAAACACATTATTAATATTGTGGACTGTGGAAATGTTGCAAGGAACATAATTTAAAATATTTAAAAATGACTTTAAAGTTATTGTAATGCTGAATGCATGCAGCAAAGCGATCAAAGATAATTTGTTTAGAGAAGTCTTATAGCCAGGAAATGTGGTTTTTTTGATCACTTACACATCGCGTCCAAAGTGACCCTTTCATTGTGCTCCACATGGTATTTTAATTTTGTTTTGCTGAACCCATTACTGGTACCCTCAAGATTACAGAGTCGTAGAGCTGCACAGCACAGAAACAGACCCTTCAGTCCAACTCGTCCTTGCCGACCAGATATCCAAAACTTATCTGGTCCCATTTGCCAGCACTTGGCCCAAATCCCTCTTAATGGACGGCACAGTGGTTGGCCTCACAGCGCCAGAGAGCCGGGTTCAATTCCCGCCTCAGGCAACTGACTGTGTGGAGTTTGCACATTCTCCCCGTGTCTGCATGGGTTTCCTCCGGGTGCTCCGGTTTCCTCCCACAGTCCAAAAATGCGCAGATTAGGTGAATTGGCCATGCTAATTTGCCCATAGTGTTAGGTGAAGGGGTAGTGTAGGGGAATGGGTCTGGATTGGTTGTGCTTCGGCGGGTCGGTGTGGACTTGTTGGGCCGAAGGGCCTGTTTCCACACTGTAAGGAATATAAGTCTTTCTATTCATGTACACATCCTTTTAAATGTTGTAATTGTACCAGCCTCCACCACATCCTCTGACAACTCGTTCTGTACATGCACCACCCTCTGCGTGAAAACGTTGCCACTTAAGTCCCTTTTGTCAGAGGCCAAACAGGGGTATGTTGGAATGGCTGTGTCCATCAAGGGGGATGGGGATACAGTGAGAATACAGCATTGAGGTAGAGGATCAACCACGATTGTGCTGAATGGCACAGCAGGCTTGGATGGCCAAATGGCTCGGTTCTTTCTCATCCTCTCCCAGAATCTGAGAATCATTGGCAAGGCCAGAATCAGGAAGTGTCCTGAAGGAGGTGCTGGTGAGCTGCCTTCTTGAACCGCTTCAGTGAGCATTCCGGGAATGCCGCTGGGAAGGGAGATTTTTAACCAGTGGCGATTATGGTTCCAAGTCAGGACAGGGCGATTTGGAAATTGGAGACAGTGGTGCTCTGACAGGAACTGTTGCCCCTGCCCCCCCTCCCCCCCCCCCTCCCCACTACTGGTTGAGGTGGGTATGTCACTCTGCTCATGAACTGAGGACCAGGATGAGACCATGTATGTGACCAATAGGCAGGATGTTTCTGACCCTCTCACGTAAGGATGTGGAAATAACTCACTTTGTAGCTGCACATTAAGCAAACCTACCGGAGATTTTCAAAACATTGAAACCACTTCATTTGCCAGACCTGAGTGAGAATGCATCAGGGATGGGAACACAGAAGCAATACATTATTTATTCCTCAGGTTGATTGTTCCATGGTCCGCACAGGACTTGTTGTCTTCACCAGGGTATTTAATCATTTTCTGTATGCTTAACCTTCTCATTGTCAAATCTCCTTCCTCCCCCATTCTACCCTATGCTTAACATGCACACCAATAACTGGCAGTCATGGGGCTACTTATTTCCACACCCTCACTGTAGCACTTTGCTGCTCAGATTCCTCCTGAGTGCCTGTCATGTGGTGTCTTCCTGCTGCTTGGCTCTTAAATGAGGAATGGAACAGAGTTTGTCCATTTGGAAGGTGCTACCAGAGAAGCCTTGGTAACTTCCTGTGTAGTCACTACCATGCAGATGGTGCACACTGCTGTAGACACTGAGGATCAGCGCCAGAGCAATTGGATGAGTTCGGTAGGGAGCGTGGTGCTGATCAAGTGGCCTGGGCTGCTCAGTCCTGGAAGGTGCTGAGGTTCTTGAGTGAGCTGAGTATTCCATCAGATTCCTGGTGTGCTTTGGATATGGTACACAGACTTCCAAGATGATCTGATCTGGGGCAGCGTGGTAGCTCAGTGGTTAGTATTGCTGCCTCATAATGCCAGGGACCTGGGTTCAATTCCAGCCTTGGAGTGTGGAGTTTGCACATTCTCCCCATGTTCCCTCTGGGTGCTCCAGTTTTCTCCCACAACCCGAAGATGTGCAGGTTAGAGTGGATTGGCCATGCTAAATTGCCCATAATGTCCAGAGAAGTGCCGACTATGTGGGTTATCCATCGGAAATGCACGGTTACAGGGATGGGGTGGATCTGGATGGGATGCCCTTCAGAGGGTTGGTACAGGCTCAACGGGCTAAATGGCCGCCTTCCAGAGTGTAGGAATTCTATGGCCCTGCCAGCGATGCAATGATGAGGTTTTTACCTTCAGCAGGGTATTTGCACCTGAATATGTGATGCTTATTTTGCCTCCCATTACATCAGAAGAAGGTGGTACTGAGAGATTCAATAGACGTTTATTATAATTCCTGGTACCAACATCCATTACAGTCAAAGGCAGTCCTGCGTTCCGAGCACAAACTGGGTACAAAGTAGAGGATGATTCCCTCAGGGTACTGTGCTACAAGTGGCTCCAGTATGATGGACCCTGAGCACTTTATACCATTGGGTCACATCCTGTGAAATGGTGATAAATACCTCTTAAAGGTGGCAATGACAGGGTGATTGTGGTATACTGCAGACTAGCTGAAGGTGTTACACAACAAAGGAGACAGGAGCTGTCCAGGTCACTGATCATCTCTTCCATCCACTGTATTTATGTGTCTGGTTCAGTTATCAGTTGTGACCTCCTGCCCCCCCCCACCTCACCCCAGATGTTGTTGGTGGTGAGGGAGCCTAGCTTGGTTCCACTGCTCAGCCCTAAGCCCTGAGTTGGACGCTGTCTCCTTCACCACATGTGCCAGGCCTGGAACGGCACCATCTCATCATCACTAGGCCCAGCTCGCCACTGGGCCACTGATGCCGGGTCCCGTGGTGGACCCATACTTGCCCCACAGCCAGGAGTCCCTGGGTTTGCTGCCACTACTGCCTCACCAATTACCAGGCCTACCAGCACCAGGACACCCTAGCTCCACTGCCTCCAATTCGCTGATTAGTGCCAGACCCTGGATACAGGCCTACTGCAACATCCATGCCCTAGCTCTGGGCCTACTGCTACCAGGAGTCCTTGGTTCCACTGCCAGGCCAGGCTGCCTCTCTAAGGATCCCAATCCACCCACCCACCTCTGTGATGTCACTTTCTCCACTGCCGCTGACAGGAAGAAGCTGAAGGAAAAGGAAGAAGACAAACAGGGTAAGGAAAGAAGAGAGGAAGTGGCCACTCTGGAGTAGATGGGACCAGGAGCCTGAATGCTGCCTACCTCACTGGCATCGCCATCTTGGAAAGGATTGTGCACTGCCTTTCTAGTACGAGAACATCGTACCATAACGATAACAGCTCCAAATCCTGTGTTCTATGCAGAAATATATCTGTACACATGTTGAGTCAATGATGGCTCCAGTTGAAAATTTGTTATCACTGGAAGTTGAGTTCAATTGTCAACTTGGCCCCAAGTCAGACAGATATGGTCTAATGAGTAGCAGCAAGCTGAGGTTATTTTTTTTTGCTAAGAGTTTTGGTGCCTCTCTTTCTCAGAGAGTTAATCAGTCAGTGGCAGACAATTTGGTCTGTGAGGATAATTAATCATTCTTTTCATTGTCTATATGTCAATGCAGCTCTTACCTCTTGATAGCCATTGGGAGAGGATAGATAACTCATTTGACCCAAACACGTTTTCATCAGGTGCCTAGTGTGATGCATGTTGGAAGTTCCAGCTGCTTCACTTCCCCAGCCCTGGCTCATGTTTACATTAGTCCCTGTAACTTGAATGCAACTTGAACCACTTAGTTTTCCACTTTATTCTTTGTTTTTACTCATAGAGGCATTGGACAGTACAATGCTAAATATTTTTGTTAAAAATTGGCCAGTTAAGTGAGCACCAAAGTAATGGTGACACAAGAAAAATCCTTTATCACCCAGCCCGAGTAGTTAGGGTGTGGAATGCACCGCCTGGAAACGTGGGGGAGGCAGGTTCACTTGAGGCATTCAAAAGGAACATTGGATGTCTTTTTGGATAGCAATAAATGCAGAGAGTACTGGAGAAACTCAGCAGGTCTGGCAGCATCTGTGGAGAGAGAGGAACAGAATTAACGTTTCGACTCTTCTTCAGAACTGGAAGGTATTGGGAAAATAGATTGTTTTTTTATACTTTTGAAAGAGGCAGAGGATGAGCAAGAGGACATTTGGTGTAGAGCCCTGTCCAAAAGACAGAGGTTGTAATCATGGAAAAAGGAAAAAAAAATGTAAAATGGATGTAATTCTTTCACTGTGTGACACGAATGTTACTGACCACTTTTACGTCTAAGTCTGGATATTGTCCAGGTCTTGCTACATTTGGGCATGAGCTGCCTCATTGTCTGAGGAGTCATGAATGGTGCTGAACATTGTGCAATCACAAAACAGATATCCCCACTTCTGACCTTTAGATGGAGGGAAGGTCAATGATGAAGCAGCTGAAAATGTTTGGGCCTAGGGCACACTACCCTGTGGAACTTGTGTTGCTGTGGTAGTGTTCCTACTTCTGAGCCAGGAGCCCTGGGTTCAAGTCCCGACTGCTCCAGACACGTGGAAGAACATAATTAGTCATGGTTAATCGAGAATATCTACCCTGAGGAATTTCTGAAGCGATGCCCTGGAACTGAGATGACTGACTTCCAACAACCACAACTACCTTCCCATGTGCAGGTATGACTCCAACCAGCAGAATGCTTTCTCATTGATTTTAGTACTGATAGGGCTCCTATGATGCCATGTTCAGTCAAATGTAGCCTTGATATCGAGGACTATTGCTCTCCCCTCACCTCTGGAATTCTGCTGTTTTGTCCATGTTTGAACCAAGGCCGTAATGAGGTCAGGAGCTGAGTGGCTCTGGGGGAACTCAAACTGGGCATCACTGAGCAGGTTATTGCTGAGCAGGTGCTGCTGGATAGCACTGTGGATGATCCCTTCCATCCCTTGACTGATGATCGAGAGTAGACTGATGGGGGCAGTAATCGGCCGTATTGGATTTGTCCTGCTTTTTGTCTACAGGATACTTTTGAACATTGAGGCAGGTGCACATGTTGACGCTGTACAGGAGCAGCCTTGGTAGTGGTTCGGCAAGTTTGAGAGCAGTGTTATGGAAATATTGTCAGGGCACATTATCTTTGCAGTATCCAGTGCCTCCAGCCATTTCTTGGTATCATATTGCGTGAATTGAATTGGCTATAGACTGGCATTTGTGATGCTGAACACCTCTGGAAGATGCACTTGCAGCTGAAGCTGGATGCAAATGCTTCAGGCTTCTCTTTCACACTCATTCATTGTTTTACACACAACCCTTGTACTGCATGTAACTGGAAAGGCCCTGAGGTCCAGAATTCCTTTTCTAACCCTCTCCATGTTTCTAAGAACAAAGCAGCCTGCTTGATTGGCACCACCACTTCCTTTACCACCAGAGCTCAGTAGCAGCAGTGTGTACTATCTACAAGATGCACGGCAGAAATTCAGCAAAGATCCTCAGACAGAACCTTCCAAACCCATGGCCACTTCCATCTAGAAGGACAAGGACAGCAGCTAAATGTGGTAATACCACCCCCTGCAAGTTCCGCTCCAAGCCACTCACCATCCTGACTTGGAAACAGGAGAAGGTGAGGACTGCAGATGCTGAAGATCGGAGTCGAGAGTGCAGTGTTGGAAAAACACAGCAGGTCAGGCAGCATCCAAGGAGCAGGACGTTTCGGGCATAAGCCCTTCATCAGGAATGAGCCTGACCTGGAAACATGTCATTGTTCTTTCACTGTCACTGGGTCAAGATCCTGGAATTCCCTCCCCAAAGGCATAGTGGATCTACCTACAGCACATGGACTGTAGTAGTTCCAGAAGGCAGCTTACTCCCACCTTCTCAAGGGGCAACTAGGACGGGCAATAAAAGCTGGGCCCAGCCAGTGATGCCCAAGTGCCACGATTAAATAGAAATTTTCATTACCTCCTTTTTGAAGCTACTTACAACCTACCTCTTTGACCAGGTTATTTATCATCTGTGCAAGTATTTCCCTAACACTCTGATGAAGACCGTTGGGATGTTTTATCGTGTTAGAAGTGCTATTTAAATACGAATTGTTATGGTCACACACTGCAGTGAAAAGATGGCAGAGTCCAGATGTGACTGGATTATGAATCCAGAAGTCTAGGCTAATGCCTTGGACCCGTGGATTCACACCCCACCACAGCAGCTGCTGGGAATTAAATTCAATTAAATTTGCAGCATAACACTAATCTCAGTGACTATAGCAACTATCATTCCATGTTGTAAAAACCCATTTGGTTCAATACTGTCCTTGAG
The DNA here is from genome assembly GCF_037043375.1 of Chiloscyllium plagiosum. NCBI lineage: Eukaryota > Metazoa > Chordata > Chondrichthyes > Orectolobiformes > Hemiscylliidae > Chiloscyllium > Chiloscyllium plagiosum. The sequence goes on from NW_028270148.1 coordinate 112,996,773, forward strand.
GGAATCCTTTTCCCAGTCTGTCCTTGATATAAATCCAGACCCCAGCTGAAATCGCCAGGGAACACACTCAGTTCAAAGGCAATTGGGAATGACACCAGTAACAACCTTTACGTGCAGTGCCCTATCTGTGAAAGTAATTCGAAAACAGAGTAGTGCACAGGACAATATTGAGAAACTGAGTTTGTTCTGGCTTGATACACATGTAACTATGAGCAATGAGATTTAGAAATTGTGTCTGCACTGTCCATATTGAACAAGGCATCAAATAAAACGGTAAAGTCCTCCTGGACTAGAGGGTAGCTGTCTCATTAGCGAGAGATGACTGATGGCTGTTTAGCCTGAGGGTCACCATACCTCAGGTGATGGGAAGGGTTGAGAAGGAGGTCACCTCAGCCAGTGCAGGAGTGGAACCCATGCTGTTGGCATCGCAAACCAGCCATCCAGCCAACTGGACTAACCGATCATTAACTGCATGGGAGGGTGTCAACCTGTCAAAAGTAACCTAAGCGATTGTTTTTGATCCAATTTGTAAAGAAACAAACTTGTCAGTCAAATATTTGAAATGCTTCCAGTGGTTAAAAGATGCTTCTGATTGGAGGCTTCAGTTGTGTGGCTATTGTAGTAACCAAACTGATGTGTTACATACATCAAAGAGTGTGGTGCTGAACACGCATGTCTTGTCAGGCAGCATCTGAGGAGAAGGAGAGTCGGGATAGCACCACACTCTTTAACTCTGATCTCCACCATCAGCAGTCCTCACTTCCTCCTCCTGACGTGTTAGGTACATTGTGTTGAGCTTACACACTCCTCGCATCAGCTTTAAGGTTTTGGTTATCAACGTGTGCAGTGGAATTGGTCAGTTGAAGCTGCACTCCCTATTTTTTTCTGTTTTAGACCACCTGTGATGTTGTCCTTAGTACAAAGAGGTCTCCACTTGCCGGTGACTAAGGAGTGGGCAGGTGCGCATTATCAAGCTACCTTCCAGTTGAGGTTTCAAAAGAAAAGATCAAAGAGAACTTCTAAGATGTTTCCACGCCTGAAAGACAGAGCTTCTCATTCCAGGTTCTTTAAAAGCATTCTGAGGATTACCTGAGTTCGCACTCAGCTTAACCCTTTTTAGAAAATGCAGTTTATTATGGATTCTCTCAGGGACAACAATATTCTTTGAAATGCTTTGTTGAGGGCAGGCATGGTAACATTGGCAGTAGGGACTGGATCCTGAGAGACTTGAGGCAGAGTTATCAGCCGGGGTTTTTAAAAAGCTATCAAATCTAAGAAGTTATGCCAAATTTGTTTATTCCAAAATATTATTTATCATCTCAAATATACATCAAGAGCAACCTAATGAGTGTTGAATTGGCACTATAAAACATTTCATTACTGGAGAAATTGCATTACATACAGAGAATTTTGTATGAAAGTCAAAGCCATTAGTCACAGAACCTTCTGAACTTAATTAACGATCATTTCCAACTCAAAATGGGAGAGTGTTTTATTTCAGCATTGCATGTAATAAATTTATAATCCCATTATTCACAATAATTCTGTACACAACTACACAAAATAAACCATTCTGCCACTTTTGCAAATCCAATAAATATTTGCTAACACAGATTACTAATAAAGCCCATTTCGTTTCACAATATTCCCTTTACATCTGCCTTCTGTTGAGTGTCACTAAAATCCGACAAGTTTTTGAGAATAATTGTGAGGGGATGTGTTACATCATATGCCATCTTATTGTAATCCTCAGTATGTCAGGCAACACCTGTGGAGAGAAAAGGGAAGGAAGAAAAGACTTATATTTACATTTCACGTCTCAGTCACCGAATGCCTCAAATACGTTCCAGCTCATGCATTATATTTTTGAAGTGTAGTCACTGTTGTTACAAAAAAGGTAATCCATTTGCACACAGCAAGATCCCACAGCCAGACACTGACTCCCCAAAGCCTGTCCATCATCGACAAGGCACGGGTCAGAGGTGTGAGGGAATATTCCCCACTTGCCCTGGATGGGTGCAGCTACAACAACACTCAAGAAGCTCGACACCATCCAGGACAAAGCAATCCCCGATTGATTGGCACCGCATCCACAAACATCCACTCCCTCCACCACCGACGGTCAGTAGCTGCAGTGTGTACCATCTACAAGATGGACCGTAGAAATTCACCAAAGATTCTTAGGCACCACCTTCCAAACACATGATCACTTCCATCTAGAGGGGCAAGGGCAGCAGACACCTGGGAACACCACCTCCTACAGGTTCAGAAACAGAAATTGTTGGAAAAGCTCAGCAGGTCTGGCACCATCTATGAAGAGAAATCAGAGTTAACGTTTCAGGTCCAGTGACCCTTCCTCAGAAAGTCCAATTTGCAACATCCGCAGTTCTTTCAGTTTTTAACTCCTGCAAATTCCCCTTCAAGCCACTCATCATCCTGACTTGGAAATATATGGCAGTTCCTTCAGTGTTGCCTGGACAAAGCCCTGGAGCTTCCATCTGAACAGCACTTCAGGTGTATCTCCAGCACATGGACTGTAGCGTTTCAAGAAGGCAGCTCACCACCACCACCTCGAGGACAATTAGGGTCAAGTAATAAATGCTGACCCAGCCCGCGAATAAAAGATTATTTTATTTCGTATGTGATATTGGCTGAGACACAAATATGGCCACTGACACTGGGGAAAAGGGTGTTGTGCTTTGAAATAAAGCCTGTGGGATTTTTTTAACGCCCAGCCGAGCCAGCGGATGGAACTTCAGTTTCAATACTCACTCAAAAGGCAGCACCTCTGACAGTGCAGCACCCCTCAGTGCTGCAGGAGAGTGTCAGCCTAGAGGTTTGTGCTAAAGCCCAGGGGTGGGACTTGAACCTGGAATCTGGTGATTCAGGAGTGGGCTGATGCTATGTTATTGACTTGAAATGGTCACAGATGCTCCCTAAGCCGCTGAGTGATTCCAGCAATTCCAGATTTCTGGCATCTGCTACATTTGATTTTGACTTCGTAGAACAGGCCCCTTGACCCAATAAGTCCACACCAACCTTCGGACGTGTATCCCACCAAAACTCATGCCCCATTACTCTACAGTTACCCCTGACTAATGTGCCTAACGTACACATCCCTGAACACTGTGGGCAATTTAGCATGGCCAACTTACCTAACCTGCACACCTTTGCCTTGTGGGAGGAAACCGTAGCACTCGGAGGAAACCCATGCAGACACAGGGAGAATGTGCAAACTCTACATAGACAGATGCCCGAGGCTGGTATCAAACCCAGGTCTGTGGTGTGTGAGGTACCAGTGCTAATCTTTCATTTGAGCCGCTTTTATCTGATCTTCTCAGCCTCCCTGCACCCTTCTGTTGCTAGGCATTGTACAGTATTCGTTAAGTAAGTTAGTGGTACATAGTTTATTGATCTTTTGCAAACTCCAACAGCACCATTCTAAATGGCCCAGTGGGTTAGCAAAACTGCTGCCAGTCTTTTTTTTAACTTCCTTCTTCTACTGCACATCTTTATGAAGCATTCACAATTTGTCTTTTTCTCCTGCACGTAGCATGTTATGCGGGGTGTAGGCGATCGTACAGGCTTGCGTTTTTAATTCTTGCAGCTTTCATTATTTTTTGAAGGTTAATTCATTCCTTAGGACACATCAACCCACTCAGATCATTATTAGCTGTATCAATATTGATGCACCTGATAATGATCTGAAATTGTGGATCAAAAATGCCTTGAAGAAATCAACTCTGTAATAGTGAAGGCAGAAGGACCTCTAATAAAATCACACTGTGTACTCAATGGAGAGGGAGGTATTTTTATGAGAGTGAGTTATGTTGGGAAGGAGTCTATATGCTGACAGTTGCGTATGTAAATAAGTTTGCTTTTGACAACAAATTAATTATCTGTTGAAGTTTGCATATTTAAACTGCTGTCATTAATATGCATACTGACACATAGACTTCTTCAAAGCCAGTGCTTTAATGAATGATCCAGTCAGTTTGACAGTAAAATATGCAATGATTCATTAAAGTAGAAGGTGGCAGCTTCCTATCTCTGCTCCTTTCATCAAGACATAAAACACAAATGACATTTAAATTGGGCACAACCAGCCAAATTGTGTATTTTTGATGTATAAGTTTGCTAGATGTAACTCATGTTGCCTTTACCTCGACTGCTTTTGAACTGCTTCTTTTGTGTCCTCCTATCCTTGCTGCATTCATACACACTTCACTGTTAATGTTCCATCTAATTCCCGATGAGGGCAGCTGATGTAAATCCAAATATCCACTCCCCTACTTATGTGTTTCTTCCTTCCACAACCTCTCAATATCCTCCACTCCTCTATCCTCTTTTCTGATCCATTTGTCTCCATGTAGCTATCCTTGCTTTCAAAATCCAGCTTGCCTGTTATTAACAAAATGAAAATTGGAATGAGGAAAGACAGTCTTTTTCTCTGCATGTAGATGTCTCTCAAAAAAAAATCCATTGTTCCCAATTAAAATTTATGGCCAACAGGAACTAATGGATTCAAAACACAAACCTTTTTTTTAATGAACAAGAAACAAAACTAGAGGGCATAGGTTTAAGGTGAGGGGGGAAAGATTTATAAGAGACCTAAGGGACAACTTTTTCATGCAGAGGGAGGTGTGTGTATGGAATGAGCTGCCAGAGGAAGTGGTGGAGGCTGGTACAATTACAGCATTTAAAAGGCATTTAGATGGGTATATGAATAGGAAAGGTTTTGAGGGATATGGGACAAATGCTGGCAAGTGGGACTCGATTAATTTAGGATATCTGGTTGGCATGGATGAGTTGGACCGAAGGGTCTGTTTCTGTGCTGTATAGCTCTATGACTCTGCAGGTAAATAAAAGCCAAAGTACTGCACATTGGAAATAAAATGAGAAAGACTATAGAAACTCATTGAGTCTGGCAGCATCTGTAGTGAGAGAAAAACAGACCAAAACACCGGTGAAATAGTTGGAGATTTTATACTGTTGTAAGCACGGTGGCTCAGTGATTAGCACTGCTGCCTCACAGTGCCAGGGACCTGCATACTATTCCAGCCTTGGGCGACAGTAATTGTGGAGTTTGCACATTCTCCCTCTGTCTGCATGGGTTTCCTCTGGGTGCTCCAGTTTCCTCCCACAATCCAAAGATGTGCAGGTTAGGTGAATTGGCCATGCGACATTGCCCATAGTGTTCAGGGATGTGTAGGTTAGGTGCATTAGTCAGGGATAAACATAGGGTAGGGGAATGGATCTGGGTGCGTTACTCTTCCTAGGGTCGGTGTGGACTTGTTGGGCTGAAGGGACTGTTTCTACATATAGGGATTCTCTGCAACTCTTTTAAAAGAAAATGTTAATATTACCCTGAAGAGATGTTTCAACTCTTTCTCTGTCACTCTCATATGTGCTCACACAGCTGCGCAGACCTCTATTGTTTAAAATAAGATCATTTAAAGTTATGAATGACTCGATAGCAAAGGTTCTATCAAATGTTCCACAGCAATTTCACAGATATGTTTTGTAGTCTAATCACTATTGCAATGTGGAAAGCCGATGTCTGTCTTCCAATAATTTAAAACAAACTGATTTGAAACCAATTTAGTCAGTCCATTTGGTGGACAAGTTCCAGTGAATCCTAGGAACTTAATTGTGCCGTAGATGCCGAGGCTGTACAATATGCATTCAGTTAGTGTACCTGGGACAAAATTTGCAAAGACCAAACAAGGTCAAGTTAAGAGAATGTAGTGATTGGACCATGCCTCAGTGAATATTATTGAGTCTGAAGTCCTTGATTGGGATTATTAACCTGCGCCAATTGGGGAGCTCTGGCTGACAGATATTACCAGGAGATTCAGAAGGGCTCCTCAGTCTAAGCACTAACTCTGAGCTGGCTGCTCAGGGTCCACGTACTGTGAACAAGTAAATAAAGGGTGACTTGGTGATGGGATACCAGCCGCTGTGCAGTTATTTCAGAGAGGTTCAGGCCTTTGAGGCAAAGCTTTAACAAAGCATAAGAAATCATAATGAACAAGTCCACGGATATATCTACAAAAAATTGGCCATGGGAAGGAAAGGTTAATCATGGGCTTTCCCCTCCAGGATAGAGTCACCCTCTTCCCACCCCCACCCCCACAAACACAGATGTACTTAGGTTGAAATTGAAGTGATCACATAATAATGTATTGGGACTTTAAGTGGGGATTGGGGTGGCGGGGGAGGAGATGGTGCGGAGGGGGTACTTAATAGCTTGACATTCAGGCAAAAGTATCACTCTGCAAAGGTTATTCAGGGAAGCAGGGAGCAATGTTTTTTACACCAAATCCTCAATATCCATAGGGGATAGAAGCATGGATCTCTTAAGAATAAAGAAAAATGCAGATTTCACTATAAGAGAAATCCCCTATTTACAGCTATCTTTAGAGGCTTTTCAATTCGGTGAAAAGCGAACATTAGGTCTGTTGCCAACTTTAAGAGTACTGATGAGGAATGTAATGAGGAGTGAGTGCAGAAAATTTTTAATTAACTAGTTCTGACATTTTGTGTGCGCAGTGGTAGTGTCCCTATTTCTGAGCCAGAAGACCATGGGTACAAATCCTACTTGCTCCAGAATGGGTAATAACATCTCTGGATAGGCCAAATAGAAAATATCACGGGCATGTTATGACACTCCTCTGGAGCAGGTGGGTCTTGGACCTAGGCCTCCTTGTTTAGAGGTAGGGATACTACCAATGCACCACAAGATACTAAGCAATGCTTTTTTTGTCTGCTCAATACAAAATTATCAAGCAAAGAAAATGTAAAGGTTTAGCCAGCTGAAGAAAAATGATGACAGTAGGTCCACTAACTTAATCTTTTCTGATTTTTTTTGCGTATCAATCTCAGCCTCTGGAGAGACTCTTGAACATTAAGCAGTTCTTCCAAATACTCATTTATAGACTTCTTGTGAAGATACCTGGGGGATAAAAGAATGCAAATTCAAATCCTTAATGAAATTTGCAAACCTAGCACTGGATGTGTTGCTTGCAAACACCATTATTTTGCTCTCACTTCACAACGCTGAAAGACCCATTTGTTTGCCAGTGAAACATCATGCAAACCTGAAATGTTTTGCCTGCTCATGGCAAATTAAAGTCCAATCACATTTCAGTCTGCCACATCATTCTAATCATCTGTTGGAGTAAACATAAGGCATGGGGGATCTTAATTTATGCAGGATCACGACCATGTTTTTAAATAAAACATTTACATTAGATTGCATCTAATGACTGAAGTTAAACAATTTGAAATTAAGATAAATAATGTGTCACCCGTGTCTTTGGACTTGTGTGATACCTATGTTTGAAAAAATTGTATTTTAAACATATTTTTTGCATCAATAGATGACAAATATATTTTCAGTCTTAATATCTCCATCCTCTGTTGCAACAGTCTTATTGATTTCCTTTTGTGGATTCCTTCACCCAATGAATGCAATACTGCCTAGGATTAGAGTGAGCATGGAAATATGTGTCTATTGTGCCCTGGGATGGTATTTACCCATTTGATGTTCAGCGACTATTGCATCGCATTGCCCCCCCCTTGGGGTGCATGCTGAAAATCTACTGACTCCTTATCCACATTCTTTAATAAAATGGAGAGGTGGGTTACTCAGGAGATATAATGTCCATATGTGTTGGCACACACCCAACCTCTAATCACCCTGAAACTGCATGAAGATTTTCTGTTCATCTGGGTCAGTTGCCAAACTCTTGCAGAGCATTTTAGGTTCAAATCCCACTCCAGAGAATTGAGCATCAGAGTCTAGGCTGTTATTGCAGTACTGAGGGAGTGCTGCACTGTCTGAGGTGCTGTTTTTAGATGAACATCTTGTCTAAACTCAAATAGATGAAAAAGATTTGTTGGTACTTACAATAACTGCACAAAGGTTGGTGTCCCGTCACCAAGTCACCCTTTATTTACTGGTAGTTTGTACATGGGCTGTGACCAACCATCTCTGAGCCAGTCCCTTGAAACAGGAGACTCTCTGAAATCCTGTTTATGCCTGTCAGCCAGGGCTCCCTGATTGGCCCAGGCTAACATCAGTCAAGGATCTCATAGTCAGTAAGATCCACCTGGTTGGAATCACTGCAGAACTGTTTGACAGTGAGCAAGAATTTTAACTCCTCTGTTTTTTTTTAACTCTATTGGTGAAAATGCAGATGATCTGTTTGATGGAGCCTCCTGTGCACAAATTGGTTGCTGCATTTCCTGCAACACACCAGGGGCTAGCTTCAAGAACACTTTATTGACTGTATAGTGCTTTGAGGCATCCGGATGTTGTGAAAGGCTCTTTATAAATGCTAATCTTTCGATGTTTCCAAGAAACACTTTAATAGGTGCCTATGCCATAACAACAAATTGATATTTCAAGAATTGTGCAGTACAAATCTGCCTGCTCTGCTTCTCTTTATTTATCCGGCAAGTTCTAGCGTATTTTCAGGATCCTGATTTTTTTTCTAGTGTATACAAGCACAAGCCCGGTTAAAGCTCCATCGAAACAACATACTCGGTGCTTAACCCAGCAGCAACGATATTTTGCCAACTTGATGTGCAGGCAACTGAGGACTGAAGGCTCCAGATATTGTGGCATTATTCAATTTGACAATTTTGCCACTTTTTGCAATAATAAAGTGTTGAAACTACAACATGTTACACTTATGACAGGCACAGCTTGCCTACATCAAACACATCTAGATTTCCATCTGCTGATTCAATGTAGCAAAATGATATTAAGATTCAGCATGGATATAAAATGAGGAAGCACCTTTTCACAATATTATCATAACAATTCACTCAATAATTTATAATTTACTTTGTAATGGCATATTTCTGATTTGTCCCTATTTCTTGTAGTTAGGAGCAAGGTGTATGTATTATTTAGAAGACAGTACTTTGATTGCACCTCAAACAAATTTCAATTTTCTAAGTAAGTATGAAGGGCATGGTTTTATGGCTTGCACTGTTGTATCTGAAAGGAAAGGTACCATAGCGCAGCTTATTGTACAAATTAAGTGGATTACTGACCACCTCCCTTGAAACTATATCAATCGACCCTTGTTGCACAGTAAACGGAAATCTGCAAACTCTGTGGCTGTACTAGACCTTTAGGAAGGTTTTCTCTGAGTCCAATCATTTTGGATGACATTACTAAGCTTGTAGTTCTGTTCAAAAAAATGACGAACAGTAAAGAAGATTGAAACATAGTGAAACAATTTAACGTGCATTCTCAGAATCTTTTACTGCTCTGACTGTTCATCCAACATACAATATTCCAAAGTACTTATATGGTGTATTATGTCTGAGTCATGGCTCAGTGATGGCCTCTGTTACCTCTGACACTGAAGGTTGTGGATTTAAGTCCAATTTCAGATGTTTGAGCTGAAACTCCGGATCGACGCTCCCTTATGAAGGCAGTGCTGCACTGTCAGAGATGCTGTATTTCAGGTGAAACACAAACTCAAGACCCATCCGCCTTCTGAATGTTGTGAAATATCTCATGGTATTATTTCGAAGTTGAATTTTCACCAGTGTCCCCATCAATGTTTGTCCTTTGACCAATAACTTCGAGGGAAGAAGGGCTTATGCCCGAAACGTCGATTCTCCTGTTCCCTGGATGTTGCCTGACCTGCTGCGCTTTTCCAGCAACACATTTTCAGCTCTGATCTCCAGCATCTGCAGACCTCACTTTCTCCTCCAATAACTTCGAGACCAACCTCAGAGCCATTATAAAATCTGACAGAACTGCGGAAGCTGGAAATCAGAAACAAAAGCAGAAATTGCTAGGACAGAGAAATCAGCGTTAACGTTTCAGGTCCAGTGACCCTTCCTCCGAATCCTCCCATTATTCTCTCCATCAGCTTGAGTAAACTGAATTGAATGTCGCACTGAACTTTGCTTTGTGTGAGATCGTCTATGATACGATTAAAATCTCATAATGAATACCTTTATAACTATATTTATCCTGTTCACTGTTATATATGTGGAATGTAATATGAATGTGGCTTTTTCTCAGTTGAAAAAACAAGTACAGCTGCCCTTCTGGACGTCTGGTTGAGAAGCTTTGTGAGAGTTTGACAAAGAAAGGTTTTTGTTTCGCTTTACAATGAGGGATTTAATCATTTAGCATTCAGTTCTCTAAGAAAATGCTGAATTACTTGTACCTTTTATGACACAAGGGTGTCCCAAAGCAATTTGTAACTAATGAAGTAATTTTGAAAGATGGTTGTCATTGTGATGTTGGAAACGGGACAGGTTGTCTGCACACAGCAAGTAATGGGATAATTACCAGATAATCTTTTAAAGATAATGTTGCCAGAGGAATAAGTATTGGGCAGGAAACTAGGAGTCTTACTTACCCACTCTTCTGCGAAATAGTGTCATGGATCTTCTTTCCCCACATGAGATTTAATGGAAAAATGGCGCCTCTGACGGGGTGACACTCCCTCAGTATGCCACTGGATTATCAGCCTCAACCTTTGTACTCAAATGTCTTGAACACACTCAATTGGAAGTGAGTCCCACCTATAAAATATGGCTGACGCACCTATGCTACATCGGAGATGTGGCTTTCTGGTTGAGACAATCTGTGCAGAATGCTTTCTGAGAACGGGCATTTCCTATAGCCAGAAACAGAGACCGTGCATAATAACTATGTTTTTTTATCACTCTTTGAGCTGTCATGTTTATCCCGCATCAAAATGGTCCCCGGTGTGGTTAAACTTGCAACAATTACATACTTTGGAATTCATTATTCGTTAAATAAACAAACTGCTGAATTCCACGGGGAGACCATGCAGTCAAAAGTCGGACTGTGCCATGCTATTTCTGTAAATTCATTTCAAGCCCAGCTTAGCTGATGCTGCAGCTCTACCTCCCCCCCTCTCCCCCCCTCCCCCACCATGAATACTCCCACAGGAGCTGTCCCCTAGTACCTTCGTGCATTTTGATGCTAAAGCAGGTTGTACATAAAACAAATAACACGAGTCTTACTGAAAATAGAATGTGGAACTTGTTTTGACCAAAAGCAAAGCAGCCCAAAGCCTCTTCTGAGCTTAACTGTGTTCCATTGAGAAGTTTTCTCAATGATAGAGGTTAAAGCTGCATTAAAACTTTAGAATGCACTCCAGGGAAATGGTGCTTACAGCCCAGAGAGGCCATTTGGCCCAGGCTATCTTGCCAGCTCTTTGCTCAAGTAGTCAAAATCTAATTCCACTGCCCTGTTATTTCTCTGTATCTTCCTCGGTTCAAATGTTTAACTACTTTTCCCTTCGAAGATACAACAGTTTCTGCTCGCACTACTCCCTGTGGCAAACCATGATGATCTCCATTGAACCAAGCAGAAGAAATAGTCTCTCCCAATTCCCAGCATCCAAACCTTTTATAATTTAAAACAAAACCTCGATTAGATCTCTTATTAGCCTTGTTCACTCCACTGTGAAGAATAGTGTATCAAGTCACTTTATAACTCTAGTTTCTCATCCCTGGCGTCATCGTGGTAATCTATTCAGTACTCTCTCCGTAGTTTCACTGTTTGTTTTATAATTGGAAATCCTAATGCTCCGACTGTGGTCTAACCATTACCAGAAACAAATTTATTAACTCTTTGGTCTTGCACTGTATCACTATATAAAAAATACCACTACCCTTTTTTTGTGGCTTTCTCTTCCTGCACTCTGTCTTTGAATAATCACTCTTGTCAATTGAGTATAAGTGCCTGTAAATGTTTTTAATTTCAAAGTGCATTCACTCCAGTTTTCCCCCAATGTATTGCAGCTTCCAGCACTCTGACAGCCCAGCTTATTCCACCCTGGTGTCTTGGATGTCCGGCTCTCTTGCTGACTACCCAATGCTACTTTTCACCCTGTCAAAATTTCCCCTGTTTCACACAATGTTACAAGTTGAGAAGCAATGGAAGAGAAAAAAGAAATATTCTCACAGATCTCTGAAGTAATGTCCCTGAGGAGTTGGCAGAGATAATTCCTGAAGTGTAAGAGGTTTGAGATTTGTTGTGGTACCTGGGGACGTCTGTGGTGCATAATTCTTGCCTGTGAGGATAGGGGCTGCTCATGTTGATGCTCGTTAGGAACCGAGTATGTGTTCCAGATACAAATGCAAAAAACTGCAGCTGCTGCAAATCTGAAATACAGCAAATGACAGAGACTGATGAAAAGGAATGGACATGAAAAATTAACTCTGTTACTCGCTACATAGATGCTGCTTGGGCTGCAATAGTTGTGTAATAAGCCAACTTTTTTTATCAATCTAAAAACATAACGCTGCTCGGCTGCTCCTTGTTAAATTGGAACATTCAAAAAAATGCAGAAGAAGGCTAAACACATCATGCAAATTTGCAGTCCTTAGAGCACTTTTAAACCCATTCGATATAATTGTCTCACAGTTTATATTTGAATTCTGAAAACCTTCTTAGCATTTACCGTTTTCATTTCATCTGGCTCTAATGGTGAGCCAAAGGGATACCTCTCCATTTGTTTTGATTATTTGATTTATTGTTGTTGTCGCATTTACCTAAGTACGGTGAAAAGTTTTGTTTTGCGAGCAGTACAGGCAGATTAGGACACACAAGGATGTACAGATTGTAGGGTGATTGAACGGAGTGAGGAATACAAGGTTACAGCTGCAAGGGAGGTGTAGTCATCTTTACAGACTTAGAAATGCAGAACAATTGCAAAAAACGTGAGAATAAGACCTGCTGTAGAGAGTTGTCCTGTGTCGGCGCCATCTTGAGAATAAGACCTGCTGTAGAGAGTTGTCCTGTGTCGGTGCCATCTTGAGAATAAGACCTGCTTGTAGAGAGTTGTCCTGTGTCGGCGCCATTTTGAGAATAAGACCTGCTGTAGAGAGTTGTCCTGTGTCGGTGCCATCTTGAGAATAAGACCTGCTTGTAGAGAGTTGTCCTGTGTCGGTGCCATCTTGAGAATAAGACCTGCTTGTAGAGAGTTGTCCTGTGTCGGCGCCATCTTTAGAATAAGACCTGCTGTAGAGAGTTGTCCTGTGTCGGTGCCATCTTGAGAATAAGACCTGCTGTAGAGAGTTGTCCTGTGTCGGCGCCATCTTGAGAATAAGACCTGCTGTAGAGAGTTGTCCTGTGTCGGCGCCATCTTTAGAATAAGACCTGCTGTAGAGAGTTGTCCTGTGTCGGCGCCATCTTGAGAATAAGACCTGCTGTAGAGAGTTGTCCTGTGTCGGCGCCATCTTGAGAATAAGACCTGCTGTAGAGAGTTGTCCTGTGTCGGCGCCATCTTTAGAATAAGACCTGCTGTAGAGAGTTGTCCTCTGTCGGCGCCATCTTGAGAATAAGACCTGCTGTAGAGAGTTGTCCTGTGTCGGTGCCATCTTGAGAATAAGACCTGCTGTAGAGAGTTGTCCTGTGTCGGCGCCAACTTTAGAATAAGACCTGCTGTAGAGAGTTGTCCTGTGTTGGTGCCATCTTGAGAATAAGACCTGCTGTAGAGAGTTGTCCTGTGTCAGTGCCTTCTTGAATCAACATTTACCTGTTCGCTAAAATCAAGAGAATGATTGCCTGTGTCTCTTCGATGTATCTGTGAGTGAGTTTAAAGTAGGGCACGCTTGTGTAATTATATTGCATATTTTGTCAAGAAGGTTCATCTGACTTTTCAAAATAAAGACAGAACCTTAGAAAATGGTTTCCAGAAGTCACATGACTGTTCTTGTCCATGAATTGCAGTCTAAAAGCAGACAGACCAACGTGTTAGCTCGGTGTCAATGACAACGGAGTTGTTTAGAATGAAACTAGGGAGGCAGTTATGCAGTGGTAATGTCGCTAGGCTAATAATCGAGCACCTTCAGCTACTGTTCCGGAATTACGGGTTTGAATCCCATCATGGCAGCTGGTGACATCTGATTCCAGTAAAAATCTGGATCAGTTCTTCAGGGAAGGAAATCTGCCATCTTTACCTGGTCTGGCCTAGATGTGACTCCAGACCCACAACAATGTGGTTGACTCTTCACTTCTCTCTGAAATGACAAGCTTAGCAAACTCCTCAGTTTAACTATGGATGGGCAATAAATACTGGGCCAGCCAGGAATTCCCACATCCCATGAGCATATAAAACGAAAGCAAAACAATGAAGGTGTGAGAATTCAAAGCTTCTAAGTGAAGGACATCTCAAGGAATTCCAGCATAATTGATCCTGTTTAAAACATAAATCTGTTTTCCTGCTTCTTTTTAAATTGGAACATCCAAAAAATTAAGAAGGAGGTTGATGTGCACTATGCAAATTTACAGTTTATGGCACGCTTCATAGATCCATCTGGTGTGGTTGTAGTGCAGTTTAGATTTTGATTCTGCAAACCTTTTTAGTTCCCAGCAGGAATCATGGTGTCTCATTCTACATGGGCACCAGTGACACATCTGAATTACAGGATAATGGCAATTTACAATTTGTATCATTTAATACAAAAAAAACTTTAAAGTTTATTCCGGCTAATATTGTATGCCATTTCAATTCTGATCTTTGTGGACTCTGTCTGCCAAAAAGACATTGAGAATACCCTTCAATGTGCAACAGAAAAAAGATAATAAATGTAATGGTCTGTTTAAAGGACCATATTATCCAAAGTAATTAGGTCACAGTGGACTGTGTGCTCAAGGTATTAGGCAAAATGGTGCACACATCACCAAATAAACTTCAAAATTGAATTTTTAATGAACCAAGCATTACACATTGCAAATAGATGACACACCGGACCATAATTCTTATGCAGTTAATCAAATGAAATGATAATCGTGTCTTAAGATGCAGTAAATGTGGCTGTCCTGTTGACAGTATATGTGCTAAGGGGATGTGCCAGTGAACACTGGAATCTGGGCTCCACATACAATGGGTTTGTCACTGAATTTATCTGACATAGTAACATTGGAAAAGCCTCACCAGTAGCCATTATGACACAGGAGGGGGGAGCTCAGCAAAAGATTTCAAGCCTCTTGCGCATTGCACTGAGGATAACCGCTCCATCGTTTCTGACCATGCATTTGGAAACTAAGCTGTGGAAATCCCCCTCTATATCCTCCAGCATCCAGCTTCCTTTATTCCTTTAGGACGCTCCTTAAAGGCTGCCCCTTTGGCCAAGTTTTAGACACCTGTCCCTAATTCTCTTTAAGTGGCTCAGTGTCACATATTTGATAATTTTGCAAAGCACCTTGGGAGGTTTGACTATGATAAAACCGCCAAATAGGTTACTGTCACTTTTTGAACAGATCTATTCACAGAAATAGTTTAACTTCATTGGATCAATTTGCAACATTGGAAATCCAGCCTTGGGTTTAGCACACACACACTCAATCAGGCGGGATGGGTAAGCTTAGTCTCTGTTATCTGGAGCAAGGTACTGCATGGGCCAGCACAGTATGTTGACCTGTTCTGAGGGAAGGTCTTTTTCCCTGGTTTGGGTGAGTCTAAAACAAGAGTGCATAGGTTTAAGGTGAGAGGGGAAAGATTTAAAAAGGAGCTGAGGGGTTACTTTTTCACACAGAGAGTTGGCAAATGGGACTAGGTCATACTGAGATGCCTGGTTGGTGCAGACAAGTTTTCTGTTTCTGTGCTGTGTGACTCCGTGATTTGACTTGCTTGATTATTGTCACATGTACCTCGGTACAGTGAAACATTTTGTTTTGTGTGCAGCACAGGTAGGTCACAGCATACAAAGTGCATTGGGGTAATAGAACAGAGCGAGAAATACAATATTATGGCTGTTGAGAAAGTGCACAAAGAGCAAGATCAACATTAAATTTAAAATTTAAGAGGTCCATTCAGTAGTCTAATAACAGCGGGAAAAGAGCTGTTCTTGAATGTATTGGTACCTGTATGCAAACGAGTTTTGAGAAGATTTGTAGCTCAGGTTCTGAATGTAGGTTTGCTCACTGAGCTGGAAGATTCATTTTCAGACGTTTAATCACCATACTAGATAGCATCTTCAGTGAGCCTCCGGATGAAGAACTGTTCATGATTCCTGTTTTCTATTTATATGTTTGGGTTTCTTTGGGTTGATGATGTCATTTCCTGTTCACTTTCTGAGGGGGTGGTAAATCGGGTCCAATCAATGTGTTTGTTGATGGCATTCCAATTGGAATTCTATGCTTCTCGTAATTCTCGTGCGTGCCTCTGTTTGGCTTGTCATAGGATAAATGTGTTGTCCCAGTCGAAGTCGTGTCCTGAGAGATGGTCATGTCATTTTGTGGCTAGTTGATGTTCATCTCTCTCACTAATATCCTTATGTACAGATGAGGAAGGGCACCACTTCGACTGGGACAACACATCCATCCTAGGACAAGCCAAACAGAGGCATGCACGAGAATTCCTAGAAGCATGGCATTCCCGACTGGAACTCAACAAACACGTTAACTTGGACCCAATTTACCACCCCCTGAGAAAAAGAACAGGAAATGACATCAGCATAGGAAATGGCATCACCACAAAAAAATGACATCACCAACCCAAAGAAACCCAAACATATAAATAGAAAGTAGGAATCATCAGCAGTGCTTTGTGCGGAGGCTCACTGAAGATGTTACCTAGTATGGTGACGAAACATCTGAAAATGAAGCTTCCAGCTCAGTGAGCAAACCTACATCCAGATGTATACAGCTCTTTATATCTTGTGTCTGGTGGGAGAGAGTGGAAGAGAGTATAACCGGGGTGGGCCCTTGATGATGGTGGCTGTTTTCCTGAGGCTTTGGGAAGTGTAGATGGAGTCTGACTCTCTTTAACTTGTCGATTGGGCAGCCTAAACAAAGCCATCAGTAACATTTGTCTTGGACCCAAACTAGGTTGTATAGTTTTTGGCAAGCTGTAGTTTTACGGTGAAATGTACTCGATTCTAAAGCATGAAAAGGAATTGAGAATTTTACATTTGGCTGCATTTGCTGACCTGGGAACATGTGTTGTGGCTTTGAAATCTCTGAACTAAAGAATGAAGAAATCTTAGCAAACCCTTAGAAGTGAAGAATAAAGGAAAACTGATTCAGAGGAAACCATTAAAGGAGATAGTTTTAAAAATATTTTAAAATTGGCTTCATGCGTGCTTAAAGAAATTGGAGGTCATCTTGAATTTATCACTCTATTATCGATGTCGACAAATCTTCCAACTCCTTTAAATGTGGTTTTGGACATTGCTGTATGTGGTGGCCCTCTCTTATTTACTTCTGCTGTCATCGGTGTTGCCCACATTACAGCTTAAGTACACAGAGGGGTAGAACTGCCCAGGTTGGGATGTAATTAACGATTCAGTGCAAGTTGTAGCTAAAATTGGGTTTGTTAGTGAGATGTGGGTTTTTGTCTCTCCCTTGAGATTGCACTCATTCGCATTTTGCTGAACGTAAAATCTACTACAAACCAGCATAAGCGGGTGTCATTTTAAAGTTGCTTCTACAATATGCTTTGATATATTGAGAAGTGGTGACTTGGTGCAGTATGATTAATACAGCTAAAATCTCTAAAGCAGTTTTGGAGAAAACGTTTCAAGTACAGAAGTAGTCATTTTGACAATTTGCTTTCTCTAAGTCGGACAATTATCAAAACAGAAATATCTTTAGAGAAGGAATTCTTTAAAAGTATAAGGGACTGTTTTGATGAAGTGATGTGTAGACATCAAAGCCATTTGTAAGTTTATTTCTGTTTTATTGTATTGAATGAGCTTAACCAATATGAGAATCTGTAGGATAAGGTAGACATACCCTTTTGGAGACACTGCAATCGCAGTTTGAAACTTCTGTCTATTTGGTTGTAGAAGGATTTCAGTGGAACTCATAATAAATTAAATTTAGTTCACATGGGATTAAATACACAGAACAGTTAAGTACCAGGGAATGTGAACTAGATTGAGGTGACCTAGTTTGCAAAGTGACATGATAAGATCATAAGAAATGGAAGCAGGAGTAGGGCACTCAGCCTCTTGAGTCTTCTCCTTCATTCAGCAAGGTGACAACTGATCTACATCAACTCTATTTTCCTGCTTTATCTGCTGCCCTTGATTCCCTTCCTGCCCTCATAAGAATCCATCAGTTGTCTTCTTTAATATTGTCAATGACTGAGCATTCATGGGCTTCTAGGACAGAGCATTCCCAGATTCAAACCCTCTAAATGATGAAATTTCTCCCCTTCGTTGTAACTGATGGACCCTGCAGTCCTAGATTGCCTAGATTAGGGGAAACAGCCTCTGAGCATTGGTGGGCTGCAATTGAGCTTCTCTGTGCTACCCCACCATACACACTTTCCAATCTTGATCACCTCTAATTTTCCCAAGTATAAAGAACAAGGAAAGTCTATGCGTGCCTCTGCAAATGTAACAAAATAGAGGAAGATTGGGGGCAATATTTCATCCTCACTAACACTGGAGCCCCCCAGGGGTGTGTGCTCAGCCCCCTACTGTACTCACTGTATACCCATGACTGCATCACCAAATGCCAGACTAATGCCATTTACAAATTCGCTGATGACACCACCATAGTTGGTCGAATTTCAGATGGCAACAAAACAGACTACAGACGGGAGGTGGAAGACCTGGACAAATGGTGCACTGAGAACAACCTTGCTCTCAATGCCAGCAAAACCAAGGAACTCATTATTAATTTTCGGCAGGATGTTACATACGTCCCCTACACATTAACAGCACAGAGGAGGAACGAGTGGAGAGTGTCAAGCTCCTAGGAGTGGTCATCACAACAAGCTTTCTTGGACTCTTCCATGTGGACGCACTGGTTACAAAGGCCCAACAATATCTCTTCTTCCTTAGGCCACTGAGGAAATTTGGCATGACAGTGGATACCCTTGCCAAACTTCATAGGTGCGCCATCGAGAGCATTCTGTTTGGATGTATCTCTACCTGGTATGGCAACTGTACCATTCAAGATCGGAGACGGTTACAGAGAGTGGTGAACTCGGCCCGGACAATCACAAAGGCAAACTTCCCACCTACAGAATCCATCCACCAGGCCCACTGTCAAGGAAAGGCCGCCAGCATTCTCAAAGATCCATCCCACCCTGGCAATGTTTTTCTACATCCTCTACCATCACGGAGAAAGTTCAGAAGTCTGAACACACGCACAGCTACTCTACTGCAGTTAGAATACTGAATGGACTCACAAACTCTTAACATTCACCTGTACCTGTGTTTTTGTTTTTGCCGCTGCTGACCTATTATTTACTTATCTATGTTACTTAACTCTGTGATCTTCCTGTATTACTTGAGAGACAAAATTTTTCACTGTGCCTTGGTACACGGGACAATACATTCAATTCAAATTCAAATTCAATTCACTTAGTGTTTGATCGGAGTTGGTCCAAGTATGTTTGCCATCCTGTAGGTGCCTGCAACTTGCCAGCCAATTCATTTGTGAAGTTGACTCACCTGTGGCCCTTGTTATCCCTCACTCGAGCTTCTCTCCAATTAGTTAAGCTGCACATTTGACAAGTCATAGAGTCATAGCCCAGTCCATCACGCAAGCCAACCTTCCATCCATTGACTCCCACTGCCTGGGAAAGCAGCCAACATCATCAAAGATCCCTCCCACCCCAATTACACCCTCTTACACCCTCTTCCATCAACTGCAGGACATAGAAGTTTGCATTCACGTACCAACACATTCAACACTTACCCTGGCCTTGCCTCGCTCCAACTTTTTTTGAAGAATCCCTCCAGTGTGGAAACAGACCATTTGGCCCAACAAGTCCACACCGACCCTCCGAAGAGTAACCCTCCCAGATCCATTCCCCTACCCTATTACTCTACATTTACCCCTGACTAATGCACCTAACCTACACATCCCTGAACATTATGGGCAATTCAGCATGGCAAATTCACCTCTTTGGATTGTGGAAGGAAACCAGAGCACCAGAGGAAACCCATTCAGACACAGACAGAATGTGCAAACGCAGCATGGACAGTCGCCCATAGCTGGAATCGGACCCAGGTCCCTCGCATTGTGAGGCTGTGGGGCTAACCACTGAGCCACCATGCCACATTTCTGCAGCTCAAACAGGATCACCACACCCACCTCACTGCAGGCTCAAGTAGTTAAAACAGGGTGAACTAGGGCAGAGGTGCTAGTGAGTCAGCTGTCTATTTTTGTGGTGGGAAGTTTGTGTTTCACCTCTGCCCAACTTCATCCTGTTTAACCAGTGGCTACCAGGGAAGGCCATTGCTTCAACCCTGGGTCTCACGCCAAGTTAGCCCACTCCAGGAGGGGCAGATGTCGAAGCAGCACTGCTTTTCTAATAGCCCCCAGATTAGTGGCATGTTTTCCTAGTCTTTATCTCTACCCCTTGTTCCTTGTTTGAAAGAAGGCAGGTGTGTGAATGACAGATGAGCTTTCTCTCAGGTATCACACCCCAGTCCATTGCTCCATTGCCATTGACATGGCAGCACAAGGGGAACGGCACCCCTCCGATTACATTACCCAGAATCCATGGGCAACTCTCTGCTGCTGAAAAGAAATATCAACTTCAGTGAAGATACACAGTTGATAAATTTGAATACTACCCTCTGGTTGTAGTTGAGCTCTGTTTTGAAGTATACGCAGTGAGTTGGACCATTCGCCATTTTACTGGGTTTTTCTTCCTGGGTATTAAAATGTTGCCAATATTGTTTTGTCTAATTCATTCATGGGATGCGATCATCACCAACTTTATACTCTGTCTGTGGTTGGAATGATTTTCTTGACTATTTCATAGTTGACCACGTTACTGTGGGTCTGGAGTCACGTGTGGGTCAGTGCCGGTAAGGGCAGCAGTTTCTTGCCCCAAAGGACGTTAGGGAAGCAGGTGGGTTTTTAAAATGACAATCAGCAATGGTTTTATGGTCTTCAAATTGACAGTGTCATCCCTAGACTTTTAATTGCATACTTGTGTTGAATTCTGATGCCACCTTCTGCTATTGTGGAACTTGGGACCCCAGAATAGTATTCCGGCCTCTGGATTACTAGCCCAGCAACAATAACTCTCGACCATGGCCTACTTACAATTCAAACTACTTGAAATTTAAAAGTGGACATCTCATCATGTCTGAAATAAAACTAGTGGGGGAGAAAAAAGAACATGTTTTATAGATGACCTCTTGGGTTTTAGGTTTGTTTACTTTCACTGTGTGATTAGCCAACTCTAATCTGTAATCCAGATCCGGTTCACCCCATCGACCGCCAATTCTGGCAACATAGAAATGTCAGTCGACTTATTTGGCTCCTCAAACCTTCCCTCCCATTCACTCAGATCGTGGTTAATCTGTGTCATTGCTCTGTTTGTTCGCCTTATCCTATTCCCTTAATGTCCTTGCCCAACAAAAATAAATCAGTCTCCATTTTGAAGTGACTTCAGTAGCAGCAGACATCACAGTATTGCCACTGCTCCCAGATTTTAAATATTATGCTTCATCATCAAAGTAAAATTATCAGGATTTCATTTTAAAAAAAAACAGGATTTAGAGGCATTTTAAAATGAAGAAAATGTCTCCACAAATGTATTTAAATAGGGAAAGGTTGAATTCAAATAAAGAGAATGTGGCCTGTGGGAGTTGAGTCGATTTTATTAATACAAGGAGGATCAATGTTCGCAATA